>NC_134855.1:76503471-76874721 GCF_049852395.1 Peromyscus maniculatus bairdii
TTTTCCATCATATAACCTCTTCCAGAAGTAAAACATGCCATCGATAGCTATCAAAGTAATTATAATTGATGTCTGAGTTAATGGCAAGAGTTCCAAAACAGTACATAATACAATTTCCTTTAAATCACAAAAGTAGATTCAGGAAAAATGGAAGTAAATAGGATATTTGAAAGAAAATAGTAAAAAGACTACAACTGCTGAATGCTAATGCTATATATTGTTGAACCTAATAATAAATTCATCCAAATTATTTGCATGTGGAATTTTCTATATTACAGGAGCTTTTATGATTGATACTTAAAGTTATTATAGTGTAGTATTAATAACTATATCTTCATGGTAACATGTTTATTACTTAAATTTTTCAAGTGTCATTAAAACATGAAATATGATGTATAAAATATATATGCATGATTCTAGTTTCTGATGTTTTGTTTGCTTTAAACCTTTACTTAATTTTTATTCACAATGGATTAACAAAGACAAGGGTGAGTATTATCTATTTAGCTTAGAGTTTCAGTGTGGTACTCTGCAATGATTATTACATCTACTATTAGAAATGTGTCATACTTTGAGTAATAAATTAATAGTCGTTTACTATGCACATATTTCCTTAAAACCAAAGAGTTGGATCATGCCTCTACAGGTGATCATAGATATTTACCTACAAAGATGACAGTCATAAGATGAGATTACTTAAGGGACAGATACTTATGTCTGGTGGAAATGTCTTAATCTAGAGTAAGAAGGTGAATGGTTTCTAGATATATACTTCCATTAGATTTAGTAACCTAAGAATAAAATAACTATGAATATTATGGGTGCTTCAGTCTATACATGTGCTTGGGTTTTTGTCAAATATTTAGAGAGAAACTTTTTTCTTTTGCTGTAAAGATGTTTTGAAATGTTTTCCTCAGGACTTGTCTTATTTTTGTTCAATGCAATGATCAATGATTTTGAGATATCTACAGAAGAATTCTAATGAATTTGTTTAGGACTAGAATGAAATTGAGAACATTTTAGTGAAAATCATGTGTTCCATTGAATGAAGGAAAACTTACAAAAGTTCAAGGTGTTCTGGCTAACTCATTGAAAAGCTATTTGTGTGTATGATAGCTATCTGAAGGTCAAATCAGTTGTTTCTATAAATGCTCTTAGTTGCACTTGTGATAGGCTGAATTATTTATATTGATATATACACAACAATATGGTATGCCATATGTTAGTAGATGAGGGATTGGTAGGTGATTTGACAGACAGATCATTAGGTCAATAGATACATAGATATATGATATAGATAGATAGATAGATAGATTGATAGATGATAGATAGATAGATGATAAATAGATAGATAGATAGATAAATAGATAGATAGATAGATGGTAGATAGACAAGACAGGTAGATGATATATAAATAAATAGGTAGATGATAGCTAGAAATAAATATACACACTGTGCTATAGATTAAAGGCAAAAAGTACACATTGCTAGAATTATACAGATAATTAGACATACATTTTTAAGCTGGGTTCACCAAACTATGTAGTTTATAAAGTTTACCCAGAGCATATTTTCAGCATTTCAAGTAACATAATACAAACCATAAAACAACCCAACATTCAGTCTTAGATGGCAAAGATAAATTGAAATATTTTAACAAGATGCTTTGACTTCTTATGACCTTGTTACACAAAGCACCAAATGCATCAATAATTAGATTTAGAAATAGAGATGGAGACATAAATAGAAAATATAATGTAAACATCAATAAAATAGTTGTCTGTGACTCAATATGATGATAGTTTGAAATAATTATCATCATAGAAAAGGGGAATATTTGGTTGAAAATTTCAGCAGCTATTATTGTGGTTGGGGTACAACTCCTCTCACTTCCTTCTCCCCATCACTTATCAGATGACAAATTTAAGGATAAAAATGATTCGACCCAATGTCATAGTAATGGTAGATATCAGAAGAGAGGTAAATTATTGGGTCTTTTGAACTCCACTTCAGTCTTTATTCTGTGATATCACATAGAATCTATGTAAAAACTAGACTTATAAAAATATAAGTTCCTAAAATACATCAAATTTTTATATAGTGATGTTGTTCTTTTGAAGTTAATTTTGTATTTTCATTGTGTGACATATTCATTCTCCATTTTAAACAATAAAAGACTTATAGAAATAAAAAGGTACGTAATGCTATTAGGAAAGCCTCAGGAATTTGTAATCAGAAAAAAAGGTGAAAAATATATAGAAACAAAAAAGAGGTCCTGGAGATCTGGGTCCAGTTAAGGACACATACTACTCTTGAAGAGAATCTGAGCTCCATTCCAAGCATCTGCATACATAGAAGGTATTCTAACTACCAGTAATTCCAGGTACAGGGCACTTGATGCTCTCTTTTGGTCTCCATCAACACCTTCACTTATATACACTACTGGACCTGACCCCATAAACACACACAGAAAATTATTTAAATATGAGTAATGGAATAAAATTTGTCACTAAATGTATAGACACATACATATAATTATGCATATATATGCATACATACATATTTAAAACACACATTCTCACATTTGGAAATAGGGGATAGGGGATATTTATTGCTATTTCAAATGACTTCATTCTGAATCTTTGATAAGATCTCTAAGCTGTTCTAATATAATAAATGTATTTTAAAATCATTTCCCTTTTATACACTAATTACATATTTCCTGATGATTAAGTTTTAAAGTAAATGCACATATAGATATGAATACTAATTTACTTCATTTTCCTTAAATAAATAAAATGGTATTTCGCATACAATTGTTTAAGGTTTATGATTATTTTATTAACTTTTATTGATTCTTTGTGGATTTTACATGCATTCTCATCCTACATATCTGCTTCTCTCCTCCCACCCACCCCAGATTCAAGAGGAACCCCACTAAGAGCCCATAATTGGTGGTGTAGCAGAAACTAAGGGCCTTGAGGCAGACCAGTGAATTATGGAAATGAACACTTGCAAATAAAGATAAATTTCCTAAAGGGTATACTGTGTGACTCAGTGAGCCACACTACAGCTTCCAGGACAAGATTCTTTTTCTTTTTTCTTTTTCTCTTTCTTTTTCTTTTTCTTTCTTTTTTTTTTGGTTTTCCTTTTAAACTTGGTTTTGATCTAGGGGTTTACCATTTATTTGAGAAATTACTTACTGAGTATAATGATAATGTGTTTTGATAATATACACTTCCCATTCACTGTGCTCCAACTTCACCCATACCCCTGGTCACCTTTCCCTTGCAACTTCATATAGGTTTTTAACCCCACTCAGTCCACTTATGACTGCCAGTAAGAGAATAAGAGAATGGGTATAGAGTCTTCCACTGCAATACAAGCAGCTTATCAGAGAACATGTCAAATCTTCCTGCCCTTCATACTCAGAAACCATCAATTGTCAATAGCTCATCATCTATGGATTGGACTTGATGAGTTTCGCTTCCATACTTACTGTAATCCTGACTGGCTTAAACTTGTTCAGGTCTTGTTCATGCAGTCATAGCTGCATTGAGTTTGTATGTGCAGTATCTCTGTCATGATGGAAAAGCACTGTTTCACAGCAGTTCTATAGTACTGACTTTTAAAATTCCTCCATCATCCTTGTTGTGGGAAGGGACTGTGATATAGCTATCCTATGTTTAACTGAGCACTTCACAGTCTATTATTCACTGTGCATTGGCTAGTTGTAAATCTCTGTATTAGTCACCATTTACAACAAAAGGTGTGTCTTTGATGAGAGTTGAGAGATGCTCCAATTTATGGGTATGGATATATGTATTTGGAGTACAGATTAGTACTATGTCCATTTAGCTGAATAATATTAGAAAGTTCTCCCCAGTATCCTATGATCTACCCAGCAACTGGTTCTTGGCTCAGTTAACCATAGCAAATATGTGTTCTGTTTTGCAAAGCTGACCACAATTTAATTGTGAAGGCATCTGATTTCTCCCAAAACATTGATGCTACTATTGTACCAATGGGCATATCTTTACAAGCCAGGTGTTATTGTAGTTCACCTGGTTCATATCTCGGTAAGATCACTGATAACTTTTCTACCCCAGTAGCATGCACAAAAATTTCTGGTGCTGTGAGAGATAGCCAGTAGACCTGAAGCTTCCAGCTCTGTGCCAGCTTGATGACTTTTTCCTTGTTTGATGGACATAAGTATATCATATCTTCAGCAATTGGGCCATACCATCAAGTTCTAGAGTGACCAAGATGAATGGCAATAATTTATAGAGTTTGAGGGCTCTGTGATATCTCAATGACCAAAGATTGGAAGGGAAATAATCCACACCTGGCACTGGGTTCTTGTTCTGTGATATCTGAGTGAGTCGTTGTTCTTCATACAGGGTAACTCCATTAAAACTCTTACAGCATTTTCAAAGATCTTCATTGTTAGTTATCCTTCTCCAATTTCCCTCCTCTACCCTGTCCTCCCATTCCTTAATCCACTTACCCTTCGCAGCTGTATAATTCCCCTTTCCCTCTTCATATATTCTGCATTGTACATTTTACACCAGGATCCAGTAGATGAAGTATGAAAAAAGTGCCCTTACCAAGGAAGGGTTTAACCATCTAATTTGTAATGATCACAAGACAAAATTGCAAAGAAATATAACAAAATCCCAAATATGATTAAATTGTTTTATGATTATTACATTTAATATTGCATTTCATCCTCTTGAGAGCAACACTTTGAAGGTAATTTATCTTCATTGTGAACTTATTCAACCTTCATTGTTACTAAACAGAGAACTAATGTGAACTTTCACTAAGCACAACAGTGAATATTTTCATACTGAAAGTTTTTTAAAGTCTCAAGAGAGTCCACCAACTTCATAACTTCATGTTACATTTTGGAAAGATCCTCAAAATTGTGGAAGTTAAAAACTTAAATAGTTGTAATAACAATATCCAGTAGTATGTAGTTGTTTTCATTTGTCTATACCTGCTTGATTTTTTTATTTGTTTGAGACATGGTTTTACTTGTAGCCCAAACAAGCCTAATATTCTCAAGTCCTAGCTGACCTTGAACTCGAGGGAATTCTTTTGTCACAGCTGTCTTCACATTACCTTTAATTTTTCACCCACAAAATCAATTCACTTTTTTCACAAGTATTTAGCATCAATTTCTAAAATGTTACATTTCCCTTTTATAAATAGAATGTTACATCTAGATACATTGTTATATGCTTGTCATTCTATCAGTTGATATAGGCTAGCAGGAAGGAAGGTCTAGAATTCAAGGTTATCCTGGGCTATAAGAGACCATTTCTCACATCAACAACAAAATGTGAGGAATAGGATTCTATTTACAGTAATAATTAAAATACATTATATATCCATAAGTCTGCACTTTCAACCACTGATTTTAAATGACTTTCTAAGATAAGTTTTGGGTTCACAGTACACAAAGGTATCTGGTACTCTTGGCTACCCATGTGTACAATATTTTTCAAAGTGCTTATCAATTACAAGAGTCATACTTGCTATGATTCATTTGCCATTTAATACCTAGAGGTAGCCCAATTCTATTGGGACTGAATTGATATTGAACAGCCAATGAGTTTGATAGAGTCTTATGAACATGTATTCACTGATGAGGTATTATATAAAAATAATCCACTGATCTAAATATTTTTCTCTAATTATCCATCACTTTCTCTTCATTGTCCCCCAACTTTCTTTTTTAAAAAGAATTATTTATTGTATGTGGCTGAGTGTAGATACATATGCCATGTGCGTACATATGCCTGGGGAGGCCAGAAGAAGTAGTTGGACCCAGGAATTTACAGGCAGTTATAAGTAAACTTAAGTTGGTTCCAGAAATTGAAGCTGTACATTCTGCAAGAGCAGCATGTACACTTTCTTAACCACTAAACCATCTCTCTATCTTACCACTAATATTTTTAGTGTCCCCATCGTTTACCCTCTTCCAAAATGGGTTATGGTTTGACTAACAGTGTACTACTTTTACAGCTGAATTCCTTAGTATTATGCATTTAAGTATCTTTGCCTTCCAATGGCCTCTCCACTGTTTTAAAAGTCACTGATTAATATTCCATCGTCACCATCTATTCATCTCCAGAAAGGCATAGTTGCTGCTTCCAAGTATTGGGCATTATGAATAAAGACACTATAAATAACAACATGCAAAGTATCAGTGTGTAGAAAAGTTTCCAGCTCAGCATGGAGATTGCAGTCTCCAGTCAAGTTTTTCCAGTCTGTGAGAAGCTAAGGAAGTAGAACTCATGAGTATGGGTCCACATTAAACTATATACTGAGAGTTCCAGGATGGCTTGAGTTATAGATTGAAACACTGTCTAAAAATATATAACAGCCTTCAACTTAGTTGAGTATATACCAGTGAGTACAATTTCTAGAAAGTAAATGCTTTCTTAGTAGGCAGAAATCATGCAACCTAATACATTATGCATTTTCAGGATATACAGATTTATCATACTTGCATTCGTTAGTAATTTATTTTAACATCTTATATTTATTCTTGAAATTCATAATATATGCAAAATATCATGGCCCTATTCATTCCTCACTTTCCCCCTCCAACATGTTTTAAGCCCCTAAATATTTCTTATATATAAATTAATTATTGGGGAAAATTATAAAGGCCACTCCACGTAGTTAAAAGGAAGATTTATTTAGTGGATGACTTACAAATGAAGGAATAGATAGGTTGCGGGAGTCTGGGGAAGGTGTATCGCAATCCAGCGGTGTTCTCTGGAGCTCTGCACAGTCAACCTCCACCATCCAGGGTCCAGGCACAGAGAGCGCGCCTAGAGAGAGCGCTGGCCCATCCAGCTCTCGGGTTACCAGTGCCTCCCCTCTCCCCGCCTCGTAGGCGTGACAGTTGCCAGAGTCTCAATGGGGGTTGGAACTTCCAGATCCAAGCTGGAATGGCTACCCGCTACATCTCCCCTTTTTTGTCTAATTAAGAAGGTTCTAAACTAATACAAGACTATATACGAAGGAATGGTTATCAAATATTGTCCAGAAATAATGAGGGATAATGACCTAGATAAGATGTAACTACAACCAATGCAAACAATATCAAGCAAGAAACACATTCTAAAATCCAGAGAAGTATAGAGCATAGGTAAACGGCATGTTATAAAGATCATTCAAAGGTGTCCTATCCTAAAGAACCTGAATCTAATACTTAATATGTTCTATCTAAGATATTATATATACTAAGTTGTAACTATAACTGCTAGTCTTCAATCCCATCAAAGACCTGAGAAGGGACATAATGGTACCTCAGAAATGGTAGACGGATGCAAGCAACTTTCGGGAATCTTGCAAGAGTAGACCAAGACAGCTGGCAGCCTGGACAGTCACCTAATGTTTCTCAGCATTGTTGGTGCATTCAAATTGGCTTCAGGCCTAGAGTATCTGACAGACAATTTTCAGAAGCAGGATTTCTGAAAGACCATCTTACCCTGTCTTGGCAGAGTACAGTGGTCGCTTTCCTTGTGTCCTGCTTGTCCAGAAAGGACAGCATTGCATTTGTACTGTCAGCCATCAAGATAAGGGCAGTTCTTTGCCCAGTAGGCCATTTTGTGCCAAAAAGACAAACTTCCAAATGGAAATGTCTTAGAAGCCCAACATTCTCTCGGGATCAATTGGTGCAGCCAGGAGCAATTGTGTCTCACGTCAACAGAATTCTAAGTTATTTAAATGCCATATTCTCTAGGTCTATGAAGTGTTTGAAGATTACCTGCCCATCTGACCTATGTATCTGTAAATCTGGATAACCTAACTAACATAACTATAGAGATGACAGGCATAGGCGACTATAAATCTATAAATCTTATCTACCGAAATAACCTAAGGACTAAGGCTTCACGTAAATAAGGTAAACAGTCTATAAGCAAATGTATGGTGAAGAACGATGACTTCAAAATTGTGACAATACACAAGATATTTATAACAGAGGTAGGAATATATAGTGTGATATGCAATATGGCAATAATCTTAAATATATATCATTATTTTTAAAGATATTCTACTGTGCTGCCACAATGCACATGGTTATGGACCAACCATAGTGCGTGGACAACCTACCATTGGCCACACTCACAAGTAAAGTGACTCTCCCTAACCCCAAATCCATCATCCTCCAAAGATTTCTCATCTAGGCATGGGGACTTGGGAGACCCATGCCTATTCATACTGAAATTTTAATCTGCTTGACCTTGTGCAAGTAACTACAGCTATTATGAGTTCATGCGGCAACAGCCATGCCACATATAAAAATAGCATTTCCCAGCACTCCTTCAAATCTTCCAGTTCTTAGATCCTTTTAATTCTCTGTTTAAAGATGTTTTCTGAGCCATGTGGTGCAGGAAGTAGTTGTAGATATACCAATCCTGGATGAGTACTCATAGCCATTTATTCTTAGCATTTTTGCCAGTTATATGTCTCTGCATTAATGATTGCCCAGTGGAAAAAGAAGGTTCTCTGACAAAGTTGGAAAGGATAATAAATCTATGGTTTTAAAAAATGTTTAGAAAGCATAAACTGGCATTTGTAACATATTGGCAAAGTCGTAAATACTGTGACTACAAGCATAAAGCGATTCATTTTAATGGCTTCTGATCAAATAACTAGAATTATACATGACATGTTTCCTCAAAATAGAGGTAGGTAATATTTCTTAGGGAAGCTCAGCAGAAAAGCAACCCAAAATTATTCTGGAGGCTTGCAGAAGAGTAATATTCATGATGATATAGGAATAACCTAAATTCTGATAAATAAAATTAACCCATACAAATGCAGTAGAAAAAATTTCATAATAGCCAAGGATTTACAATGAATTGAAATATGAAAGAATAGCTTCCATTTAGTGATAGGATTATGCTGTGTGGCTGGTAATAACTTGAGCCTGAAGATGTGAAGAGCAAAAGACTAAGAAAAGAAGTCAATAAAATTAAGTGGATGCTGAAGCTAGACCACAATAATCTTTTATTAACATGACCAGAGTCTTGAATTTAATCATCCAGGCAAAAATAAACTCATGTTACATCTTGAAATATACCATAGAATTGGAGTAAAGAGCTTCCAGGTAGGCTGATAGAAGCCTGTAAGCTCAACACTCAGAAGAAGATTGAGAATGAGTCAGTGTGATTAGTTCAAGGCCAATCCAGACTGCATGATGAATTCAGGACTAGCCTGGAGTTCAGAGATAGAACCTGTTGTAGAAAACCCAAATGCATAAAGAATACTGAAATAAGTACAATCATATTAGGAATGCTTCATTACCTCTGGAGGAATCTCACCTTTTCTGGAATTAGTGTCCTAGTTGATCTCGGTTGTCAGCTTGATAGGACACAAAACCTGGATATCTGTTACTGCATTTTCAGGGAAATTTAACTGAGAAGGAAAGGTCCACTCTCAATGTATATGATGCCATCTATGGGATTGGGTCAAGACTAAAGATAAAGGACAAAAGAAGAAAACAAGATGAGCACCAGAATTTATCTCTGCATGTTTCCAGAATTTTCATGACGTGAGTAGTTCTATTGATGCTTTCCTATGGTCATGCTTCTCCAAGTCTGAATTTTATTACAATATACCATGAGCCCAAATAAACATTTCCTCTTTTATTGTTGTGCATCAGTCTCATATATGAGAAAATTACTATGCAGTGGGAAAACTGAATGCTAGGAACAAAAAGAGATACATACACACATAGGATAAAATATAGATTTCTCTACTGGTTGGTTGATTGGTTTGTTGATACTGAGTTTCATATTGTAGCCCAGGCTGGCCTGAAACTCATAGAACAGTCCATAGGACCTCCAACTGATGGACTACACCCTGTCGTAGCTTCATGTATGCTGGAATTGTAAGCACAGGTCATCACACCTGGTAACTGAATTTTGGATTTTAGCATCATACTTATCCAGATTCAATGACTCTCCTGTAGATGTAACCAACAGTCTTTTTAAATAAGAAACACAGGACCAACGTAAAAGAGAAAGCCAAGAGGTCAGAGCTCAGAGCTAATACCTTACCCTTCCTCCTATGGTGGTCCTACCTCTCCGAAAAAGACCTACTTGTGTGTGTTTGTCCTTAGATAGTCTTTCTGTTCTGCCTTCTCATTGGTTGTAAACCCAAACATGTGACTGCCTCATCACTGCCTGTAAGTACAGCCCTCCAGGTCTTAAAGGTGTATGTCTCCAATGCTGGCTGTATTCCTGAACACACAGCCTACCAAGTGCTGGGATTAAAGGCATGCGCCACCACCGCCACGCTCTTGCTATGGCTCTAATAGCTCTGACCCCCGGGCAACTTTATTTATTAACATACAATTAAAATTACATCTCAGTACAAATAAAATACCACCATACTATCCTTTTTTTTTTTTTTTGGTTTTTCGAGACAGGGTTTCTCTGTATAGCTTTGCGCCTTTCCTGGGACTCACTTGGTAGTCCAGGCTGGCCTCGAACTCACAGAGATCCGCCTGCCTCTGCCTCCTGAGTGCTGGGATTAAAGGCGTGCGCCACCACCGCCCGGCTTATCCTTTTGTTTTATAATCAATAAATCTAAATTCATATGAGCAATGATTTTCCATTGACCTAGACATGTAAAATTTGAGAATATTTACTTCTCTGAAACATTTTATTAGTTCTTTAAGAATTTCATGTGATATATTTTCATCATACTCACCCTTTGTCCTCAGCTCCTCCCAGATCTACCCCTAGTTCCATTTCCTTCCAATATTGTCCTTCCTCTGTCTCTGTCTGTCTGTCTGTCTCCCTTCTCTCTCTGTCTGTCTTTCTCTGTCTCTCTTCTCTCTCTGTCCCTGTCTTTCTCTGTCTCTCTGTCTCTTTCTCTCTCTTCCACTAAGTCCAATTTGTACTGACAATGTAGTTCTGGATGTGTAACATTCCTGTTATATCATAGTCAACCTATCAGGGGCCTACACTTAAATAATACTGACATTTTCACTCCCAGAAGCTCTCAGTGGCTAGTAGCTCAGTTATGGGTGGAATTATGTGGCCTTGCCCCTCTTCATACTTGGATTATCTTGAGTCTGAGAACAATTGGTATGATCTGAAAGAACCATAAATGAATAACTTTTTCCTCAGCACAGTGATAGGATTATCAAAACAGAGTGTAATACTATCACTGAAGAGGCATGAAAAAAAAAATGAAAAAGATGTCAGGCAGAGAAGACCAAAAGAGTAAGCTTCATAGCATCCAGCATAGCAATAATCATAATGAAGTCTCAGTAAATCACACATCCATCTGTGATATCCACATGAAAGCATTTTCCATCTACATTATCTATTATCTAGCAGTTAATTTACTATAGCAGTGCTAAGCTCTTTTCCAAATAAGTTATATATAGTTTGTCTAATTTGCACATTATGTTTACTCAATAAATAAATACTTCCTCTTGTAAGACAGTATTAATACACACAAACAAACCTGGTTATATATTGAACAAATATCAGAATTGATATATGATACCCCACTGACAAGTTTACAAAATTCTTATACACTCTTAATGATTTTTTTGTTAGGGAGACAGTAAGTTCTGTGGAAGAACCCACTACTATTATTTTGATAAACATTCATAATATCAGACCCTCAAAATGCCATGTCCACTCTTACCTTTATACTCAGCATTATGTCTCTTTAGTTGGCTTTTTACTATTGATCTGGAAGAGTCTCAAAAAGAGACATTTTCTGACATCCACATATTTTACAGTTCCCACTGTCCTCATCCAGTTGGACTGCAAACCAGTTTACTGAGGCATCCAAGGTAGATTATAATTTCTAGTCTGACTCATTTATTTAGTCTTTTGTTTAGTATTCTAGTGTTCTGGGAATAGAACCTTGGTCCTCTGTGGTAGCAGTGAGTGCCTTAAACATTGAGCCATCGTTCTCTTCAGCCCCAAACTCTTTGGATATCTACATACCCCTCTGGACAATGCACAAGCCATACAAAATGCCCCCCTTCTCTCATGTCTCTACTAAACTTAGCAAATATGGCAACTGCAGTCCAAATTTCTTGAGGAACTCTATGTCTTAAGCCAGTCTCCATAGTTGTGCCCATTCCTGATCCGAAGCATCTGGACCAGAATCTGGATTATCAGTGTGTTCTTGCTAGAGTTACTTTCCTTTCTTTGCTACATTAAACTACTGTGCTTGCACCATTACTTGCCCTGCAAAGCAGCTACTCCCAAACTCTTGGTAGGTTACTATTTCTCAGAGATTATCACGGGCAGTATCTACAATCAGTATCTGCCGCCCCCCTTTCTTCTTACTTATCTAATTAATTTGTCTTTCAAATAAATACATCTCCCAAAATTATTGCATGAGGAAATAAAGTGTACAAAAAAGAGTAAAACATAGAGTTCATATTTTGATCACATTAATAATTTAGTTTATAGAGTGTATAAACTATGAAAATTTTAAGATTTTTCCTAAGCAATTCTGTATCTCTCACATAACCAAAACCATGTGTTGGAATTTGTATCCTTACTAAATTATACTATAAAAAACATTTTTCATTATAAATAAACTAATGTAAAGTATTGAATAGCTGTTACTTACCTCTGTACTTAATTTACATAGCACTTATTTTCATATTCTTGGGTATTTTTTGGCACATCCTCATTTATTTGTATTATAGTATATTTTTTATTTGGAATATTTCTTTTTTTTTCTTTTTTTTTCTTTTTTTTATTTTTTTTTATTTTTTTTTTATTTTGTTCTGTTCATTCACAGTTAATACAGAAAATACTTGGAAACATTTCCATATAATATTTGACACAGAAATCATCAAATAGAAGTATACAATGTTGACAGGAGGCAGTACATTTATAATTTATAACCCCAAATGTATTTATAAATTAGAAATGGAAAGATCTACAAATGAAATTATGAAGGTTCACCAAAGTCATTTAATCTGTCAGTTTCTCATTCATTTTTATGTCTTAATAATATTCTATTGTATGAATAAGCCATACAATTGTCTTATAATTGTCTTCGTGCGGGTCACTATTGCTGTGATAAACACCATGACCAAAAGCAACCTGTTGAGGAAAGAGTTTATTTTACTTACAGTTCCACATTAGTTACTGTTCACCACAGAAGGAAGTTAGGGCGGGCATTCAGACAAGACAGGTGACTAGAGGCAGGAGCTGACACAGAGGCCATAGATGAGTGCTGCATACTGGCATGCTCTAGATGACTTGTACATCCTGATTTCTTAGAATTTGGAATATTTCTAATGTAGAGGCTAGACCAAAAAGCTTAGAACTGTTTGAAGGGGCAGTATGATAGCTCAGTGGGTAAAGACACATGCTTGCCAATCCTGACTACCTGTATTCCATCCACAGAGCTCACAGAGTGGAAGGAGAGAATGATTTCCTAACATTTTTTCCTGTCTTCCACATGTTGACTCTGGCATGTGTGAAAATGTACATAAACACACACACACACAATGTTTAATAAAACAAAATTCAGAAATGCTTTTTTAGACAAAAAAAAAAAAAAAAAAAAAAACAATGTTAGAAAATACCATTCACCCCAGACACTCCTGGTGGGGAGACAGCACCACATTTCTCTAATTTTCACCCCTTTCTAGCTTCATGGGGAAAGGTGATGTTCTAGCCTCACTGTTTCTGTATACACTAATATATTAAATTCCTAACTCCAAATACATCAGATTGTGTCCATATTAAAGATATAATTCTTACTGAAATAAAGTTAAAATGAGGACATGGTTGGGAACCTAATTTAGTTTGATTAGAGTCCTTACGTAAAAAGGAAAATCGGGATGTACCCATGCAAAGATGGGTGTTCGGAAAAGTGGGAAGACAAACCTGCAGCAGATGTTTTGTTCAGAGGCTTTAGTAGACAGAAACCCTGCTGATTCATTGATTTTGAGTCTCCGAAATGTAGGACAATAAATCTCTGTTGTCTAGGCAACCCAGCTTATGGTATATGCTGTGGAACTCATAGCAAATGAATGCAAGGAATAAAAATAAAAACTCTTCTATATACAGATGTTTCCTGCTCTCAAGAAAAGCATCTATCACTTTTAAGTCAGATGATTATTAAAATAATAGATATTCCCCTCACCAATACAGAAAAGAAATATCAATCATTTTGACAGTGATAAAGATGGCTTAGAAAACCAGCTTGTCCTCTTCTTTCGATATAATTGTCTTCGTGCGGGTCACTATTGCTGTGATAAACACCATGACCAAAAGCAACCTGTTGAGGAAAGAGTTTATTTTACTTACAGTTCCACATTAGTTACTATTCACCACAGAAGGAAGTTAGGGCGGGCATTCAGACAAGACAGGTGACTAGAGGCAGGAGCTGACACAGAGGCCATAGATGAGTGCTGCATACTGGCATGCTCTAGATGACTTGTACATCCTGATTTCTTAGAGAACCTGGGACTTAGAGAAGCCCAGAGGTGGATCAACCCACAGAAGAGTGAGCCTTCACCCACCAATCACCGAGAAAATGTGCTACAGGCTTGTCTGCAGCCTGATCTTATGGAAGCATATTCACAGGTGAAGTTTCCCTTCTCAGGTGACTATGGCTTGGGTCAAGTTGACATAAAAACAGCCAGCATAATGTATCTGTGGTTGAGTTGTGGTATTCAGAATGGAAGTCACAGAATTCTTTTTGTAAATCCTTTGAAGAAAACTTTTTGAGAGCATGCTAATGAAAACTTCTGACTTGTTTCCCAATTGTCCAAACTTCTGCTGCTTGAGACAATGTGAAATAAATTCATATCTCAAGACCAAAGCGAAATATACACTATGAATGCTAACAAAAACATTTCCTTTTGATCATCTCAAGAAAAAACCCAAACAGTAAAGGAGTACACAGCTTGGAAAGTAAGACTGTTATAACATGTGTTTTCTCTGCTTTGCTTTTAATAATTCAGTTTCTCCAAACACCCTCCTTAGGCAAACTGGGTCTTTTTTTTTCCCCTTCTTGGACCATCTGTGAAATGTATGTGTGCACTTAGTGTGTGCACAGTTGAAAATTGTACTTGTCTACTGTCTTTTCTCTCAGCCATTTATTTAAATCCATTACAAAGCAAAATTACAGCTGACTTGGGTGATAAATCACCATATCACAGCCATCAGGGCACTTAATTTACAGCTAAAATCAATTGGGGTTTGCTGATGCCAGAAAGTAATACACCATCTGTTAAAAAAAAAAAAAAAAAAAAACTATGAGTATTACAGTATTACAGTTCAATGAAAGATGGACCATCAGTCTCCTGTATGATCCAGCAACAATTATGGTTTGTAGAAAACAGACAAATGGTCAGAAGAACACACTTCAAGATTAACATCAATGTATAGAATTTGAGTGGAGAAAAAAACGCCAAAGGAATTTGAAGAAAAATGTATGATATATGTGGGTGTTGAGTGTTTTTAAATAGGGCAATGTGCTGAAAATGTTCAGTGGGAGACTACTAAAAGGTTGAGAGTGCTGTACCTTGACTATTGTTATTAATTACCAAATTATAGTTTTTCTAAATATTATCAAGAGTTGGGAGAGCATGGAGAAAAGTAAATTGAAGTTATACTACCAACCTGTATGAAGTAGTACAATTTAAAATATTTAAATTTAAATGATATGTGGTTATAAAGAAAAATTTACATTTAAAATGAAAATTCAAATAATGTGACTAACTGAAGTATGGCATAACTGTGTAGTATCTGTTTGGGTCAGTCATCTGTATGATAATCTTACAAAAGCTGGTTGTAGCTAATAATTAAGAAAAACTCTAAAGTCTTACAATGGGAATGACCTTCTCTAGTGTGAAAAAACTTACAAAAGCTGATGCAATCACAATAAAGTATAAGTGAGATTAAATCATGATGCTTGAGACCACACTTCACTGGGCCTTGTCATATTTGCCATTATGTGTAGCTAGAGTTTTCCTGCCTGGCCCACAGTCAGGACAAATCTTTGTCATCTGCCAGTCCCACAGCTGCTCAGACCCAACCAAGTAAACACAGAGAATTATTTTGGTTACAAACTGTATGGCCATGGCAGGTTTCTTGCTAACTGTTCTTATAGCTTAAATTAATCCATTTCCATAAATCTATACCTGCTACGTGGCTCACTGGTACTTTACATCTTCCTTGTCCTGGTGGCGGCTCCAGGCAGTGACTCCTGCCTTCCTGTTCTTTTATTTCTCCTCTCTGTTAGTCCCGCCTATACTTCCTGCCTAGCCACGGCCAATCAGGTTTTATATATTGACCAATCAGAGCAACTTGACATACAGACCATCCCCCAGCACAGCCAAGTGCAGATCATCTCAGACACCTGCACTCAGGCCCATGGTCCTAATCATCCTCTATGCGGACCTGCTGGGTAAAGCCACGAGGAACCCAAGAACGGGCTCCCACAGGACATACAGAGCATCTCACAGCAATTATGAAATGTGAGATTTCCTGTAAGTTGTAAGGGAAAGAATAAGAATGAGTTAAGGAGGTGATGATACCACTGATATGGTTGGATTAGCATTCTTTTGATTCTTGTGTGAAAAATAAGCTAAATTTAGGAGAGAATGGAAGCAAGAGAAGAATAAGTGTATGTGTACATGTTCCTACCACAAAATATGATTATTATCATGATTTAATTTGCACTATAATTAAACAGATTATATAATATATATGGTAGATATGTATCACACACATATGTGATTTTGTCCATGAATCTAAAAGCAAACGTTGTGCGAGATTAGAATATTCTTATAATCCCAGCACTCAGAACCTTAGTCAAATGATTGCAGTGAGTTTGAGGTTAGTCTAGACTATGTAGCTAGTTTTAAACAAATATGGAGTACAGAGCTGAAAAATATATAAAAATTAAAATAGAAATTAAAAGATATAATATTTGAAGCAAGGAAGAAGATAAAGTTAGTTCCTGATTATAGTAGTATCAATGAGAAACACCAATTCCTTGGTTCTATGAAATTAGCATTAAATGTGTATGGTCATTATGTGTATGGGAAGTATTTAGAGAAGAGTCAGTAAGAATTTTCTGAGAGACTAAATGTTGATTGTGATAAAAATGATTATTTAAAGCTCATTTTGAGGATAAATTTAGTAATAAGAATTATGAGGTTAGTTGGGCCATCAACAAGAATAAGAAATACTAAAAAAGGCAAAGTTCCTTTGGGGCAGGAGGTTATTAATAAGTTCTTTTATATTTCACTAATTGATCATGAAAACACATTATGTATTCAAATGAATATTTGAATGTATGATTGTGGAACTATAAGAAAGGATGTAGGTATAAAATATATAAGCCAGAAATATTATCATAATTAGATTCATGAAACTGTATAATATGACCATAAAAATAATGATGACAGACAAAAGAAGATACTTGAAATCAGAGTTCATAAAGAAGAGGAGAAACCCTCAAAATTAAGTGAGTAACAAGTATAAATGTATGAAGTCTAGAAGACATGTGGTCAGCCTAGAGAGGCAAGAGACAAATGACTCTGAGAATAACTGAGAGCTTAGATAAAATAGATGCAGGGTCATTATGTGTCAAAAGAGATTTTTGATGATATCAATAAATTGCAGTTAGTAATAACAGTTCAAAAGACTCATGTTCAAATTAAATGAGCTGAAATATAGAAAGTGATTTAAGTTGTTTAACTAATGCTGTGTCACAAATTACCACTAAAAATGAATAAAATATTCATTTGTTATTCTCATGGAGTCTGTGGGTCATAAATTCAGACAAGGTCCAGCAGGGCAGTCCATGCTCAGGTCTTTTCTGTAGTTGTCATCAGAATTCGCTTGATCCTTAATCTTCTGAATCCTGATAGAACTAGGAGATTGTTCCCTATCATGTTTCAGTAATGGTTTTGACAAAGTAACATTGTATTTTGACCCACAGCTATAACTGCTTGATCTTGTAAGTCTCTCTGCAAGACTGTTTATGCAACCCCATACCAAGACATATGGCTGTCTACTGAACAGGTGATTCAAAACACAACTCCTGAGAAGTTACACAACATGACTTCCTTCTTCCATCCTCTTCTGGTCCTAAAGATGAGCCCTAATCCTTAATGCATGATATGCTAGTACTAATTTTCATTAGTTAGTAAAGACCACAAACGATGGATCACCAAGGTACATCAAGATGCTGACTGATTAGCACCAAAATATACTGTTGCTGTTAAATGCATTCCTTGGAGTATTCAATGGATCTTCAGTGAGTGACATTACCTAGAGTTGGACAAACACAAGATTAAAGACACAGTTTATAGAGAGCCATATCTAGATAAGACATTAAATATTGCTGTAATTGATGATTATCCAAGTTCCTTCTATTTAGACTAGGTAAGTATGAAGATGGGGTTTCCTTCTGTTTGGAGATCTCACTAAAATAATTTAGAGCATTCACCAAGGTTGTATGCTTATGATATAGTTTTCTCAGCAAATAGAGATTAATCAGTATCATTAGGAAGAAGAAATTCCTAAGGTAGAATACAGGATTGGAAAAATACATTGGTTATGAAGTTCCTATATCATATATGGTTATCAACTTCCTAGCACCAATATGTAGTGATAGATATGGTATTACTGTCAAACTAGAAGCTATCAGTACTTCAATGTTTACACTTGATGACTCACATAGACACAATGATTCAATTTTCAACTTAATTCAGCCTCTATCTCATCACAGAATTTTAAGTTTGTGTAATACTGACTTAGACCTCCACTCTCTTGTCATCTGGAAGGTATTTATGATAGGTCCATACTTTCAATCTTCTCTATTAAAGAGCTTACCTTGAATAACAAAGATAATCCTATCGCTCATGAAAATACACATTCCTAGCACTTTGCCTCCCTGGAATTTAAACAAAGCCCAGACTTAAATAAGGTTAATTTTCACAAAACACATCCAGGTATTATTATTTTCATTCTATTACAATTTGTGATTTGGATGTTACAGGATGTTTGGACTTAAGAGAAAGATGGAAGTCTATCATCAATTCTTCCTAGTCTGATTGCCAATCCCTATATTTTAATACACTAAGTCATTCTATATTAATAATAGTTAAACACAGAATCAGCAGCTTTCTCTAATTTGAAAATCAGAATAACTAGAATTCAGCATACTTTCCTTACAGCTCCATGATGAGTTCAAGGATGATTAATTGAGTATTAACAGAGCAAACAGAAGGGACTATACACAGGGTATCTGTGGAGGATAAGAACGGGAAATTATAAAGCTTCTGTTAATCCATTTATTTTATAAATGTGAGACTCTGAGTGTTTGTGGTTCATCCCAGTATGATAGAGTACCCACTTGTGCCTTTGCTGTGAATTAGTATTTCATTATATTTATCTACAGTTTAATAACATTGTAAAAACAGGGTGTTGTTTTAAAGAAAGTTTCATTTGATTTTAGTTCTAAAACAAATTTGTGGGCATGATGAACTCAATAAAGATGTTTCTTGAAAAATGAAAAAGTCATAGCTCAATTATGGCAACTTATTTGTATAAAGCATGAATGAGTCTATTAGAAATAGGCAGGAAGGTGAAATCAAGGACAATTCAGGCAGATGCTTGAGATCCCCTTTTTTAGGTACTTTATAAACATACATACATATAAATATTGTTTATATAAACTTCTTACCTCTAAAGTGTTCTGAAATTTTCCACCTCACTCACATTAATACCTGTGTTTTTAAAACATTTATTTATGCATTTATTTTACGTGTATGTGTACAGGGTTATGCCAAGTGAATACAGTACCCACAAATATCAGAAGAGGACATTGGATCACCTAAAACTGGAGTTACTGCTGAGAACTGAAGACAGATCCTCTAGAAGAGCAGCAAGACAGCTTGAGTGCTGAATCATGTCTCCTATCCCTACCTAAACATTTTGTTCTGCATATACTATATTTTTATGCAAGACAGAGCTAAACTATATATAAGATAAGTATATATATTCAGATGTAATTCTTTTTTTAAAGGCTTATTTATTTATTTATTTATTTATTATGTATACAGTGTTCTGTCTGTATGCAGGCCTGCAAGACAGAAGAGGGCACCAGATCTCATTACAGATGGTCGTGAGCCACCATGTGGTTGCTGGGAATTGAATTCAGGACCTTTGGAAGAACAGCCAGTGCTCTTAACCACTGAGCCATCTCTCCAGCCCCTTAAAGATGTAATTCTTAAACAGAAAATATATTTACCTGTAGAGTTTATTATTCTTCCCTCTACAACATTACATTCTAAGTATTTACTTTCATTCTTTGTGTTGGTTTTTTTTTTTGGGGGGGGTGGAGGGGTTCTAAGGGCAATAGTTTTACTTCAATGATGTTTAAAACCTTGAGCTGGGTGGTGGTGGCACACGCCTCTAATCCCAGCACTCAAGAGGCAGAGCCAGGCAGATCTCTATAAGTTCGAGGCTACCCTGATCTACAGAGCAAGATCCAGAACAGGCACCAATACTTCACGGAGAAACTCTGTCTCGAAAAACCAACCAACCAACCAACCAACAAACAAACAAAAACCTTGAATATACCTGAAAAAAATATAAAACCTTCATGCTTTCCATACCTATAGATGGAAACATTGCTGAGGAGTCCTTATTTAAAAACACAATATATATAACAGTCTGTCTCCTTCATATATTTGTAAGTGATTTCCAATACTTATTTTATGGTTCTAATGGCATTAAATACCAATGGAGAACTTGATGCTTTATTTGCTTGCTGATTAGTTTAAACTTTGAAAGAAGTCAAGATTTCATGAGACACAAAGATGAAAATCTCAGTCACCACAATTTTAATTTAAATTATACAGACATTTATTAACACTGAAAGCAAAAACTGTGTTATGTAACTTTTCCTATTATACATCATATAAGATTTCAAGTTATACCAATTATGTTTATATTTTTGTGAAATATTTGACATATACCATTTTTTTCCTTAATCTATTTTCTTAACACCAATCTCAATGGTTTAAGAAATAAAATAAATTGATCCACTGGCCAAAGAGTTAGTACACATATATATAATCAGGTGAAAATCTAGTCAGCCTTTGTTCATTTACTTACATTACTCATATCTTTCTTAGGTAGCTTTTATCTGTAAAATATACAGAGATGAACAAATAGTACATAACTTATTTTAAATATATTTACTTGCAAAGACATTTTGATAGTACATTAAAAAAGCTAACTCATGGATCTTACTATTCTGATATTATGGAGGGATTTTCAAAAACATGAATAATATGGATGATACAAAATAAAGTTTGAGAAGAAAGCAGCATGAGATACTATGCTTAGAGTATTTTAATTTATTATAGTCTAGGTCACTAATTCTCAAATTTATTGTATAAAAATGTATGCTTGAAAATGTGTTAAAAGGCAGTTTCTATACTCAACCCTAGCCATGCGGATTCAAGAGAGCATGGGTGAAAACCCAAGAATTTGCATTTAGTACAAATTCCAGGCAATGGTGGTGCCTATTGCCTGGGAAACCACACCTTGAAAACTAATGACATACAGAGTAAAGTACAATTTCATTCCTCTGATTCCCCCTGAGAATCAATTTGTTCAAAGTTTTGTTTACTTAGCAGCATAGGATTTGTAAGTTTCAATTCATAGTTTGTAATCAGTGTATATAAGATTTGTGTTATGTTAATGCTAATTACCTATGTAAACCTAAGTAGTCTTAAGAAAACGCCTTCTCTGGCAGACTTTTAGTTTGTATTATCTATGTAGAGTATTTTCTCAACAGATCTCTAGCATTGCCTGGCTACATCATCATTCCATCCATGAATAATGTCCTTTAAGTGACTTTTATGCAACTTACCCACCAGATTGATCACTTTCTCAATTCTTTCAATAAAGTAAAATCTCTATGACTATAATATTATTACCTGTGAGGAAAGAAACCATGCAACAAGTAGGAGTTCATGGAATTATAGTGATGATTTCAATAGACATTAATGTTTGCAATGCTATTATTGGCATTTGTTTAGCTGTAGTTCTAGCTGAAAAGGGAGACTAGTAGTGTAGATGGAAAGGGACACTCTTCAAGTACATTGCAAGTACTTTCACAGGCTAGAGTAAACACTGCAACTTTTAGTACAACCAAAGCAAGTACACATCATCACTTTAAATATTCAGAACTACAGAAAGGCAAGCCAACGAGTAATGAATTTATATTTGAAATAATGCAAAGTTTTTTCCCCACTAAATTTCTGGTACATTAGCATAAAACTATTTCATTCTTCAAGTTTTAATTTTATATCTTAAAATCAAAATCACTCTCCTGTTGAAAAGCAAAAATGTTTTCATATAGAATTATTCATGGTCTCATTAAATCAATCTTTATGTTACATGGTACCCAACTATGTTTCATTTATCTATTCATTCAGTCATTCCTATAGTCTGGCATTCACTTCTCTAGAGAGATGGCTCAACAGTTAAGAGCATATACAACTCTTGCAGAGGAACTGAGTTCAGTGCTCAACACCTATGCTTGACAGTCAGAATTAGCTTTAATTCCAGCACCAGAGAATTGAACACCTACACTCCTGAGTCACCTGCATCCCCTTCACACACACACACACACACACACACACACACACATCATTCTAAATAAAATAATTTTTTAACCTGCTTTTTGATTCTTATAAGTTTACAAAAATCTTGTTTAATTTTAAGAATTGGCTTCACTAGACTTTTGAATACATTTTAGTGTGAATGACTGGTATAAACCACTATTGATAACAATCTGAAAGTAATCTGAAAGAGATGTCAATCCTGAACTTTCAAGACTCCAAAAATATATGATATATACTTTTGCTTATATGAAAAATCTAGATTTATGTAACAGTACAAACAAGGAGGCTGTGTGAGAAGTACAAAGTCTAAATAGAGGGAGAATAATGGAAGATGTGCAGATATATCAGATTAGTTATTAACTCTGAGTTACCAATAATGCATTTGTGTGGCATTAAGGGATGGAAGGGGTTAAAAATACTAGAGTCCGTCCTGCCTATGGAAAGTGTGAGGTAAGGGTGGTATGGAGATTATTGGAGTGGTCAACCAAGGACTGGTTCAGCCTCAGATCATGCCACAGAAAGTGAGCTCACCCCTCACCCTGCCTGAAGTGCTAAGATCCAGAAGGTGGATGGCCCAGAAACCTAGGATAGAAACAAACACAACTAGAAAAAAAGTCAATGTAATGATACCTAACAATATACTGGTATACTCATAGATTGGTGACTACCACAATTGTCATCTGAGAACCTTCATCCAGTAACTGATGGAAACAGATGTAGAAACCCACAGCAAAGCACTGGGCAGAGCTCCAGAAATCCTTCTGAAGAGAGGGAGGAAGGACTGTAGGATCCAGGTGGATCAAAGACATCACAAAGGAACCCACACAAACACCTAATCTGGGCTCATAGGAGCTCACAGAGTCTGTACCAACAATCAGGGAGCCTGTATGAAGCAAAACTAAGCACTTTACATGTATGTAACAGTGTGTAGCTTGATCTATTTATGGGAATCCTAACAATGGAAGCAGGGCTGTCCCTAAAGCTGTAGCTGGCTCTTGGGAATCTATTCCTCATACTGAATTGCCTTGCCCAGCCTAAATAAAAGGGGAGATGATTAGTCTTACTGCAACTTTGATATGCCCTGCTTGGTTGACACCCATGGGAGCCTGCCCCTCTCTGAACAGAAACAGAGGAGGAGTGGATGGAGGGCCAGAAAGGCTAGGGAAGAGAGGAGAGGAAGATGAGTAAACTACTGTAGGGATATAAAATAAATGAATAAATTTAATTAATAAAAAATGCTTCCCCTTGGAGTCATTTAAGCAAGAATGAGTCCAGATTTGAATTCTCTATTTCATATTCCCTTTTGTTTTCCATCCATTTTCTGTGTGTTGCATGAGACTGAATCTGTGCCAGCCTGAGGGCTGTTTAGTGCATCGGTTTGTCTCTGTGTCTGTACATGTTTGTGTGTCTGTCCGTGTGTGTCTGTGTGTCTCTGTGTGTGTGTGTGTGAGAGAGAGAGCTCTTTCTGTGTGTAATGTTTGTATATGATGAAACTGCAGTTGAGTGTTGTCTTTCCATAACAAAGCATTTCTCTCTGTCTTTATTGAACAGTGCAGAAATCATCACATGGGGAAGGAATAAGATACATTACAGAAAACTTTACAGAGTTTTACAAGAAATTAAGTCACTGGCTGCAAAAGATCCTAGTTGACTCAGGTACAAAACACCATCACTTATAATCCATAATCCATAAATGGTTGCTTTCAAAGTTTATGGTAGATTTTAGGAAGTTACCTCCAACTTCCCTATTTGCTGCTTTCAGCAAATGATACACATGCAATGTATGGGTCATGAGCAAGGAAAAGTACATAATTTAAGATTACAGCTAAATATACCTTGGGGTTTAAACACATTATATGGGAAATTCAAGGTAAATAAGGTTTTTTTTCTGCATTATTCTCTTAAAGGTGGGTTAAACAAAGAATTTGAGTACAAGAGTATATATTAGGCTGGCCATCATAAGACTTAAGTGATCTAAGGATGTATTATTACCTTTGACTTAAGGTTCACAAAAAATTTGTCTCTTAGAATGCAAAGGAGAGAATCAGAATATTGCATTGCCACAGATACGAGATAAAGACAAAGTATCACATGCCATCTTTTATATTAATATATGTATTTTATATTCAAAATCAAGATATAACATGAAAAGATGTGTGTATGCTTCTGTGTGTGTAAAATGTATGACATAAAAGAGGAAATGGGGTTATTTAGAGGTATAAAAAGAACCAGTTGGTGAGGGAAAGAGACAGAAGGAGAGCACAGAAGGACAAGAGAGAGTGAAGGGGCTGAATACAAGCAAAGTACAAAGATACATATCTACAATGTGTTACGAAATTCATTATTTTATGCTGTAACTAAAAAGAAAAACTACTAATGAACGTAATTTAAAAAAAAAAAGCACGAGTTTGCTCAGGGAAGATGGGAGGACTCCTCAGCTACTAATCACCTGGAAACACTGGGTTACTTTTCCACATACACAAGGGGGCATGTTGACGAGTATTACACTCTTCAGAGCAGACAAACATGAGTGTAAGTTGTTTAGCAGGATCTGACAAATTTTATGTGGCTCCCATTCTAATACTGCAATAAAACAGGGGTGGAGATTCGTGTGAAGAAATAAAACTTGGATTTTTATGATGTGTTTACTTTTAGTTTTTCTGAGATGTGCTTGGTAGAGGTCACCCACTTCATTTCTCCCTTCCTAGGCAGGGCCACCTGCTGAATCACTGGCTTTCTATTATCTGCCTTAGTTTTGAAGGATTTCGTTAGCTCTCCCTAGTTACCTGGAAACTTCTATTCTGATTTCTAAAGTAAATGTCACCATAATATATTTATATATAAGATGTGTTTACTTCTCAGAAATGCCACTGAAATAGAAAGAAGCTGGTCTCCACCTTGCAACAGCTTTTTATATACATTGGGCTTCCTCATATCCACACGAAGAAATGTAAATGTTTCTCACCTTTCTATGAATGTCATAGCACATTCTTTATGGATTTTTTGGTCTTCTTCCTGTCCTTTCTTTAGTTTCTGCAGTTTTGTGGGCATGAAGTGACTCAGTCTGATCACAAGAATCTGATCAGAGCATTATTAATATCAAGACAAATGTGGTTATTATTCTCATGTTAATCTACCTGGCTTGGATAGCACACCAACACTCAGTGTTAACTTTGTTTCTTTTGTCTTATGATAGCAATATCCTTCTTACAGTAATCCCATCCATTGTGTTTCACCAAGCTGAGATAATTATGTTAACAAAGAGTAAATGGTTATGTGCACACATAATCAACCCAGTAATTACATTTATTAAAGTTGTTGCCATTATACATAAGTAGTATTATAAATTCTATAGAAATTTCTCTGTGACTCATTTTCTAATAAATTATTTCGTTTGAAACTTCAAAAAAACCATTATTCATACTAAATGAGAGCTTTTAGTTTGTCTTAATGTATCTTGTTTTGTTATGTTTGGTTGCTGTCTCTTAGAGGCCTGCTCTTTTCTGAAGGGAAGCAGAGAGAGTGCACCTGGAGGAGAGGAAAGGTGGGTGAAGCTGGAAAGAGAGGAGGAAATTAAAAATAAAGCCTTGGTTACTAGTTGTCAATGAAAGCACCCCAGGAGCACACCATTAGATGAGGAGTAAATTGTAAAAGATTATTCTCTATAGGCAACAACTAAGTAATTTATTGTTTCTGGTTATCTGAGTATCATTAATACAGAAACTCACAGACACTGATACAATCTGTATAATCAAATGCTTCATCAACCATCAAAAACAAGAACTATGTGAGAGCTGTAGATCTATATGTAAATAAGTCTATGATTTTTAAATACTTTATAATCTTAACAAAGTAAATGTAATCAAAATATATAACATTTAAAATATATACATAAAGGAATGGCTAATAAAGCTAGCTAATTCATGCTTTATTCACATAATTATCATTTTGTTTTGAGAACATTTAATCCATACCATTAGCGATTTCCAAGTACATTGTGTACCTTGTTAATCATCGACAACATGCTGAATAATATATGATTTAAATGTATTTGTACTGTCAAACAGGAATCATGTATACTTGGTACTCCCCAACTGTGCTCCACCTCACTAGCTCATAAAATATCAATATTTTTTTCTATTTCATCATTTAGCTTTTTTTTGCCACATGTTGACAAGGGGATAAGATAATTGTTTTTGTTTTCTGAATTCACTAAGTGTAGTGGCACCTATGTTCATATTTTCTGGTTTTTTTTTTTTGGTTTTATTATTATTATTATTATTATTATTATTTTACAACACCATTCAGTTCAACATAATAGCCACAGAATCCCCTGTTCTCCCCCTCTCGCCCACCCCTCCCCCCAGCCCACCCCCCATTCCCACCTCCTCCAGATCAAGGTCTCCCCCGAGGACCGGGGTTGACCTGGTAGACTCAGTCCAGGCAGGTCCATTCCCCCCTCCCAGACCGAGCCAAGTGTCCCTGCATAAGTCCCAGGATTCAAACAGCCAACTCATGCAACGAGCCCAGGACCTGGCACCAATGCACAGCTGCCTCCCAAACAGATCAAGCCAACTGACTGTCTCACCCTAGTGAGCATATTTTCTGGTTTTAAATAACAGAATTTACTTGCTTTTTGGATTTAATAACACACACACACACACACACGCACGCACGCACGCACGCACGCACGCACACACACACACACACTTGCTGTGGGATAATGCTCTTGTACACTGTTTAATAAAATGCTGATTGACCAGTAGCCAGGTAGGAAGTATAGGCAGGGCAAGCAGACTAGAAGAATGCTGGGAAGAGTAAGAGCAGAGGAGGAGTCACCAGCCAGACAAAGAGGAAGCAAGATGACAAGGCAGAACTGAGAAAAGGTACCAAGCCACGTGGCTAAATATAGATGAGAATTATGGGTGAATTTATGTATAAGAGCTAGGCAGTAATAAGCCTGAGCTAATGGCTGAGCAGTTATAAATAATATTAAGCCTTTGAATGATTATTTTATAAGCACCTGTGTGTCAGTGGGGGACCAGGCAGGACCTGAGAAACCTTCTGACTACACACACACACACACACACACACACACACACACACACACACACAGTTTCAACCATCCATTAATGGAAAGTTTAGATTTTGTTCATATAAGAGATTTCATTATTTTAATTCTTACAGAATTCTTGTTCACTTGTATCATGAGATTACAAGTATTTTCTTCCTTGCAGTAGACAATTATATTTAAGACACATATGAGAGTAGATGTTGAAGAATAATATTATTTGCTCTATTGTCCAAGATACAATATGAAAAAAATAGGATAACCTCATTATACTCCTAGCAAAAAAAAGGATGAATTTGTAGCAGTTTAATGTCGAGTGTGTATAGAGCACCTAAAAACACACATAAAATATCATGTTATCAAAATGGTCAGGATTATGAAAATGGCTACAAAACTCAGCAAAGCTTAAAATTGTTTAGTATGGTAATAAATTGTATTTCAATTATAATTTTGAGTACAAATAAATATAGCAATACATTTTGAAAAATAATTTCACCAGATGCATATTAAATAAAGAAAAGAAAATGACTGCTTTGTTCTATTCAATTATTCCTACTACTACTATCTAAAGTACTCACTACTATACAGAAAGTGTTCATTACAGATTGAAGAATTGAGTAAGAGAAGAGTGATATAAGGAAAAGGAAAGATAAACAAAGGTAAAAAAAACATATAATTTAGAGATGGAGAGATGGCGAAGTAGGCAAAGTATTTGCTACACAAGCATAGGAATCTGAACTTGAACTCCTTGCCCTCATATAAAAAGCCTAGCAGGGTGGAACATGCCTATAACTCCAGTAGTATTGGGAGGGGCAGAGAAAGGTGGCTCTTTGGAGTTTATTGTTCTAGCTTATTAAGTAACTCTAGATATAAAGAGATACCATAAAAAATAATGTGGAGAATGAGAGAGGAAGGCAACTTGTGTTGACCTTTGGCTTCTACATGTACATACATTCATAAGCACAATCATGAACATGAACACATATGTGAATATACATTTATACACTACACATATATATATACAAGCATAAAAAATGAGTGTGATAGAAAGACTATGGTTTTCTAATCACTCTTCCAGTCATCTTTCTATATAAGAATTAGTGTCCCCCACCTACATATGGTCTTTCTTATCACACTTTATTTTAAAACAATGGTATGCCATTTTATACGTTAGTTATCAGGTCTTATTCTAGTTTTAAAAGAGTCTATGTTGTATAAAATGCTAATGATTTTACCATGTCACACAACTAAACTAAGAGTTGACTTTTCTGGGCTGCTATGTAATTTTGGGCTCTTATGGAATTAAATCTGTAGACAGTGGGACTCATTGAAAGAGATATTAGATTGCACTTAGGGAGAATTAAGTAATAGAAATGGGGTAAAAATTGTTTTTGAATACAGGAAACTCTCTGGAGTACTTCATAAGAGAGGACCAGCAGATGGCAGTTGATTTCAGGTTGTCAGCCCACCAAGAGGCAAATCCCTGATGGATGAATCTCATATATGTAAGGATCCTGAGAACACAGACTCCAGAATGACATTTGCTTCTGATGTGCCTTCACATGTTTGTTGCTATAAACATTCTCTGGTATCTGATATAGTGTGAATGGGTATAGGAATATTCCCTACTTCCTGTAATATATTGTGTTTATCTCATGGAAATATCCGTTCTATTGTTCATTTTTACTTGTGGACTATTATGAAGATGATTTCTTCCTAAGTGATACTGTCTAACTGATAATAATAATGATAGTTTAAATACAGTTTTGGTAGTAAAAAAATAAAACAAGGAAGTGTCACACAGCTAGAACACATGAGTTTTTATTGAGGAGCCATAGAGGTGAGGTTAATGACTAAGAAAAACAATTGAGTTCCAGTAGCCCAATTAGTTTAAATTCTTTTAATCTTAATATTGAGAGATGTGTTCATAGATTTTGGAGTGTATCATAGCTGAAAAAAAGCTTTGAAAATATATTAGACCTAGACTAAGATGTTTTTGTCAAATAGCTTTGAGATTAAAAAAGAAAAGAAAAGAAAATCTAAAGTTTTAGAAAGACACATAGTTGAATGAGGAACTCATTAAATTCAGGGGACAAGAGCAAAGTAGCTCAATTATTATTGGCTGACATGCCTTTCTTGCTAGGATTGGTTGATAACCAAAGGTGATGACTAATTCCTTATATCCATTTCTGCTCTCAATCTCTTGATATAAAAAACTATTGATGAGTGGGTATACATCCTAAAGATTTAAAGTAGAGCTGACTGATTCTTTTTCATAAATAAAAGTTGGGATTTGTGCTTCCTTTACAATTTCTTATAAGATTACCTTTCAAGATAAGTAATAAAGTGATTGTTCCTTTCTTTGTAACCATAAAATGCAGCCTGCCAGTAAAAGAATATCTTACTTGCTTACACACTGTTATCTACAACAAGTTGCTTGGATATGAATGTATGTGGGTTCTTGGGATAATTTGTTTTTTTACCTGTAATACATAAAATGTTTAATCATATAAGGGATGTGGAAAACATGCTGTTTTTTACTTGTATCATTGTAATCACTCACTTGAAAAATAGAATGTAACCATATTGTGATTTTTATACTGCCTGAAAGATTTTGTTTTGGTATATAAGGGAAAGAATAAAGATAGAGTTAAAATGAGTTAGAAGAAAAACGTCAAGTATGATATAGTTAGAAGGAATTAAAAGGAAAATATCAATAGAGTTAGAAGCAGAAGGAAGACAGCAAAAGAGACAGAAGAGACATTTCTGGATAGAGATAAGGAAAGAGAATACACAACACAGAATGAAGAATAGAGATGAATAAAGAAGGAAATCATCAAGAGAATATGAGTGTCTTTCCCATTACTCCCTTGGATAAAAAAGTCATAGTATGTCTGGACTCTGTGGGTTGCCTTTCAGCTTTGTGTTGTTGGAGGCTGGCCCTGCAGGCAGCAAAAATAAAATAAGACACAGCAAAAACCCTCCTATGGATGCTGGACAGGGCAACCCAATAAAAGAAAAAGCGTCCCAAGAGCATGCAAAAGAGTCAAAGAAATATCTGCTTCTACAATAAGGAGTCCCACAAAAATATTAAGCTAAGAGCCATAAGATATATTCAGAGGACCTGGTACAGGCCTATTCAGGCCAATGCTTTCTGTCAGTCTCAGCCCATGTGAGCCCTGCTTAGCTGAATGGGTGTATCATGTTCTCCTGATGTGCTCCATCCCCTGTGACTCTTAAAATCTTTCCTACCCTCTTCCATGGAAGAGTGCAAGCAAAGGGACCCTATGGAGACCTCCAATTTGGACTCTTTTTCTGCATAATGTCTGGCTATGGGTCTCTGTACCTGCTGCCATCTGCTTCCAGAATCCTCTCTAGTGATGACTAGAAAAGGCACCGATCAATGTGAATAACAGAATATTATTAGAAATATTTCATTGATTTTTTTCAGTCGTGTTTGGTTCTACCCTAAGTCTCTAGGCTATCCATTTTCTGGATCTTGCCCCACTAAGCAGGATAGGGCATGGAACACCTCTTGAAAAAATGGGACTGAAGCTAAACCAGACATTTGGCCACTTCCCCAAGTTATACTCCACCATTGTCCCAGCACGTCTTACAGGGAGAACAGATTGTAAGTGTGTGTGGGGGTGGGGGTGGGTTTTGGGGGTGTGGCATGGTTGGTGTCCAGGTTTCTCTGTCAGTAGCCTGCAGAGTTACTTCTCATGCAAATGCAACTAGAATGTAGGTTTGAAGGCATGATGCCCACACCACCTTGACCTCTGATCAAGGAGCTGTGTGGATGTGGTCTTTAGCATGTGACCTCACTCTCAGTTTTCAGTGAGAAACTTTTTTCTTAGTATCAGCTTGAGTTGTTTATGGATCTCTACTGGAGACCCTTGGCCCACTCAATAGAATTTAATACAGTCATGACTGGAAGCCTTGCCTAGTTATAAAAGACGGCCAATTAAGACTACATATTCTCCCTTACTAGGAGTCCTTCTTAGGGTCACCCTCTTAGATCTCAGGAAATTTCCACTGAAATAGGTTTCTACACACTGCCCAATGCTCCCCAATTCCAGGGGTCTCTCCCTGCATTCTCTCCCTCCCCCAACACCTGTTCTTCCCCGCTCCTGTTCATACCTGCCCCAGTTAACCAGCAACATTTACTCTATTTCTCCTTTCAAAGGAGGTCTGTGCATGCTCACTAGAGCCCTCCTCCGCACCTAACCTTTTTGGATCCATAGATTTTAGCTTGAGCATCATTTACTTAACAGCTAATATCTACTTATAAGTTAATACATACCATGTTTGTCTTTCTGGATCTGAGTTATCTCACTCAGGATGATGTTTCTCTAGTTGCTTCCATTTGTCTACAAATTTCATAATGTCATTTTTTTTATTAGCTGAATAACATTCCATTGTATAAATGTACTGCATTTCCTTTATCTATTCTTTAGTTGAGGGACATCTAGGTTGTTTCTGGTTTCTGGCTTTTATAAATAAAGTCACAATGAACATGGTTGAACAAGTGTTTTTGTGGTAGGATGGAGCTTTCTTTGGATATATGCCCAAGAGTAGTATAGCTGGCTCTTGAGGCAGAGTGATTCGCAATTTTCTGAGGAAGTGCCATATTGATTTGTATAGTGGCTGTATAAGTTTATACTCCCATCAGCAATGGAGCAGTGTTATCATTGTTCTACATCCTTGCCAGCATGAGCTGTCACAGGTGTTATTGAACTTAGCTGTTCCGAAGTGTGTAGGAAGGAGTCTCAGTCATTTCGATTTGCATTTCCTTGATAGCTAAGGATGTTGAACATTTCTTACAGTGTCTCCAGGCCAATTGAGTTTCTTCTTTGATGGCATCCTTTGCCTTACAAAACCTTTTCAGGCTGGGCGGTGGTGGCGCACGCCTTTAATCCCAGCACTCAGGAGGCAGAGGCAGGCAGATCTTTGTGAGTTCGAGGACAGCCTGGTCTACAGAGCGAGATCCAGGAAAGGCACAAAGCTACACAGAGAAACCCTGTCTCGGAAAACAAACAAACAAACAAACAAACAAAAAACCTTTTCATTTTCACGAGTTCCATTTCCTATTGGTCTTATGCCTGTGCTATGGCTCTGTTCAGCAAGTTGCCTTCTGTGCTGATGCATTCCAGTCTGCTCCTCACTTTCTCTTCTATCAGGTTTAGTGTGTCTAGTTTATGTTGATGTTTTGATCCACTTGGAGTTGTTTTGTGCAGGGTAATAAATGTGGATCTATTTGCCTTCTTCAATAGGCAGACATGCAGTTTGACCAGCACCATTAGGTGAAGATGCTCACTTTTTTCCCAGTGTGTATTATAAGTACACACTATAAGCAATTCTTGAGCCAGGGTTTTTTCTTCACATGTGTTTTAAATTGACAACTGAAGCCTTAACAGAATTGGTAGGGAAATAATTAGGAACACAAATCTGTAATAGAAATCAGGACTGTGATTGTTATAGTTTTCTTCACTTTCACATCTTAATGTGTAAATATGTTAAACAATTTGATAATTCTGCTGTGCTTCTTTCCTAGTTTGTCTTCTAACTCAAATTGTGTAGTAGGTGACCAGTCACTATAGTAATAAGGAGAAGATTGTCAGGTAATGAATGAATTCACTAATTAAACCACAGTAGGAAAAATAGCTTTGTAAATGCACTGTAAGAGGACAGAGCACTGTAATGTAACCAAAGTAGGGTTTCTCCAACTAGGAGAACTTTTACAGGTAGGTTGTTTGTAGTAAGTAAATATATTCAAGTATTGTACTTACAATATATGAAGGAAGATTATCTAGATTGGCCAGTGTGAAGCTATAGGAGGTTTTCATGAGCTGCTGTACATATAATTTCTGACTGTTCCATCTCTCCCATGCAAATAGGAACCATGTAAACAAAGGTTACACAATCACCCCAGTCTTGGTTGATGAAAGTGAATCATTAATTGGAAGAACAATATAAACAGAAGATATTTACATAAACTTAGGGTGACACTGGTGGAGTATGATGGTTTGTACTGTGCGTACAAGTCGTAACTGGTGTGTCCTGGTTTCCTTTTTTATTTACGATTATACTGAAATAGTTTTAATAGTCTTACCTTTTGTGTGACTCGTTTACTTAAATTATCATTCCGATACTATTCTTGGTAAGAGTTGGCTAAAGATTGAATTTATATCAATTTGTAAATTGAACATGGAAAATAGCCATTCTATTCCAATGTACACCTCTATCAATGGAATGAATACAAACTTCAAAGAACCTGGGCTTTATAAGCTATTAATTCTTATTCCCCATTTTTTTCCTACTCTCTATTCACCTTCTCTTACTAACTAATGTGTCACCTAGCTATCACAATGATGACATGTAACCAAAACAATCTTGCAGGAAGCAGTATCTATGAAAAAGCAAAAGGTAGAGTGTGTATGTGTGTGTGTGTGTGTATTATAAAATTCTCAAATATTCAAAGTAGATTATTTCAAACTTTGTGGTTAATAACAATCTTGTGTGTGGGTGAAATTTCAGGTATGTGTACCTTAAACAATGATCAGTTTTCTACTGTGCCATATATTTTTTAAGTGCTGCCTGGTATTCATGACAATAAATGATGACTGGGATGATAACCACTATATATATTATTGTCATTGGGATATTTTCATTATGAAGCATTCTAGTTTGCTTTTTGTTGTGAGAAACACTGTGACCAAAAGCAACTTGGAGAGGAAAGTTTTTCTGTGGCTTACAGGTTATAGTACATCATCAAGAGAAACCACAGCACGAGCTGAAGTGGAGTGCACAGAGAAATGCAGCTTATTGGTTTGATTTTTATGGCTTGCTAGATTTGCTTTCCTATTTCATTACATGACCACCTACCCAGAAGTGATACCACCCATAGTAAGATGAGCCTTTCCACATCAATAACTAATCAAGGAAATGACTGAAAAATATGGCCACAAACCAATCTGATAGATGCAAATGAAATTCTCTCTTCCCAGGTGACACTGATTTATGTCAAGTTGACAAAAGTAGCCAGAACCTGAAAGAAAAGTTACTAATAAATGTTTCCTCATATTTTATAAGAGTTGATGATGACTAGATTTTGAAATAACAGTAAAACTTCTGGCACATGTTTTGCTTTGAAACTTTCATACAATTCCTTATTTTTGATATTTTCTTTAAACCATGTATTTGAGAGGTATATTTCTCTATTATTTACATTTTAACTTGTTCATGTAAGTCTACAATTTGGGGGCTTAGAAGCAATCTGCTTTACTTTTTTTTTTTTAAATAAAAGATTCTATATGGGAGATTTATTTATTTGTATTCCCCATTGTGAGCCCAAACAGCAAAATTGAATGTGTTTTCTCCCTGCTCCTCACTCATCCTCTCAGATGAGATTTTTTTCTCCATTCATTTTTTTTCCAGTTAAGTGGTTCATCTGTATACCCATCTGGAGAATTCTGTGCAATGTCATGTTCTGATTCCTCGGGTGTAGTCACGCACACTCCCATAGGCGGGAGGCATTTCCCCTATGAACAGTCAGGCCTGCCCTTCTGATTTTTGTGATCCTTTGATTTCTCAGGCAAATGCTTTCATTTCTTCTCTGATGTGTACTCCATCAACCCAGTTTAACCCTATTCTGGCTTCCCTTGATACTCTCCTAAAGGACAATGCAGAATATTCTTTATGATTATTCTAGGGAATGTCAAAGCACCAATGTTGCAAAGGCAACACGTACACAGATCTGAAAAACACCTGTTCATTTCAGAAAGCTTCCATAGTCAAAACTTCACAAAGGCTGTATGATGTGCAGTTACACCAACTAATAAAAATGGGCAAGTCTGAAACATTATGATCACCTTAATGATTTTTAAATACATCTGTTACAAAACCAAAGAGCTCATTCAAATCAGTAGAACTCGAAATTTGAGACAGTTGTTAATGAGTCTGTTTAATCTGTTTTTACACAAGCAGAGATATTTATAGACCTCTTTTGAAATGAATGAGGTCATTTGTTGATCCTAAAGCTCATTCCACAGTGAAAGCTGGCTGAATGACTGGAAATGTGTGAAGCAAAGTCTATATGTTTCTCATCTCAGTTCTGGGGCTGCTGAGGGCACTGTGTGGGATAATCTGAAACCAAAGCGTTTTGGCTGCAATTTGGTAGAAAAGCAAACAGGGATTTTATGTTCCATGAAGGGATCATAGTGGTGCATGTGTGTCATTTACTGCAGACTTTTGCAGGAGCCAGCAGACAAACAGCAGGAGTCACTGTATTTAATGTTAGATGTGGGCCCACATATCTAGATTTAATCTCTGATTCTTCACCTGAAATATGGAAATACTCGATACGTCAATTGCATGATCTTCCAGGCTATTCAACATTCTGACTTTCAGTATCTAAACAACGACATTCTTTACAAAACTAGGCTACTGTGACCACTTTTCCAGTCATATGTGCCCTTTAGGCTTGTTTTAAAGTCACTTAAACATTTTTCATATCTAATTGGGGGAGGCATGGAGACATGCTTTCTAGGGAAGATATGTGGGGATCACATGACAACTTACAGGAGTTAGTTCTGCTCTTCCACTATTTGGATCATAGTGACCTAACTCAGGTCTGCAGGATTGGTAGAGAGTGGCATTATTCACTGAGCTGTCTTCCTGAGGCATAAATTATTAAAATTTATGTTGTAGATGACATTTAAAGTATTAGATATCATTGTGACATGTTCAAACAATATGAGTCTTGGTAAATTATCTTCTCCAGTTATTTCCTCTTCCTCCTTGTGTCCCTTTCTGCGCTGGTAATTCTCCACACTCTCATATCTTTATCTTGTCACTCCTCTATCTTTCCTAGAGCCTCATTTTACCCTCTTCTATTTTCATTTCTAGCTTTATAGACATCATGCATGTTTAAACGCATTTATATACATTCATACATGCATTTATTCATTCACACATGCATATACTACAACTTACAAGAATGCGGGATTTTTATCTTGTCACTGAGATATTTGTACAATCATGTGCACTGCTGCTCTATTCGAAGTGTCAAATAAATGGAAACTAGTTTAATTCCCATCAAGAGACAAATGGATAATGAAAATGCACTACATACATATGGTAGAATGATGATCATTACAAAGAAAAGTGACATTATGAAACTTAAAAGAAAATAGATATATCTGTAATGTACATTAAACAAATTGACTCACAGTCAGAAATACAAGACTGCATGTTCTCTCTAATTTATATTTGCCTTAATGTGATAAAATGAAAAATTTACTTATTTGACAAAATTTAACTGACACAGAAGTTTTATATTAATGATATCTGAGTTCTAGATATTTTCTGACTCACTTCTAATTTTTAGTTAACTATTCATGTGCATACATGGTATTACCAGTTGGCTCAGTTTTCAATATTTATTTATTTATTTATTTATTTATTTATTTATTTATTTATTTATTTTCTGTGTGTGTAATCAGCAAGCAGTGCACTGCATGTAATAGAAGAGTTGTTTCTCTTCTTCCATCATGTGGGCCTCAATGGTTGAACTCATGTCCTCAGAACTGGCAGGAAATGTCATTATCTGTCAGTCCATCTTACCAGGCCTTAATTGAGATTTTAAGAACTGCCAATTGAATTCTTTCAAATACGTGTGCATGCATGTATATGAACATTTGTGTACATGTTCATGTTTTAATTAGTAACCTTACAATGAATTAGATTTACTTTTAACTAGTTTCCTATCACAGCCATGTCAGTACAGCCTGCATTTCTGGGAAAACAACAACCAAACAGACATGGTTTCTACTGTCTCCTGAACTTGGTGATAGCCTTACCATCTTGATTTCTCTTTAAATCATTTATAAGAAGGTGCATTCGTAGCCAGGATCACACTCAGACATAAACAATTTTAGTTTTCAGACATTCAAATAGAGGCTGCATAATTATTCTTAAATCTCCACCAAATTTTCTCTCTACTTTTTCATCAGAATGTTGACGTGAGTGTGCAGAAATGTGTAGGAATCACCTTATAGCATTCTGTGGCATTTCATTATATCATTCTCACAGACATTTTCTACATTACAGATATGTTATTCTTTCCAAGTAAATTAGCAAAAAAGAGAAATATTCAGAATATAATTTCAGAATCAGCTTAATATAAGGAGCATTTGGGAATTTTAAATAATAGCAAACTTTTAAATACTAAATTAATACATTAAAGACAGAAAAATTCATAAAAAATACAGATTTTTCATTAACACTAAAACATGTAAAGTATAATTAAAACACTTGTTATTTTTTAAATAACTCAATGTGTCCATGCTGTTTTACCTCTATACTTATAGGTTTGGAGCTATCTTCTGGAGTATTGTTCACCAACAAGATGCTATACCCTTAATGATTCTAAATCTCCCTGATTCAAAGGCCATCAAGTGTTAACAATGAGTGAACATTTATGGACTCTATCCCCTGCGCACTAGACTAGTGATTGACTTGATTTCCTGAAGGTCTTGTACAGGCAAACACATTGCTGGGACTATGTCCAGAAGACACTTTCACTAAAGTTCTCCCTAAACTCTGGCTCTTACAATATCTCAATACTCTCTTTTACAGTGGTCTCTAAGACTTGTGGTTATTGAAAACAGAAAAAAATAAATATGTAAACAGAATATATAGATTGGGAAGAGTAAGAGAGGCCAGGGATGGATCTGTGAAGTATGAGGTGAATATGTTATATAAAAATTCAACAAAATACTATTGATAATATGACCTAGTTTCTTTCTGGGGGTGTTTGTTTTTGTTTTACAATTATTTAATGAAGATAACCATAATTTTTAAATCCAGAAATTAGTTCGATAGAAGAAGACATAATTATTTTATAGATATATTTATATAAGAGTGAGCATCTATGAGGTAAGAGGTTCTTAACTGGAACAATGTTGAGCTGATTTATAATGATGAAGATATCAATGTGGTTATCAAAAATAAATTCAAAACTGTTAAAGTCACATTTATTCTCTATTATCTTAATAATCTAATTCAGTAACAAAACTGACTTAAAGAGATTTTTCTACAATATTTCACAATGTTTCACTATTATAGAGGAAGAGCCCCATAATGTACTCTCCACATAACCCTGGTTCAAATTTGAACTCTTGCGGTCAACATTTATTGCATGGAAGATCATTATTTTATTAATTGTTCTGTTAATCGATAAGGTTTGTAGCAGATTTTTAATTTTATACCTTAACAGAATTCTGATGGTATTATAAACTGTATTTAAAAGAAGTATTAAAACAGATACAAAAACAAACAAATAAACAAAAAACTAGCAGAATGCATGGATTCACTTTTATAAATTTAAGGATGGAGTGTGGCTCAGTGGTACAGCCTCATTTATCGTACATGAAGACTTGGGTTCCATTACCAAAAACCTCAACCACCAAAAAAACAAACAAGCAAGCAAACATAGCATAAAGGCATTTTAGTAACCAACATATTGTTTGGTATTGTTCATTTTAAGAAAATTGGTGTGAAATATAAAAATATAAAAGCAGCCATTAAAGTGTTAAAAGAAACAAATCAACAGAAAATATAATAATTAGCACTAACAAATGTTACATATATTAAGTAATATAGACTGTCATCTTTTAAGATAAATAATCCTGTACAAAACTCAGTAACTGCATTATTTATCTGATACTCTGTCTGTCTTTGTCTGTATACTTTTTAGAAAGACCAAGCCTTTCCATCTTTATTTTTAAATTGATTTAATGATGGATCTTTTTCTTTTCTTTCCTTTTTTCTTTTTTATATTTTTTTTGTGAGAAAACAATGCAACTACAGTCCTGTCAGAGGTCATGAAGATGTATCAATAAATTTCTCCATGCATATAGTCCTCAAACTCAGGTACTAGAAGCCAAGGGTAACACAATTTTAGTCTCTCTCTCTCTCTCTCTCTCTCTCTCTCTCTCTCTCTCTCTCTCTCTCTCTCTCTCTCTCTCTCACATACACACACACACACACACACACAGAGAGAGAGAGAGGGAGAGAGAGAGAGAGAGAAATGTATATATTCATAGTTAAAACTTAAACTGAATATGTCTTTAAATTGATTTTACTTTCTATAGATCTTATAAACACCCACATCAACTTCACCCTTATAATCCTACTTGGAAATGCATAATAGGAAATTAGAGCAGAAATAATATACAGTTTTAACCATTTATGATTATACATCTTTGATCTTTTTAAATTAGTGACAACACTAAAAGAAAAAGAGACATGTAGCTTCATAAACCTAATTTTGTGTTCCTTGTTAAGCCTTGGACCAGGAGATCCAAATGGCGTTTGTAAGTGTAATTCATGTTATAGAAAAAAAAATGCACTTTTGAGTATCTGCATCCTTTTTTCAAAGTTTTTAGCTTCTTCGATTTTTATAATAAACCAAAAACTCAACTTTCAGACATTTATTTCAATATTTCACTTCATCTGTAAAGTTTTCTTCTTGCTTTCTCATCTGAAACAATACTGTACATCCTTAAAAGTCCTAAAGATGATCTGACCTCTCAAAATATCAACTCTATTTTCTTTATGTGAACTACCCTGTCCTACTAGAAAAGGCATTCTGCAAAACTTCGTTTAGCTCCTTACTATAGGAAATAATTATGCCTTGACTATAGAGAAAAAGGCTGTTGTCTATTGTTATTTAGATATATTTATTAGAATTATCATACATGTACATTTTAACTCCATACTAGTTTTGAGATCGATATTTGTTTCAACCTTCCTTAAACATTCATGGATTTGCATAGAAATTTAAATCAATGACCAGATTAAATTCTTGATTAACTGTGTGTGTGTGTATGTGTGTGTGTGTGTGTGTGCGTGTTTGTGTGTACATATATATATTATATATATGGTCGTGTGTGTATGCATATACACATGTAATATATACACATATACACATGTATATATTCATTTATGTATGTATATCTTCATATATGTGTACAACTATTCCTATGATCTACAAATTCTACTTTGAATATTTTGTCTTTCATGAAAAAGATAAATTCTGAAATGAATCCATTTTAGTGTATTTGAAACAAAAAATCAATATGTACTTTTGTGTATATTATGTGTGTAACATGTGAGAATGTATGTATGTGGGCTTATTCATGTGTGGTAATTGGAATGCACAGATGACACAGCATGTATTTAAGACCAGAGGACAAGCTTTGATTTTTGGCCTCACCTCTTTGCACAGGATCTCTGCAACTGCATAATTTCTTTTAGATGGCCTATGTGCTTCTAGATATCTCTCTGTCTTCATTTTCTACCGGCCCACGGGAATTCCCTCCTAGAGCTGACACTTGTGCTATTGCATCTGGCTTTTACACAGGTTGTGGGGACTAAAACACAAGTTGTAAAGCCTGCATGGCAGCTGCTCCCATCTATTAAGCTACGTCCTCAGCTGTGAAAACAAGGCTTTATTAGTGCAAATCTTATCCCACTTTTCTGGAAGTGGAAATGAGATTTGTTGTTGTTAATAGAAAACAGGAGAATGTGTGTTGACTACTGGAATTTCTATGAGACTCATATTTGTCTTATAACTAGCCAATCAGATAGAAAATAAAATGCAAACAGATGAGGGGAGTGAACTTAACATAGTTTTCGGTTGTTCTCCAAAGCATGGGATGTCAGGGAAAGCACATTTGGATTTTATTTCTGTACTTTTCTGCACAATTTCCTCTGATCCCAGGACAGTGATCTGCAGAGTGGAGAAGCAGATGGAAAGAGAAGAGTGTGCTGTGGAGCATGCTGGAGAGGTTGGGCCACACAGAAGAGTCTACATTCCCTTGAATTTATGCTCCTAAACATTGTTTTCGCTTGAAAGACAGCAAATCTTAACTTACTCTCTTTTAGGACATCCTCATCCAAAGAGAGACACTTGTTATCATTTTTTTTGTCTGCTTTCTACAATCTGCCCATTTAAAGGGTGTAAAAGTGATTTCTCTCATGAAATCAGATGCAAAAATTGACTTGGTATCCTAACTATTTAGCTCTGAGCACTTGAGAGTGTAGAAACTGAGCTTTTATATCTATCTGAGAATCTGAATTGCATAATTATCATTTGTTATTAGTTTGAAAGAAACTAATTTTTGTGACTTTGATTATTTTTAATGTGTTTTCTAAATAAAATCAAATAAGAAAATAAAAAAGGTAATACGATGATGTACATTTTGATAACTCATAGAACAGAAATATTAATTATGCTTTCTCTTTCTGTGGTGTGTGTGTGTGTGTGTGTGTGTGTGTGTGTGTGTGTGTGTGTGTGTGTGTGTTTGTGATGTAATGTCTGTAGGCTTTCCTCCTCTGTCTCCTGATATTACACTATTTTGTTCCACAGAGATTCATGCTTTGAAATCCCAATATAATATCATACTCACAGAAGGGATGAGGGCTAACACAGTGCTTTTAAGATACAACACAAAAGGGAAGGCAATTATTATTTTTTGGTTATTATATTAATTTGCAATGAAATGAATAATAAACTCTAAAGAAAGGCAAAAGTTTTATAAATCATCTCCTTTTCACATAATTAAAGAAGTGTTATTGAGAATCCTAGTACCTCAGGAAAGTAACTTCCCACCAGGTAACTTGGTTAAACAACAGAAACTAGGATATTAGAAGAAAATAAAAATGTATCTTCCACCTTCAACTTGGGCAGGACTTTTCTTGTTTAGTGGGAGAGAACAATGGAAGAAGGTTTTTTCTTTGTTTTGTTTTGTTTTGTTTTTTTTTAATTATTTTATGTGTGGGGATGTTTTGCCTATATGTGTAACACTGCACTATGTATGTGCCCATTATCCTCAAAGGCAAGAAGAGGGTTTTGTGTCCCCTAGAACTAGAGTTATAGAAGGCTGTGAGCCTCCAGGTGGGTTCTGGGCATTGTAGTCAGGTTCTTTAGAAAAGCACACAGTGCTCTCAACTCTGAAACCATCTCATCAAAGTAATAAACTCAGAACAAAGGATAACACAGATATTTTTATGGTAAAGCTTAATATACATACATCATACCATGTAACAATGAGTAAATAACTTTAAAATGTATTTTTAAAAATAATAAAATGAAATATAATAGATGTTTCATGGTATACATAGAAAAGCAAGGCCCACACATGGAAATTGTGTTTTATATGAAACAGAAAGGGGACTTAGGAAATACTAGTTTTAAACTGTTACTCTAATGATAAATATGTGGTTATGTAAGATACTGAGAGTGATACAGTTTAAAAACAGAAAGAAGAAAGTCTCGGCTTTCTGGATTTTGTAGCAGGCAAGTAAGTGGCAAAAAAAAAAAAAAAAAAAAAAAAAACTTTTCCTCTAAATAAGTGTGAACCACGACAAATTTCTTACTATGATTTTCAGGGCTCTGGAAATCAATCATAGGGAAGCAGCACACTGAGAATCATGTATCAATAAAACACTAGAAGAGATTTGAGGATGAAACCTAAAAGCCTGCTATCTGCTGCCTCAGTCTGCTTACATCCTCGGGCAAGCCCATAGTCCAGTTCAGGTTTAACTGGAGTGGAGACTCCTTGCTGCCAAAAAGACAGGTACGGCTTGATGAGATAAAAAGGAGGAAACACTCCAACCTGTGTTCTGCTGTGTTGGCTCATACTTGTAACCTCAGTAATAAAGGAAAAGACAGGAGGATTATTATGAGCTAGAGACCAGCCTGGGTTAGACAGTGAGTTCCATGCTTTCCTGTCTTCCAAATGGAAAATTTATTTCATAAAAGTATAAAAAATAAAGACATACAATCTTGAAACTTTCAGTACAATAAATAATAAAAAACTTTGATCAAAATTTAAAATATAAGGATGATAACAATAATAAAAAAATTATTTATAGCATTATAATTCATGGCCAAGGGCACGGGAGAAAATCGAACTAATCTGAACATGGTCAGGTGCTGCAGAGATAGTTCAGAGGTTAAGAGTAGAACAGCTTTTGAAGAGAACCACGTTGTTTCCAACACCCAAATAGCTCAGAAACACCAGCTACTTCACCCGCAGAGGATCTAACACTCTCTTCTAGCTTCCACAGTGCACTCATGGGCACATATGCGGACACACAAGTAGAAGTAAAAACAAAAAAAAAAATTTAAAAAACAAAAAGTAGGATTAGAAACTGATTTGTTTACAAAAGTGTATCTAAAAGACACTGAAAAGATATCTTCAATTGAGCAGAAGAGAAGTTAGTAACAAAAGTCTAGCAAAACTGTCTTTCAAAATGAAAAGAAAAAGTAAGACTTCCTAAGAATGAAAAAAATGGGAGAAATGGAGATATTTTCTTCAAGTACTTAGCAGTGTCCTTCAAATTAACAGAAAATAATAACAAACAGCAAGTCAAAGTTACAAGGAAAAAATGAAGAATGGGAAATATCATTATATAGTCTTGAGAACTTACATTAACAAAATAAACATTTTCTTCTCTTAATCATTTTTTAAAAAGATTCATGTTTCATAAAACAGTAATATAGCATAGGTCTGCACCAAATATGGGTACCAGTGTTGAGAAAAGTAGACAGTAGACCCAACTTTAATGCAGAAGCTACCTGAAGGTAAGAACCACTCAAAAATGAAAATTTAGTTTTCTCCATTAGAGTCTCACTGGACATCCAAATCACTCTTAAGGAAGACCCTATTCCCAGCAGTAGATGGCTAACACAAAACAATGGCATCTTTAGAGGTTCTTTGTATCATAATGTTTGTCACTGCATATTTTTTTAACCTTTCAAGTCCCTTGTGTATATATATATTATAGCTTTCAGTTTTGTGCTTTTAGGGGAATCCTTTGTACATGAATCTGTGTGTCTCTATATTTCCATTAGTCAGGGCTCCCTAGAGTAACAGAAGTTATAGAATGAATGTATATATATATATATATATATATATATATATATATATGAAAATATATTATATTAAATATGTATTCTACACATGCATAGAACATATATAAAATGAATAGATTATACATAAATATGTATTATATATTCTGACACATAATATATATTCTATATATTCTAATATATATTATATATATATATGGGTTTTATTAGAATGGTTTACAGGCTATGGTCCATCTAGCCCAACAATGGTTGTCTACCAGTGACATCCCAGACTCCAGTAGTCGTTGATTCTAGAAGACTAATGTCTTAGCTGGTCTTCAGTATATGCTAGAATCCCAAAGAAGTAGACTCTAGTGCCAGTGAAGAAATAGACTTGGAAGAGAAAACAAGAAGTTAAGAATGAAAACTTTCATCTTCCAGTCCTTTTATAGGCTGCCAGCAGAAGGTATGGCACAGATTACAGATGCATTTTCTCACCTTAAATGATCTGGATTACATGTATATTTTCCCAGCTCCAAAGACATATTTTAAAAATGAGTCCTTTTACTTCAAATGATTTAGTTAGGAAAAATAAAAAAAATCCCTCACAAGATTACTCAGTCATTTGGTTTTTAGTTATTTCCAGATGTAGGCAAGTTGACAACCAAGAATAGCCATCACAAGTCCACCCCTTGTCAATTTGACACACAATCATATCTCCTTATGTCATGCTAAAGTTCCAAAAGATAATAAAAACAATAACCAGGTCATAATTAGGCCTAACATGATATAAGAATCCCTCATACAACTGCACATTTTAGAATATATAGCTGGATCCCCTGAGTAACTATTATTTTGATATCTCAAAACTTAAATATGATAACCACTGATATTCTCTTAGTTGATGCTACATTGCATGACAAAGTAATTGAAAAATGAAAACATAAATATCTGCACTAGCTCGTTCTTTTTTGTTTGTTAGTTTGTTTTTATTTCTATATTCTAACCAAAGTTCCCCCTCCCTCCTCTCCTCCCAGTTCCTTGTACCCACCTCCCCTCCTGTCCCCATCCACTCCTCCTTCTCTATTTCTCTTCAGATATGGGCAAGCCTTCCATGGATATCAAGGGCCAGTCATGGTATATCAAGTTGTAGTGAGACTAGTTACTTCCTCTTCTATAAAGGCTGGATGAGACAATCCAATAAGAGGATAGGGCCCAAAGGCTGAGGCAACCTCTGTTTCCACCCTGAGGAGTCCCACAAGAAGACCAAGCTACACAACTGTAACATATAGGCAGAGGGCCTAAGTCAGTCCCATACAGGCTCCCTGGTCCTCAATTCAGTCTCTGTGAGCTTCTATGAGCACATGTTAGTTGATTCTGTGGGTTTTTCATGTGGTTCCCTTGACCCCACTGGCTTTTACAATCTTTTCTTCCACTCTTCCCTCATCCCCAGGATTCCCTGAACTCCACCTAATGTTTTACTGTGAGTCTTTATATTTGTTTCCATCAGTTTCAAGTTGAAGTCCCTCTTATGACAGTTGGGCTAGGCAGTAATCTATGAATATAGCAAAATATCATTAGGAGTCATTTCACTGACCTATTTTTATTTATTTTAGTTTGTCTGTCTATCTATCTATCTATCTATCTATCTATCTATCTATCTATCTATCTATCTATCTATCTATGATCTATCTATCTATTTTTGGCCAGTCATGTTTGGTTCTATCCTAAGTTTCTATGGTATCATGTCTCTGGGTCCTGGCCCTCAAGGGTGAGCTCCATCTTGGGGTGTGGGTCTCTAGCTGGGCCAGTCATTAGTTGGTCACTCCCAGAATTTTGGTGCTATCATTACCCCAGCACATCTTATAGGCAGTTCAAATTGTTGGTTGAAGGGTTTGTGGCTGTGTTGTTGTCCCAGTCCCTCCACTGGCAGTCTTGACTGTTAACAGAAGATGGCTGGTTTAGACTCTATATCCTTTATTTCTAGAAGTCTCAGCTAGGGTTACCCTCAGATTCCTGGGAGTTTCCATTACTCTAAGATTCTACTAGCCCATCATAGGGATGCCCCCATATTCTAGTTATTTTTCTCTGTACTCTCTTTCCATCATTCCTCTACCTGGTCCCTCCTATTCATGTCCACACATCCCCTCCCAGGGCCCTCCCCTTGTCCACTGGCAATGTCCATTCTATTACCCTTCACAGTGAGACTCATGTAATGCCTCCCCCCCCCCCACTTGAGCCGATCTTGTTACTTAGCCTCTCTGAGTTGTGGATTGTAGTACCATTCTCCTTTACTTTATGACTAATATCCACTTGTGAGTGAGTACACACCATGTTTGTATTCTGGATCTGAGTTACCTCACTGAGGATGATCTTTTCTAGTTTGATACTTTGGCTAGCAATTTTCCTAATGTCATTGTTTTTAACAGCTTAGTAATATATTCTTAAGAATACAAGGTGGGAACACTCATATCAGTTATAATCCTCATACTGCTTTAGCCAGTATTGTAAGTACCTTACTCTACTACACATTCTGCATTTCCTTAATTTTCTGCAAATTGTCAAAATTTTTATATACAGAGTCACCAAATCCACTGCCTCTCACAGTTGGTGAATCAGGATAATTGCAGTCATTTATCTCCTTATGTTTGTATAATGGATCACACCACTGGCTTTTAGAACTCTCCAAGCTCCTGGAAGAGGCTTCACTGACTGAAGAGGCTTCAATGACTGTAGATGTTGGTAAATTGGAAAGCTTATTCCAGATACATAAAAAATTTATCCTTATAATTCTGTTGCCTTAGGACCACTTTTGTATCTATATGTGTTTCTTGTTCCTTTTTTTGGCTCTTTTTATTCTGTTTGCTTTATTCTATTATAGTTTGTTTATTTTGTTTTTTCTTATTTTATTTTATTATTGTTCTCTGAATGCCTATTTGTTTCCTAATGAAAGAAAGGGTTTGAATTCAAATGGAAGGGAACATAGGAATAATTTCAGAGAAATAGGGAAACTATAATCAAAATAATTTGTATGAATCTATTATCAGTAAAAGAAATACAAAAATTGAATATAGCATTATTATTTTTATAAGGTTTCACTTTATAAATAAACATGCTGTTTATTAAATTTCAATAATAACGACATTTTATTGTTTAATTTTTACTCAATTTCTTCCCTATACATTATATTTTGATCATTTTCTTTCCCCTTCCACATCTCTCAGACCTCATACACCTCTGTGGTGATTTGAAAGAAAATGGCCGCCGGGGCGGTGGTGGCACACGCCTTTAATCCCAGCACTCGGGAGGCAGAGCCAGGCAGATCTCTGTGAGTTCGAGGCCAGCCTGGGCTACCAAGTGAGTTCCAGAAAAGGCGCAAAGCTACACAGAGAAACCCTGTCTCGAAAAACCAAAAGGAAAAAAAAATTTTTTTAAAAAAAAAAGAAAGAAAGAAAGAAAATGGCCCACAAAGGGAGTGGAATTATTAGGAGGAGGTGTGGCCTTGTTGGAGTAGGTGTGGTCTTTTTGGAGGAAGTGTGTCACTGTGGAGGCAGGGTTTGAGGTTTCATATATGTTCAAGCTATGCCCAGTGAGACAGTTCACTTCTTGTTGCCTGAAAGCAAAAAGGTGTAGCAAGCACTGTGTCTGCCTATATGCCACTGTGTCCTGCCATGATGATAATGGACTAAGCCTTTGAAACTGTAGGGCTGTGCCTTAATTAAATGTTTTTCTTTATAAGAACTGCCAAGTTCATAGTGTCTTTTCACAGCAATAGAAACCCTAGGATAGAAGTTGGTATCAGAGCCTTGGTTATAACTGTGACAGGCTTGACCATGTTTTTGTTTGAAGGAATTTGAACCTTGGTACTTTGGGTAAGGAAAACAGTGGAATGCTTTAAGCCCTGCTGAATGGGTCATATTAGTAGTAGCATGGAAGACAGTGGTGCTGAGATTGATTTGAAATGTGTTGGGGTGGGGGAGGCTCACGAGGTTTCAAAGGATAAGAATTTTAGTATGTTGCCTAGAGAGTATTCTTGTGATATTTTGATGAAGGACTGCTTTGTGCCCTTGTCCAAAGAGTCTGTTGGAGGCTAAAGTGAACAGATTTGGATTAATTCCATTGTTAGAGGAAATCTCAAAACAGCCTAGTATTGACTCTTGTTCCTGGATTCTAATGACTCCCTGGGGGTGGGGAGGTGAGAAGGCACAGCTTCAATGGCACAGACACCAGGAGTCAGTTGAAGGCAAACAACAAAATCCTTTATTCAATAACCAGAAAAGCCTTACAGAACCTCCTCCCAGTACCCAAGCTGTGTCCCAATGTGGTGGCATTGCATGGCTGTCCTCCATTGGCTAGGTGCAACCAGGAACTCTGACAGCATCTGTTACTAGACCCTCAGGCAGACTCCAGGCTAGCTCATAAGGGAGTATGTGATGTGCATGCCTTGGCAACTGGTTTAAACCAGTTTCCTCAACCCTATGGGCCTGTGCTACTATATATCCACCCTTTTATTTTAGTACATGGGTATTCAGCAGGAGTCGGAGTTCTTTGTTCTGACCTTCTTGACCCCACCTCATGGGGAGTTTAGCAACTGGATTGTGCCTGTCTTAGGTGGGCTTCTCAAACAAGCTCTTACCTGTCCTTGAAGAAATGTCCATCCCTGGGGAGTCACACTGGGTGGGGAGTGTTTGGCAGTAGCCTTTTGAATTTGAAAAACCCAGGCATGCATAACCTCCTGTGGAGGGCTATGAGTTGGATTTTCTTTTTCTTTTTTTTTTAATTTTCTTTTCATTTTATTATTATTATTATTATTTTATTTTAAAATTTAATTTTACATATCAGCCACAAATCCCCCATCCTCCCTCCTCCCACCCCCCAGTCTTCCCCCCAATCCACCCCCCATTCCCACCTCCTCCAAGGCAAGGTCTCCTCAGAGGACTCAGCTCAGCCTGGTAGATTCAATTGAGACAGGTCCAGTCCCCTCCTCACTACACCAAGGCTAAGCAAAATGTCTCAGCATAGGCCCTAGGTTCCAAAAAGCCAGTTTATGCACTAAGGACAGATCCCAGTCCCACTGCCTGGGGGCCTCCTAAATACTCAAGGAATGCTCAATCATACCACAAGGACACATGCTTAACTGTGTTCATAGCAGCATTATTTGTAATAACCAGAACCTGGAAACAACTTAGATGCCCTTCAACTGAAGAATAGATAAAGAAAATGTGGTGCAAATATACAATGGAGTACTACTCAGCAGAGAAAAACAATGATATCATGAGGTTTGCAGGCAAATGGATGGAACTAGAAAATATCCTAAGTGAGGTGACCCATACTCAGAAAGACAAACATTGTATGTACTCACTCATAATTGGATATTAGATGTAAAGCAAAGGATAACCAGACTGCAACTCAAAACTCCAGGGATTTGGATTTGGATTTTCTAAGAGCAATTAACACCTGTAGAATTGTCTTAGTGGCTACCTGTTGTTGATCCATATTGGTGTAGTGGCACTCTGAGGAAAAATACAAGCATATGCTCTCCTGTGGGTTAGCAGGGGGCTGATGGCTGCCATTTGAGGGAGATAGGATCCCTCCATTTCACCAGGGACAGGGGCATGTTCTTTGGCTGAGATGCCTAGTGCTTATAAGCCAGGCTGAGCCCCTTGTCATCAAAACTGAAAACGTCCATATGGAAAAGGATCTGGCCTCTGTTAAGACCAGATGAGGATCTCACCTAGTCTCTGGCATGATAATCCTTGTCAACAGCTCCTTAAGAGCTTTCTTGGTCCTCACCACAATGGCTTGTCCCTGTGGATTGTAGAGGGTGCCAGTGGTGTGGGAAATCTTTCAGAACCCCAGAAAGTCATTGAATTGTTGAGAGGTAGATGCAGGGCCATTTTCAATCTTAAGTGCCCAATGTACCCCCATAACTACCATGGCTGTCTTAAGGGCCTTGATAGCATTGACAGCCTTCTCCCCAGAAAGGGCAAGGGCATAAACAAAGGAGGAATAGGTATCTATTATCACACAAACATATTTAAGATAGTCAAAAGGGGCATGATGCATGACATCCATCTGCCAGATGGCATTAGGCAACAAGCCTCAGGGATTAACCCCTGCACACTGAAGTGGTTGTAAGGGGGCAAGAAGAGCACAAGTGGTACATTGTGGGCCCCAGCCACCGACCTTGAGTGGCTGCCGCCTTGCTTGCCGACCTTGACCAGATGTCCTCCCTATTCAGATTCCCTGCCGGTTTCCTTCTCACCTAACGATCACCGGAGAGCTCACCGGAGGTTCTTTGTTCCTGTATCCTGCATTTGGTGTAAACAACTTAGATGCAAGAATATAGAACATTGGGTAGCGAACTTCTGCCCTCTGGGGATCCTCTATTGTGCTGTAAGCCTGTATTTAAGGTTTCTTCCCTCTTTCAATAAAAGGCATTTGGCATTTCGGCACTTCAGCCATGGCAAATGACTCGCTGTCTCTTGTCTCTATTTTTTAATCTGCAGCCCCTTGTTCAGACATGGTGAACGGGTATTGGTAACATGGGTGTTACTGCAACAGTACATGACCAGGACAAATGTTTACATTGGGAAACCAGTAATTCTGGAAGGATCTAGGCAAATTATGTAGGAACAGATGGAACTACTGGTGAAGAGCCCTGGCTTGCTCTAGGAGATCCATACTGGCCAATAATATGATGGTGTCTGTGACCTCATTTCCTTGAGCCAATATTCTGGATAATTTGGAAATGAGATCTAATCTAATGTGTGACAGGTACCAATGTTCAGTCTTCTGATTTAGGACATCTTGTATGAGCAACATAGTGCTGGAGATGAGGATCAGTGAGTCTTTGACTTGAGAAAAGGCCAGCACACAAACTGCCTGTATAGTATATTGACTGTCAGAAAAAAATGCTAATGACCTGGTCTGGCACTCCACTAGAATGGGCCTGAAGACTGACGGTGGTGCAGACTGTCAGGGTTGTAAAACATCTGGCACCACTGGAGAGTAGCCACCTCTTGAGGTAGGCAGGTACTGGGGTAGATATCCCCAAGAATACCACAGTGAAGGCATAGTTGCCTACGGTTTTGGTGGAGCAGAGTGGCGACAGTGCATGACTTAATGATAGCTGCATTCTCCTTGACAAACTGTCTGCCTCCTCCTCATTGGATATCATAGAGATATTTGACATGGAAGTGGTGGGGTTAAGGAAAAGATCACCCATCTTTTAGAGAGAAACAGCAAGTAGACAACAATCAGAGAAAAGATGACAGTCAACAGGGGTGGAAATTTGTATTGGACCCTGATATCTTGTGCTTAGTGGGGGACTTCCATGATTTTTTTAGATCACTGCTGTATGCCCACATTGTGTCTCCAGATGAGGGATGGTGTTAGGGAGCAGAGCCTTGGCTCCACCTCCTGGGGGTCAATCCTTATGTGGAGATGCTGAGCAAACCAAACAGAAAAAAAAAATGTGACTTCTGTTCTGGTAGAAGCTCCACCTCAGCCCCTGGCACCCTGGCATCCATAGACCCTAAGAATCTGGATGTTCTGATGGAAGCCCTACCTTTCTGCTTGAGCCCTGCCCCTCAGAAATTCCCACCAAACACAGCTCTTCCTCTAGAGATGCTCAAGACCACTCCTATAGAATATTTAAAGTGCCCCCCCCCCAAAAAAAAGATGTGGTTTATTTAGTCTCTCATCCCATTCTCCTCTCTGGGGGCCAGAGAATCACCTGGGGACACTTTACCCATAAAACCAGGGCTTTTTCTAATTTGGTATGATTTGGTCTGATTTGGATTGCTGCATCAGCAGAGAAGCTTGTCCAGGTGCAGAAACTTTTCATCTGGAGGTTACTCCCTATGGGGCTGGTTTTTCCCACCACCAGTATGGGGCCACATGGAGGGAAAACACCCTTTTCCTCCATACCTGCTCTCTGCCAGACTAAGATCAGCTTTTGACTGGGTAAATTTTCCTTCACAAGTCATTGCCCTAGAGGCCTAGGGCTTCATCCAATTTTCAGGATATCCTGCCAAAGACATGGCCGAACCAGGACCCCAACCAATTCTGGAGCAAAGACTCGGCTTTGTTCCATGAGACCCCTTCTTCCAAAGGCATTCTGTTGAAGGGAATATCCCACATTCCCCCTTTCTGACCCAAAACCTACCACAGTTGATGCATTGCACTAGGCTTTGGGTCGCAGCATAGACTTATGAAATGGACAACTGCCATTTGATGCCTGATCCCCAAATGCCCCTGGGGTGTCTTTTACAAAGTCTATTCAGATTGGGTCTATATGACACTGTCTGTCCTGATCACTTGATTTCTTTGAGCACTAAGGCCTGGTCACAATAAACTCCTGATAATCAGTCCAGGTGGCCTCAGGGGGGAACCTTAGATTTGCCATCCTCTGTGATCTTGATAATTTTTGTCAGCTTGGAGATAATTGGACAGAACTGCCCTACATCCATGGTTTTTAGGTTCTGCATTCTCATCCTTCCTACAGTAGCCTATGTCCCATAGCATCAGTCTTATTGGCTAGGGTCATGGCACCTCCAGATTCCTGCCTATCTGGGAACTGGGAACCTGACAATTTTACTCTGACCATGCTGCCAGGTACACCGGCCCCTCCCCCCACACACCCTTTTCACCCACCCCACTTCCTGGATGACACATGTTCTGTTCATTTGCCAACATTCCATACATTCTTCCCTCTATCCAACCCCTCCCCTTCTTCCCCTTATAGGACAAAGGTTGAAGACCAAATTCCTCTTCCTTACCCACCTTCTTGTCCTCCCCTCCTGCCGACTGCTCTGCCCATCACCCAATGCCTCAACCTACATCCTGGTCCCCTTCTACACACTGGCCTAATGCCCCCAAATCTTCCCCAGTTTCTTCTCATACTCTGTCTCACCAGACTCCTACCCTCCTCTGCCCTCTCTGAGAGGTAGCTAGAGCTGATGGAATTGTTCAAGTTCCCAGAGAAGAGACCTCATGCTTTGTTACCTCCTACAAGGTATGGAAATGGTCTCAGACAAAGTTGTTAATTTTGATAAACTCAGAGAGATTACACAGCTAGCTTAAGAAAACCTGGCCATTTTTCTAAACCTGTTACAAGAGACTATGGTTCAATATACTTACCTTGACCCAGCCTCCCCAGCAGGAGCTATGGTCTTGGCCACCCATTTCATTTCTCAGTCAGTGCCAGATATTAGAAAGAAATTAAAAAGACTGAGGAGGGTCCCCTAACTCCCCTACAGGAATCGGTGATAATGGCTTTAAATTTTTTTTAATGACAGCTGAATCATCCTGACATACAAGGTTACAATAGAAGGCTACACTCTAAGCCCAAGCCTTAGCAGCTGCCCCAAGGCCATCAGGGTCCCCACAAGGGGGACAAGGGAAGTCAACCATGAGGCTCCATCCAACCAGAGCGGAGGCCAAGTTGACTCCACCAGACACCTGCTTCAATGTGGCCAGCAGCTGCCCAGGAAGCCATGCCTTGTCTGCAGACAGCCTGGACCCTGGAGATCTGAATGCCCCCATGTGGGCTCATCATCTATGCCATGGAATGGAGGTCCAGCCTCACCAACACTGGTAACTGAAACTCTTCCAACCCTTGAACTTCTAAACCTGAAAGAAGACTGGCACAGCCTAGATTTGGTGACTCCCATTGTCCTCTCTGAGCCTAAGGTGATGCTGCAGGTAACAGATAAGTCCTTTGACTTTCTTTTTGGACACAGGAGCTACCTATTCTGTTTTGACATCTCACTAAGGTCCTTCAGTTTCCTTGCCTATTTCTGTCATGGAGGTAGATGGGACTCCTTCCTTCCCAGAAGGTGCAGCATCAACAGCACAGATACTGGGAGTCAGTTGAAGGCAAATAATAAACTCATTTATTCAATAATGAGGAAGGCCTTATATAACCTCCTCCCAGCACCCAAGCTGTTTCCCAATCTGGTGGCATTTCATGGTCATCTATCATTGGCTGAGCATGATCAGGAACTCTGACAATGCCTGTTGCTAGGACCTTAGGCACACTCCAGGTTGGCTCATAGGGGAGCACATTATGTGCATGTCTTGGCAACTGGTTTGAACCAATTTCTTCTACCCTATGGGCCTGGCCTATAATTACAGGTTACCAGTAACCTATTGTGGTTACTGGTATTCATGTTTATAAAGATTTATAATGAAAAGGAGAAAGCTGAGGAGAAAAGGAGCACCAGGAAGTGAAATGGAGCTAAGTCCTATGCTCAAGGAAATAAACAGATTAAGAAATAGACTAAAGGAAGTAATGCTCTCAAGGCAAAATCACACCCAGCTAAATTTCCAACTTGTAAAAATGAATTAAAGAAAATTTTAGAGCCAGGTGTAATGGTGTATGCCTTTATTTCCAGCACTCAGAGGGCAGAAGATTTTGGATCTCTGAGTTTAAGGACAGCCTTGTCTACAGAGCAATTTCCTGAATAGCCAAGCTTAGGCAGTGAAAGAAACCATGAAAACAGAAAATTGGTGAAGATGTAATTGAACAAGGGGACATGTTTCAGCCCCAGCAAGCAGAAGAATTTGACAGCTTCAGCTACATGGTACTAGAAAGAAGAAAAGGGCTATGGAATTTACCTTCACAACTAATGAAAGCAGCTGAGGCCAGGCATGTATCAGGGGTGTCTCCGAACAGAGGCCTTGAGAGGTCATTGTGTGAAGCTGTAAAGGTAAAACCTGAATTGCCTTGGAGAACACAGATGTTGGAGATGCCAGAGCCATGGGATACCTGCCAAAGAAAGCTGCTAACAGAGAGTGGCATCAGCCCAAGAGAAAGAAGTGTGTTGGCATGTTGCAGTCAACAAAGCTGAAAAGAATTGGAAATCTGAAAAGTGTTTTGGCGTCAGACACGGAGATGTAAAGTTTGGAGTTTGCCCAACTGGTTTTTGGTCTTATTTTGGTGCAGTATTTCCTCACTATGCTCCCTTCTCTATGTTTTGGAATGGTAATATATAATCTGTGCCATTATATGTTAAAAGTATGTGGTCTGCCTTTCGATTTTCATTTTTACAGGGGATTATATTTAAGAGATTTCATGAATCTCAGAAGAGACTCTTATATAAGTTTAAGATTGTTAGAGACTGTAGGGACTTTTGAAGTTGGACTGAATGCATTTTTACCTTATGATATGGCTGTAAGCATTTGGCCATTAGGGAATGGAATATAATAGTTTGAAAGAAAATGGTCCCTAAAGGGAGTTGCACTAATGGCAGATACAGCCTTGTTGGAGCAGGTGTGGTCTTGTTAGAGGAAGTGTGTCACTGTGGAGGAGGGCTATGAGGTATCATATATGCTCAAGCCATACCCAGTGAGACAGACCACTTCTTGTTGCCTTGGAATCAAGATGTAGCCAGCACCCTATCTGCCTGGATGCTGCCATGTCCTGCTATGATGATAATGGTACTAACTTCTGAAACTGTAAGCCTTTGCTTCAATTAAATGTTTTCCTTTATAAGAGCCACTGTGGTCATGGTGTCACTTCACAGAAATAGAATCTCTAACTAAGACAACTTGCCTACTCATCTAACTTCCTATTTGTTTTCCCTCCCAAGTTTCAAAATAAAACAAATGTGAAAATCAAAATAGACACACTAAAAATAAGCAAAAATATAATCTCTCTCTCTCTCTCTCTCTCTCTCTCTCTCTCTCTCTCTCTCTCTCTCTCTCCCTCCCTCTCCCTCCCTCCCTCCCTCCCTCCCTCCCTCCCTCCCTCCCTCTCTTCCTCTCTTTCAAGCACACACACACACACACACACACACACACACACACACACACACACGCACAGATCATGGAGTCCATCTTGTGTTGGCCAACTACTCCTTTATATGACATGGAGTGTGGTTGATATTAAGTGGCACTTCACTGGAGAAAACTGATTCTGCATTTCCCAGCATGTATCAAATACAATTCCTTCTTGATTAGAAGTGGGACTTTCTGATCAATTCCCCTTATTCACACTGGGATTTTTCCTTGTTTTGAATTTGGGTAGACCTTTTGTGTACTGTCATAGTCACTAAGAGTTCATCTATGTATCAATCATGTTGGGTCTGGATGACACTGTGTTTTTATAGTCATATGCCACCTCTGGCTCTTATATTCTTTCTGCTTAATCTTCTGCATAGATCCCTGAGCCTTGTGGGGAAAGCTTTTATAAAAAACAATCCATTTAGGTGTGAGTGCTTCGAAGTCTTTCAAGTTCTATACACTGTACAGTTATGGATCTCTTTGTTAATTAGTATATACCCAAGAAGATCTTCTCTTATGAAGGTTTAATGATCTGCTCTATGAGTATAGCAATATGTCATTAGGAGTCATGTTATTGCTATGTTCACTTAGCAGAATAATATTAAGTACTCTCTTTCAGTGATCTATCTTGTCTCAAGTTCTTAGCCACATTATCAGTGTCAAATATTGGTTCCATCTCATGAGTGGGCCTTACACACAATAAATAGTAGTCGGTTACTCCCATAACATTTGTGCCACTATTGCCCTGGTATGTTTTGTAGGTTGATCCCTCTGTAGACCACTGACTGAGTTTGTAGATAGGTGAAATTGATGATTAGTTTTCTCCTCTGGCAGTATGTGAAGTACCAACTAGCCCATGAATGCTAGCCAGTAAGGATGAAGTTTCTACCTGGATGCCAGCTTGATTTCTCTAAGTTTGATGACATAACTAAGTAGTATCTTCAACATAGGGCTTAGTGTCACATTATAGAGAATAACTAATAGCCTTAGCAATAGCCTGTTATATTTGGAGGGGCTATGGGTCCCTGGTGACCAGTGACTCAAAAAGATGTAACTCAATCCTGGCACAAATAGTTTTACTTGGTGGCATAAAATATCTATTTGAAGTGATCACTCCCACATTATATACTGACACCATTGAAATTTCTTTCATATAAGTATATATTTTAGGAAACGTTTACAGTAGTAGCTTTTTATACATCCTTTTAAAAGACTTTTGTATTCTTTGTCAAGAATCTGTTCTCTGTATATGTGTGGAATTATGTTTGGGTCTTCAGTTCTTTTAAATTATTAAAATAATCTGTTTTTGACAATACTATGTGTTTTTATGATTATAGCTCCACAATACAACTTGAAATATGATGGTAATACCTTCAATAGTTCTTTAGTTTTCCATTAAAGATTAACTAGTTAAAAAAATTGAGTATGACATTACAAAGTGTAGTTTTAGAAAAGGTATTTAGAAATGATGATAGGGACCTGAACTATGGAGAAATCAATTTATTTATAATGGAACAAAGTTCAGTTGCCCTTTATTACAAGATTTAGCACATTACTAACATGATATAGCATAATAATAAGTCAATATTTTTTTTTAGTTATTAGAAGGGTCAGTAGAAAAAAATTTTGAGAAAATAGTCTAAAACCTTAAAAGAAAAAAGATAAAAGAATGGCAGATAGAAATCTACCTATAGAAATAATTGCATTTGGTAAAATTGGTCTGGATACTTCAACCAAAATTTAGAGTGGACAGTGGAGTAAGACCAATGCAACTCTTAGTAGACACATTTTACATTCAAAAGAAGAGAAAGGTAGAAATTAACAGCATGAACAATATTGTGCAGACCATAACTATAAGGCATCAGGGAGAGCAGTGTTAATTAAAGTCTGCTGTAAAGTCCTCTGGTTAACATATCACTCCACTGATTGAACATTCCAATGTAAAGTTTACATTTTTGTACTTTTGAATATCTATTTCAGAGCTATACAGATGGCTCAATAGTTAGGAGTGGTTGCTTCATTATCATGAGGACCAGACATGTAATCCTAGAATCCACAGAAGAAGCCGGGGTCTTGCTCAGGCCTGTGAGTCCAGTTCTGATGACAACTGAAACATAATGACAGGTGGGGCTTGTTAGCTTCCAGCCTCACTGAGAAAATCTAAGCCCTAGGTTCAAAGAGAGGATCTTTGTCAAGGAATAGGCAGTGGGGAATGGAAAACAGTCAATACCGATGCCTTCTTTTGGCTTTTATTTCATACATACATATGTATGTGTGCATACACATATACATACACACATAAATATATGAAAAAAACAAATATTTTAAATGAATAATTATCTATTTGTATACTGATAGTTTGATGAGTTATATCACTTTATTTAATTATTTATACATAGGCTATTTTAGATTTTAAACATATTTATAAGACACTTTGAAATTTATCTCATCTAAGTCATGCCTAGAAATATTTTCTATGTGTGGAATTAATAAGCCTCAACTTCCTATTTTCCTTAAAATGAAGAAAAATGTGCCTCTCCTTACAATGTTACGCTAAGAATTGATTGAGTTAACAAACACAATATGTGTGTCATTTAATATTCTAAAATAATATTAAGTAGTAGCTGTCCTGTGTGTCTGATAACCACACACTATCATAGATGAATACCAATAACATTAATGTCATTCCTTGGTACTCAACAATTGGAGCTGTCAACTGAAATCTTAAGATGGATGAAGTAAGTGCAGCCATGATTCTTCTAACAGAACTTTCAGCATATGTTTGCTCCAGTCTACTTACTGTAAAAGGCACACTGACAAAATTACTGCTCAAAGCCTTTTATATTAAGTATTCAGAAAAAGAAATTACTGAGTGGGAAGCCTGCTATTATCTCCACTAAGAAAGCCACTTGAAATTTCTCTCACTAAAAATTTATTTCCCAATGTCAGCTTTAAATAAATAGATAAAGAATTCTCAAATAATGGTAATATAATCCAATTAAGATATAACACACTAACAATTAAGAAATGTGATCATAATTTGAAAACTTTTTTGCACAAATCAAAAAGAACTTCCTAAAATGTGTCATTTTCACTATATAATGGGGTAAAATTTGAATACTTTTAACTTTCTGTATTCTACATGAAATAACAATTACTTAACATATGGGAAAGGTCTAGAAATAAACAATATCACAAAAAGCAATTTTCTGGCAGTACAATAGCAAGGATTTCTGTGATGATATTTTATTTGTTCTAAAATGTGGTGATATTTTATTTGTATGTTAATAAATATAATTTTCCTGGTCATCAGAGGACATAGACAGCCATAAACAAAAGTCAGACAGTGGTAGCACACAACCTTAATCTCATCACATGGCAAGCAGAGTCTCTTGTGTGTTCAAGGACAGACTAGTGAACAACCAAGTATGGTGACTCATGCCTTTAATGCCAGTACCAACCATAGAGACCTGGAGGTCTGTACAGACAGGCAGTGACAAGGAAGTGAGGTAACTAGGCTAAGAGTTAATGAGAAGGCAGAACAGCAAGGCAATAATGGTGCAGGTTAGACAGGAAGAGGCTCTCTCTTGGGAAGCTACAGCAGCATGGCAAGGTAATGTTAGTTGGTGGCTCTCACTCTGATCTCTGTGGCTTTCATCCCTGTATCTGGCTCTGTGTTTCTTTTCTTTTACTTTTTTTTTTTGTTTTTTTTTGTTTTGTTTTGTTTTGTTTTTCGAGACAGGGTTTCTCTGTATAGCTTTGCACTTTTCGTGAATCTCGCTCTGTATACCAGCCTGGCATCGAACTCACAGAAATCCTCTTGGCTCTGACAGGAGTGCTGGGATTAAAGGTGTGCGTCACCACCGCTCGGCAAGCTCTGTGTTTCTTATTCAATAAGACTGTTTAAAATTCATCTACAGATTTTCATTCCAACCATTTTAAAGTGTATATACAACAGACGGCAAAATAAGTATACTGGAGGAGACCTCATAGGTCTTCCTCAAGGGCCATCTCACTTTTGCATGGGAAAACACATAACAAAAACTTTTCTCTTCTCTCAATGTATGGTACAACTTAATAAGACAAACTGAAAGAGTAATTGATATGATAAATTAGGCAATTGTATTTGCCTTAGCCTGCTGAGTACAAGCATTGCAGATATGTACTACTGTGGCTGACGTCATGATGCATCTTCTTTTTCCTTTCCAGTGTTACTGTATCAGACACATGTTACCTTTTTATTGAGAGACAGTACTGATAATATAACTGTGGCATTTATGACATAATATTTAGGACATGAATGAGGCCCTGTTAGGAAAGAGAAAGAGAGAGAACAATGTGGATCTTCACAACAATGGATGTATTTTGTAAGACACCGGTATCTATGAGTTACAACGTATTTGCTTAAAGCCATGTTTTCAGCTCCTCTAAGCAGCACAGAAGCATGGGAAGATATGTCTCTTTTTGGAATAGGCCAATTAAACTACATTTATGTCTATGGTGATTTGAATAGCATGGTCCCCATACACCCATGTATTTGAATGCTTGGCCTGTAGGGAGAGTCACGATGAGGATGTATGACCTTCTTTGAGTAGATCTGGCCTTGTTGAAGGAAGTATGTCACTGTGGGTGATGGTTTTGTGGTTTCATATGCTCAAGTTATGTCCAGTGTGGCCACTTTCTGTTGTCTGTGAATCAGGATGCAGAATTCTCAGCTCCTTCTCCAACACCATGTCTGCCTGCATGCTGCCTTGCTTTCTGCCATGATAATAATGGACTAAACATTAGAAACTGTAAGCCAACCCCAATTAAATGGTTTCTTTCATAAGAATTGCTGTGGTCATGGTATCTCTTCACAGCAATAAAAACCCTAAGTAAGACAAAGTCTTAATCTAGAAAAATAAGAACAAGTCAACAACAGAAAAGCACAACAACACAAACGATAATATGAAAAAGATTTGATAAGGGGATATCAAAAATTAAAACTGTAGGGAACAATACAATGCAGGCATAGAATACTTATAGCGCATATTTTGTTTTTATATTTATTATTATGTTAATTTGCTTTAATTTCAAACTAGCTTGCTTCAGTCAGAGGGAACTGAATTTGCTTAAGGTAGTATCACTATGTACTAGTTTGCTGTGACCAAAACTAATTAAAACCTTGTATCAACCTCAGGGAAACATCTCTATAACATTAATTACACACTTGAATATAAGCCCTGAAAGAATGAAAAAAACCACTCCAGGTCATCAGAACACACAAGTATATATTATGAGATTTATCTTGTTTCTTTTCTTAAACATGTCCATGTATATATAGCATATGAGAATAAAAATGGACAATGGATCATTTCAAATCCAAAAGTGACTATACTACAAAGTAAACATTCAAAATAATGAAAAGAATAACTTATAACATATAAGAAAATATTTATAAATATATATCAAGTAAAATGCTGCTATGGAAAATCTATAAGAAACACAAATGATCCACAGCAAAAATCTTAATGTAGGAATTTTTAGAGTATAAAACACTTAGACCTTACTTAGCACTTGGTTGTATTGAAATGATGTGTGAGTATATACTTGAGAATGAGTGAATTTGCTGTCTATTGAATATGTATTATTTCAAAGGATCAATATGAGAACATATTATTTCTGATTTTTACGGTACATGGTCAAAATGGGAAGTTAAAAAGCAGAGGAAAGACCTATCTAGTTTCAAGTCTGAATTACATGGGAAAGAGAAATATGCTTTATTTAAGGGGGTCCCAATCAGATTGGCTTCAATAAAAATAAAAATCAAATGTTACTTCCTACATAAAAATGGAGAAACAGACAGATCCTTAATTTTGAAGAGGATTTGCCAATATTGTTTTCTAAGTTTCTAAAGCATACCATTTGCAAATACAGGAGTGATCCAGAATAGTGTATAGAGGCAGTAGAGATAGCTCAGTAGTTAGAGCACTGTCAGGTCTTCCAGATGTAGTCAGGTTGTGTTCAGCAGGAAGACACCACCAGTTCCAGATCCCCACTCCGGCCTCCAAGGGCACTGCATTCATGTTGTGCACAGAAATACATGCAGACAAAGCACCTATACACACAAAATAAAAATAAATGTTAAAAAAAAATAAGATTCTCCAGGGTCTAGCTGGATTGGTGTATTTCCCACCCCCTCATCAAGGAAACTTACCTTTGCAACAGATAGAGACCATTATAGTGAACCACAACTGGTCTAATTTCAAAGTTTGGTAGCTCAGTTTCAACAGGTACATACACAGCACAACTCCTCACATAAAGATCATGTATAATTACAGAAGAGGGTACAGAAAGATTGCATGAACAAGAGGAACAGAAAGTGTACTGTGAGTGTGTGTATCAATTAAAGAAAGTGAGTCTATGAATTAGAAAGAAAGAAAAGGGGTTGGGGTATATGAGAAGGATTTGAGGGAGGAAAGGGAAAGGGAAATAATATAATTATATTAATCTAACAAATTATCAAGTAAAAAAGAATGGAGCTAAACATTCAGAGTAATTTTAAATTTAGTATTTATGTGGTAGAAGTCTTTCTAGAATACATACCTCTTTGTGAATAAGCTCAGTGAATGTAGAAAGTATTGTAGTTTTATTTTTATGTATTTTGTTTATTATTTATTTCTTTGGATAGCACACAAGTCAGGTTAGTCTTGGCTCATTGGAAGCCAACTCTGTATGTGTAAAAACATTTGCAGCCTGTAGATGGAGGCTTTGGTCATGGTTTCCTGCCCATAGACCCCTTGCATCTGCAGGCATCAGATCCTTTGGTGCTCATTCTGTCTAGCAAGCCAGATTAACTTTGAGTGCTGAAATGACACTGATTAACTTTCATATACTTTAAAAAAACCCTTTAATTCGTTTTTGAGGCATGCACATCACAAGTACTGTAGGAAAATATTATCACTCCTTTATCTTGGATCTAATTTTCTTCTTTTCAGACTAGAGAAGGAACGTTGACCCACTTTTGTTGCCAGGAACACTATTCATCTTCACCACTTAAACAGGAAACCTAGCATCTTCTATTCCTTTGGGGAAGAATAGGACTTCCGAAAGGGAAAAAAAATATATGACCAGGCCATGGAAACTCATTTATAATATCACCCAATAACAGCAACTGATCGGGTACATAGTGGTTTAAATATGCAAATTAAAATCACTCTGAATGTTTATTGTGTCGTCTCTTTTCAGCTCCAATAGCATGGAAACTGTATGTAGAAATTTAAGATTATTATTTTTAAATTTCTGCATTGTTCAGGGAGTATTAGTTTCTCAAAACCCGAGAATTACTTTAGAGTTAAATTATATAAAGTACCATCCTGAAAACACACACTGAATATTTTTTCCTCATCAACAGAAACAGCCTTGGCAGAGATGATCCTGTGTGACCCAGAGACGTGTTATTGCTTTCTTAGTGTTGTCAATGTTGTTTCTACCCCTCCCTTGATTTTAGGAAGAACATAAAATATCTCCCTATGCCAATGTGGAGCATGTATAACCAATGCATTGTTCATTTTTCATCATGTTGCAACTCTGTGTAGTTCTCATAAGATAAAGGGAGCTGTTCCATTAGTGGTCTTTGTTTCTTTCCTTGTTTGTTTGTTTGTTTTCAAGACAGGGTTTCTCTGTGTAGCTGTGGTTGTCCTGGAACTCGTTTTGTAGATGAGAGATCTGCCTGCCTCTGTCTCCCATGGGCTGGGATTAAAGGCATGCATTACCATGCCTGACTCTGTCTTTGTTTCTTCTGTCGTTATTTGTTAGCTTCTCATGAAAGGGGTGTTGGTGTGGTTTTAAGAAATGTAAAAATGACCCTGGAAGTCTTTCCTGGTGGAATTTCAGTTGTGATAACGATCTTCCTTCCCCCCATGTTCCCTTTGTCAGTTTAAGTCAAATTGCTAACTATAAATCTAGAAGTCACACCACAGAATACAGTGGCTGCAACCATGTACTCCAATTAGATTGATTCTAAGATCTGTATATTTTTCTTTCCAAGAATCCCTATTAAAAAGACAATCTAAAAACTTCTATATATATGCAATTTCTACCTTTGAGAGTTTATTTTATTGCCAATACATCAAGTATTCTTATAATCATTTAAAAATCATTATACTACAGCATTCAATTGCTTTAATGATGTTAAATGCCTAAGGAAACACTGCAAAACATGAATGCTGATGAGTTGCTGGTTGCTGAAGAAATTTTAATGATTTGCCATTTTCTGGTTTTAAGGACCACTGAGGCAGAAAGGGGATGTACATATAAAGGATTTTCAAATTTGAGATCACCAGATTATAAATTAAAAAGAAATGATCATGAATATGACTTAAGGTATTAGTAAATTAAATGTCAATCATTATATGTGAACTTTACTAGTACTAGTTCATAATTAGTCCTCAACATTATTTCCCTAAGTAATAACAAAGAGTATATTTTGAGGCTACTTTTGTGTAATATCCTGAAAATTAAACCTGTGAAAAGAACCTTATAGATTAAAAACATATCCAATCTTCCTTTGCTCCCTGACTTTTATATACAAGAAAAAAATAAGGTTCTGATACATTCCCAGTTAGAAAAATAGAGTTCAAAATTGTTACTTTTGGTACAATTTCTTGTATCAGGTATATGACTATGAAGTATTTCCTTATAATCATAAAAAGTGGCTTATTTTAATGTTATTTTTGTTTTGGTATTTCAATGCTGAATAGAAAACCCGAAGCTGCGCACATGCTATGTAAGTGCTTTGTCTATAAGCATTAACCCCAGCCCCAGTTTGAATTTTGGAAAAGGAAGAAATGATAAATAAAAGATGGTACCAACTCAAAAGCAAACATCTGTGTTTGGGCACAGAATGAATAAGCAATATATATATATATATATATATATATATATATATATATATATATATATATATCACAAACAAACAAACAAAGGCAAGTGTTTTGTTTATCCATAGAATCAGAAGCTTTATTAATTCTTACTGATTCAAAGAACAAACAAGAACAATAAACAGAAGGTTTGCATCTTATGATTATATTCCAAAAACTTTATAAAGATTAAAATACATGTAATTGCTATAGATGAAGTTTGTTGTTAATACAGAGCAGCAAAGATTTTTGTTTTGGGTAACATCCAATGGCAGCATCAGTTAGTGACATTATAATACACAGACTTCTAAGCTAATTCATCTTGTATTGATACATGACATTTCATACAATGAGCATTATGATTTCATGATAACTTCATTATGATACTCATACTGGGACAATTAGAGAGCATGTGCACTGAATAAAAAAATATAATATTAGAATCCAGACCAAAGTGAAATGGGTCAGGAACTGAAACAGATTAACTAAATCTAGAACCAGAAAAAGGCCATCAAACAATTGCATTTAAATGAGGCTTCTGGATAATTTTTAAAAATTCCCATTAGGACACAGTCCATTTGGAGTCATTAGGATAAAGAAAGGTAACTAGCATGGCTGAAAAAAAATATTATTCAATATTTGTATCTTTTTTTATTTTTTTTTACTATACCAAAGTAATGTAAAACTTTATCTCTGAAGAATTGCAGATTGTTCCCACATAACAACCTTAAATAGATAATAATTGTTCCCACATTCATCCATATGAATTGCAATTCTGATATAAAGGAAAACAGAGATATAAAGACCACAATGTAAAAATATCTAGTAAATAAGGATAATGGTTAAATTGTCAGAAAATTCTAATACTCATTCGCTTAAATAGTCTAGGTACTATTTAATTATCAAAATAATAGACAATAAAGGAAAATCAAAGAAATATCTATAAAATCTTTTTTAATTCTGTAATTCATTTTGTTTATTTATAAAAAACAAAACAAAACAAGAGGGGCGGTGGTGGCACACACCTTTAATCCCAGCACTGGGGAGGCAGAGGCAGGTGGATCTCTGTGAGTTTGAAGCCAGCCTGGGCTACAGAGTGAGTTCCAGGATGTTCTCCAAAGCTACACAGAGAAACCCTGTCTTCAAAAAAAAAAAAATTGTGACTTTTATTTGTGACTTTTTGCTGTGTACTGTACATACATCCTGCAGGTAGCTCATCATGTTGGAGGCTATTTCTTTCAGGTTGTTGTGGTTAACTGGGCCTCTTCTCTGCAGTTTGGCTGGTCTCAGCTTCTTCTAGATGCTTGGTTTAATCTGAGATTTTTCTAGGCAGCTCAGCTTGTCTAAGAGTCCTGAGAGCTTATATTTGCTTGGAGATGGAAGAATCTAGTATATATGGTAAGTTTCAGGGATTTCCTTTAGCTATTGCATTGTTTACTTCCAGAGCTTAAAAAGCTTCCTGTAGGATGGAATGTTTCTTTTCGCTTTAGACTAGCCTATTGTTTTTATTTCTCTTAAATCATTCTGATTTTCACCTCCCTTTATAAATCTTGCTTCTTGAAGAGCTTCCTTCCAAGATGGATGATTTTATCTAAGAGAAATTTGCTACAAAACAATACGAGATTCCCATGTTTTAAGATTTACAGAGTTTAATATCATTTTAGTGACCTAACATATAATCGTGGGTTTCTTTTCACTACGGAAGACCAAGGACATTTCTTGTCCATTTCTATAATATAAATTCAAAAGTCAAGTAAATTATAAATTATGCAGCAAATTATAACAAAAGGTTTTCAAACACAGAAATTTAATATATGGGTCAGTAAATAAACCTTCTCAAAGCAGAGTTCAAATGTTTAAACAACTATATTGCTCAAAATTAGCTATATTTTAGAAATTGGTATTTTGTTTAATTATTGCCTAAAACAAATTACATAGATTATTCATTATTTCATGAAAGAAACAGAAAACAGAACTTTGATGTTTGTTTGCAAATAGTTATTTTCATGCCAAATAATAATAGTTCTCAGAAATACACTATTTCTTTCTATAATGGTGCTTATTGTTCATTTCCAAGCTGATAACCTGTTAATGCAAAACCTTTGTTCATGTAGGATAAAACTAGGTTCTATCTTGAAAAATTTGTTGTCAAGAGCAGAGATAATGCAATCGATAAACTGTTTTTCTCACAAGCACTTGGACATAAGTTTGATCCCAAGCAATCACATAAAAAGCCATGAATGGTAGCAAATGCTTGGCCTCCCACTAGAGAGTCAGAGATGAACAGCTAACTAGGTACACCAGTCACTCATCTTAGTCTATTCAGTCTAGACCCCCAATCTCAATGAATGACAATATCTCAAAATAAAAGGTTGTGGGTTCCTTAGGAACAGCAGTGGAGGATGTTCTCTCACTGCCACATGCATCTGCACACAGGCACACATGATTTCACACATATATCCACCTACATGCACTTGAGTGTGTGTGTGTGTGTGTGCGCTCGCGCGTGCGCACACATACACACACACATACACAAATTAGTAATAAATCTATGATAAGTTAACTTAACATTGCCTAAACAACTTGAAAGGGAAGATCTAATTCATATCCTTTATTAAAACAATAATGCTCACAGATTTCAATTAATATCTCTTCTTAAAGCATGAATGGCAAGAAAAAGAGAAATGTCTTCATGCTTGCTCTTTGGCTGGTTGTATTTTGTATCTTTGGCTAACCTCCATAGAAACAATAAAATGGTACAAGTAGAATATTTCTAAAATATTCAGAGTGCTGTCTTAATGACTCACCTGTTGACAGGGACTGAGATAATTTTCAGGATACTTTAAGCAGTGAGCAGAGTAATTACTATATGAATTCCCGTTCAAAGTATTTGAAGTCACTGAGAAGTGAGATTAATAGGAACTCATTCTGTCCTTTCTTATCTGCATGCCCTTTCTCTAATGACATCCCTGTTTCTCTGTGAATTTTTATCCCAGTTTCTCCACTTATATTTCTTACTTTCTCAAATTCATCTTACATATTTCCATATATCTTTATTGCTACTCGACTTCTTTTCATGATATTTAAGCTTCAATTCCTACTATTTTGTCAACCTTCCCATCATGGGCACTATTACACTACAGTGTAAATAACATTAGACCAAATATTCTTTCTGGGAAGATAACATGTAAGGGATTTCATTAAGTGCAGGTTTCATTCTCTGCCCTCATTTGGTGACCATTCTAAGGAGAGTCATTATAGCCACCAGGATGAGTTCATCTGATAAAAACCTGCTCCTGTAGACATCTTGTCACATCAGAACTGCAATATTTCAGAGAAGAGGGTGAGGAGGTATTTTTTGAACCTATAAATAGATGAAATTTGATAGTAAAATAAATCACTATGTTGGTTCATATTAATATACTTATAAAAAGGATGAGATGGAGGGATTGTCAAGTGTTTGAGCAATTCCAATAGACATCTTAAAAATAACAAAGTGTTTTATGCCCTAAGTGTAGCGAAAACTTACCAAAATATTGGAGGAAAACATAAACTAGGGATACTTACAGCTGGGATGATACATAAACTGAGTTATCAGGTACTAAAATTGTGAATTATACTCTATGGATGAAATGCAGAAGTTTACATTTAGCTATTGTTTATCATCACCTCTGAGCACCAATCCAGCAGAGTAATTCAGAAAGTACATGGTTTGAGGTATACTATGAATACTAATAACTTAATAGCTAAGTATGTTCATTATTGCAAAAATGTCAAATTAATTATTACCTATATTACGATGAAAGAATTCATAGAATGTAAGTAAGTTTATAGTTGTGACAAAGATTGAGTTCACCCATGTTCTAGAGCAATCATTTAGAAAGTGAGCATATGTATGATAAGTTTTACTTTCAGAACAGAACCCACAGAACACCACATTGTAGTGGAGAGGGTGCTTGAGCTAGCTAACCTTCCCCTGCTATAATGAGATTGGTGTCCTAATTGTCACCATAGAACATACATCCAGTGACTGATGGAAGCACATGCAGAGACCTACAGCCAAGCACTTGGCCAAGATCCTGGAGTACAGTTGAAGAGAGGGAGGAAGGATTATAGGAGAAAGGCAAGTCAGGATCATGATAGGAAAAACCACAGAGATAGCTGACCCAAGTAAATGGGAGCTCATAGACTCTGGACTGACACCTGGGGAACCTACATGGGACCACGCTAGACCCTCTGAATGTGGATGAAAATTGTGTGGCTTGATGTGTTTGTGGGTTGCCTGGCGATGGGAACAGAATTTGTTCCAGGTATGCAAACTGGCTTTTTAGAGCCAATTCCCTATGGTGCAATGCCTTATTCAGCCTTGATGCAGGGAGGAGGGGCTAGGTCTGGACCCAAGTTGGTATGCCAGCCTGTGTTGACTATGCAAGGGAGGCCTTACCATCTATGAAGAAGGGATGGGGATGGGATGGGGGAACAAAGGGGAGTTGGAGAAGGGAGGGAGGGGGAACAGGGGTTGGTCTAAAAAGGAAAGAAAAAAATTTTAAGTAAAAAAAAATATATAAAAAAAAGAAAGAATGTGAGCATATTTGTGATACTGGTCCAGAACCATTTTGGCTCTACCTCTGTTCCTCTCAATACAATGATGAGTTTTCATCAATAATCCACTAGAAAAATGCTTTGCATAAATAAGTAAATTTATATATACTTTATTCTATAATACTGACTTATTATTTTACCTTAGGATAGTATTAGTTGCAAAATCAAGAAAAAATAGAAATTTAAGATTGTGAAAAATATCATTAGTCAATAATCATAGATCTACTCACTAGCATATATTACAAACTTTATTTTTGTGTAAGTAAAGTAATTTTGCAGATTTAAAAAATGAATTAAACAATATCCAGTGTAAGTTAGTGAAGTAATCACTTTATGATAACTTTCTTAATTAGTCATGTCATTGGCCAAGAAAAAATTTCAAGGAGATATTAAAAAAATCCTGTGGTCACATTCTGCCTGCAAAATGTGCTGGGGCAATAGCGGTACAGAACTTGGGGGAGTGGCCAACCAATGTCTAATTTAATTTGAAGTCCATACCACGAGAGAGATGGAGCCATAACCTACACTGCCTGGATGACCAGGATCTAGAGACAAGATAGCCCAAAGTCCTAGGGTAGATCTGAACAAGACTGGGGGGGAAAAAATCAATGAAGACTCCTAATGATATTCTGCTAGATTCATAGAGTGGTGTCATGAACAGTTTTTACCAGAGATGTTTCCTCTGACAGCAGATGAAAGTATATGCAGGGACCCAGAGCAGGATATTATGGGTAGAAGAGTCTAAATTGGAGGTGTCCATTATGTCCCTCCCCTAGGAGCTCTGCGATCTCAACAGAAGAGTGGGAGGAAAGAGTGTAGGAGTCACAGGGGTTGGAAGACACCGAGAGAATATGACCACTGAATCAATCATCTAAGCAATCTCATGGGTTCCCAGAGACTGAAGCAGCAGGCATAGAACCTGCATGGATCTGTACCAAGTACTCTGCATATATGTTGTGGCTGTTAGCTTGGCATTTCGTGGGACTTCTAACACTGGGTGCAAGTGTGTCTCTGACTCTTTTGCCTGCTCCTAAGATTGTTTTCCTCCTGTTCGGTTGCTTTGTCTGAGTTCAAGATAAGGGCTTTTGCCTCTTCTTACTGTATTTTGTTTTGTTGTATCTGGTGTTGTCTCTTGGAGGCCTCTTCTTTGAGAGAGAGAGAGAATCCCAGGGAGAGGGAAAAGGGGAGAGGGGAAGGAGCTAGGAGAAGTGGAGGGAGGGGTGATAGTGGTCAGGATATACTATATGAGAGAATAACCTTTGTCCAAATTAAAAACATGATATAAATATAAGGCCAAAGACAATAGTTTTCCTTTTTTTAATTTTTTATTTAGTTTTTATTTTTTTGGTTTTTGGAGACAGGGTTTCTCTGTGTAGATTTGAGCCTTTCCTGGAACTCACTCTCTGGCCCAGGCTGGCCTGGAACTCACAGAGATCCACTTGCCTCTGCCTCCCCAATGCTGGGATAAAAGGCATGCTCCACCACCACCCAGCTAGTTTTCCTTGTTAAGAATTGATTCTCCTATTCCTTGTTCTCCCTCTCTGTTCTTGATCCATCTTGGATCTCCCACTCCCACAGGCTCTCTTACCCTCGAACTTCGCCCTTCATTACTCCCACTCATGTCCAGGTTGTTCATGTAGATCTCAGCCATTTCTCCGTAATTGGGCAATCCTCGTGTCTTTCTTGGTGTCCTGTTTTCCAGGTAGCCTCCCTGGTGATGTGAGTAGCAGTCCAGTCATCCATGCTCCACCTCTAGTATCCTCCTATGAGTGAGTACCTACCATATTTGTCTTTCTGAGTCTGGGTTACCACATTCAGGATGATTTTTTTTCTAGATCCATCCATTTGCCTGCAAGCCTCATGATGTCATTGTTTTTCTCTGCTGAGCAGTATTCCATTGTGTATATGTGCCACAATTTATTTATCCATTCTTCAGTTGAAGGGCATCTAGGTTGTTTCGAGGTTTTGGCTATTACAAACAATGCTGATATAAACATAGCTGAGCAAGTGCTCTTGTGGTATGATTGAGCATTTCTTGGGTATATGCCCAAGAGTGGTATAGCTGGATCTTCGGGGAGAACAAGGGAATCCGTGGCTGATATGTAAAATTAAATTTAATAAATAAATTTAAAAAAATGAAAAAAAAAAAAAAGAATTGATTCTCGCCGGGTGGTGGTGGCGCATGCTTTTAATCCCAGCACTGGGGAGGCAGAGCCAGGCGGATCTCTGTGAGTTCAAGGCCAGCCTGGGCTGCAGAGTGAATTCCAGGAAAGGCAAAGGCACAAAGCTACACAGAGAAACCCTGTTTCGAAAAAAAAATTGATTCTCATTTTAAAAATATAAATAAGAGTATGTATATAGCCAGGCTGTGGATGCACATGCCTTTAATCCCAGCTAGCAGGATCTCTGTGAATTCAAGTCCATCCTGGTCTATATAGAGCTAGTTCCAGGACAGCCAGGACTACACAAAGAAACCCTTTCTCGAAAAATGAAAACAAAAATCAAAAACAAAAAATAAACCACAGCAACAATAAAAAGAATATGGATGGCACCCCCAAATATCAGGTCATATTTGAAGAAAGGATATAAAAACGTTGAAAAGGAAAATGAAGCAGCAATTTGTAACTGCACTGCTTAATTTTGGTCCTTTATTTGACATAACTTGAAAAAAAAGTTGTGCCTTCCTATTGGGAACACAATATTAATTATAGAACAGATTATGTAATTTGAATGTATTCTAATTTACTGACATGTACTTAAGTTTTAAGTACATAATATACTTTATGGATAAAGTGTCAAAACCAATGGGAGTTGAGTAGGATCCGAAGCAAAATGTAGTATTTTAAATTTTTCAAAAAAGAATATAAAAGCATCAATAAAACTAGCCAGTGATTGAATGACCTTCATGCATGTTTTTTCCTCTGAGGGCAAACTTATTCTTTCCTGGCTCTGAGTGTCTAGGTGGCCTAACTTTGTGTTTTGTTTAGTTGTTTTCCTTTTGTTGTAGAGTCTTAACATGTGGCCCTGGTTGACGTGGACATGTTGACAATATTCCCGCCTCTGCCTCCCATGGTCTGAGAGTGTAGGAAGGGTAACCAAGGTCTTGCCCATCCAGGTTTCCTATATTTCAAGATTCATTTCAAAGTGCAATTTCTCCATGAGAATTCAATCCTGTTTTCAATATTCAGATCCTTGTCTCTCTGCCTTGAAATGGCCATGTGTCTCATGAATATACTTATTTAAACACTTGATGCCCTAGAAATACCTAATTATTTGTATGTATGTCAGTGATTGTAGTAGTGGTCTTTTCCTTGTTTATAGCATAAAGGCCAAACTACATGTTCTAAATAAAACTTACTTTGAAGGGTAAGTGCATAGGTAAGTGAACCCAGTTAATGTCTTAATCATCTCAAATTATAACTCAAACTTCATTTCTTATGTTAAATAAATAATTCATTACAGTAGAAGGAAATATTCATGGTATTATTTGTGCTGTTGTCACGTAGATAAATTTTAAAAATGAATTCTTTTCTCAAAAAGTTATGAGAAGTAAATGAGAAATGTATATTATGACATGGTAGCTTATAAAGTTCCTTGCAAATGTGAATTGTTATATTGGAATCAAATTCATTTTAAGAGGTCTAAGTGTAGCTAATAAGCTTATTCATTCAGAGTACATAAATATTATATCCCTCTTCAGATATTAAAACAAACAAACTTTAAAGTTGTTTGGAATAGAAAACACATTATTAAGATAGAAGAAATTTTGTCAGGATTTTGATAATATTGGAAACTACAAAATTGACAAACACATTTCTCTTCTTTTTAGAATTTAGAGCTGTTGACATATTTTTTTCTGAATAGAGTAGAATGTGGAATTCAGGAAGCATATGACCAACCTTATATCAGCAACTCTTCACTATTGTGACCCCCAAACAGGCACAAACAGTGAAAAGAAGAAAGATTTCCTGGGCTTATGACTTCATGGTTTCAGTTCATCATTGCAGAGAAGGCAGGGTAGAATGGTTCCATCTGTCCTCAATAGCAGAAATATAAGCCAGGGATGTGTTTATATGGCAGTAAATCAGTAGTCAGAAGGGTTGAAACCAGAAACAGACAAATACACATCCAAAAGTCCACTCCAGGATATTCTCATTTTCAATTTTCAAATTATAATAGAATTATATCAACAACAATGAATGAAAAAGAGGTCTTGTTCTTTTTTTGATATTTGGAGTAAATTTCAAACTGAATTTCTTAATCCCTTTATCATTTGTGAATAAAGGTCCCATTCCTCCACATCATCTCAAAGGTTATTGTGAGACACCTTGATGGCAGTCATTGTGGCTGTGTTTTATGGCATCTCAATGTAGATTTAATTTGCATTTTCCAACAACTATAGATGCAGAACAACTTTTAAAGCAGTTATTGACAATTTGTGTTTCTCTTTTGAAAACAGCCTCAAGTCCTTAGTCCAGCAGTTCCACTTTTGTATATACTCAGAGAACTTCATGTCCTTCCACAGAAATGTTTGTTATTTCTATGGTTATTACTGCTCTATTTACTATAGCAGGAAACTGAGCCAACATAGGTTCCATCAGCAAATGAATGAATAATGAAAATCTGATAGGGATATAAAATGTTATACTGTTCAGCTTTAAGGGAAAAAAAATGAATCCAATAAATTGGCAAGAATTGGATGGGCTTAGAATGTATAATTTTGAGGTATGTTACAAGACTCAAAAAGAAAAAAAAACACATGTACTTCCTCATAGGCAAATCCCAGCCTATAGGGTATATAGATATAAACGTAATAAACTGTATATGTGAGTATAGTTTAATGTTTAGAAAGGAGATTTTAAAGGCACAGTAATAGTTGATATGGAAGGGCAGAATGTAAATCAAAAGGCACATGAGTTCTGCAAGAAGACAGAGTTAATTATTTTTCAGTTTTAGCTCTCTCATGCTCTCTGTTTGTCTATCTGTCTCTCTGTTTCTCTGTCTCTGTCTCTCTCTCTTTCATGGTGAGTAAGTGCATAAAAATGTAGTTGATTTTCAAACTGTAAATCTCTAAATAAAGCTCCCTGGCATCAGGATGGTCATTAAAACTATATAGAAGTTTGCTCTGATGTAGAGTGTTTGGGACTGGACATGTGCTTGTTTGAGTGTCTGCCTTAATCTAGATGCATGATATTTTTATTTGTGAGTTTGTTACAATAAAGTAAATTTAATAATTTGAAAAACAACCTCACCCCAGTGACTATTTCCATTTGCTAGAGCTCATGAAGACCCAGATCCTTCAAAACAGCCCCATAAGCTGAATCAAGGCTGAAAACATGAACATAGATAGAATTTCCAGGTTGAATCTATAACAAACTCATTGCACAGCTCACAATAAAATCTTGCCTGCCTTGAATAGCATTACAGTTGTGATTGATGTGGTTTTAACTATGGTTTTTATTAATACACAGAATGATACATTTAATTCTTGATAAAAATAAACATAACAATGTCACTTTGATGAGTTATTTTTCGAACCAAGGAGAGAAATGAAAGATGATAGACTATGTTCTCCATCAGATGTAAATAAGATGTACAAACTGTGACTGCTGTCCTAACACTAGGCAATGTTTATGCTTCTGTCTGTATACTTCTTTCTGAGTGTACCACCTCTAGTGACAGAAATTAACATCTATTTTCAGTGCACAATTATTGACTGGAGTGCTCTGTATTATTAGAGGGAAGTTCTTTTAATTTATAAGGAGACTAAAAGAATTTTTAAAAATCATGAGCCCAAATAGATCTTCTATTTCCTATTGTAATTTTTATATTTTACTTGTGGTGTTTGTCTTTGCAGGTTGTTTATAATATAGTCCAAAATATATATGGTATCTTACAAATTTCCTCAACTTGTTTAATAGATATGCTCACAGTATCATTTTTTACTTTTATATCTATCTATTGTTTTGAGAAAAAAATCAAAGGATAAAAATTATTGGTTTAAGAAAAGTTTTCTTAGTTCTCTCTCTTCTGATTCTTTTAAAATACAAAAGTCTTGAGCTTGAATATAGATGTTCAGTTAAAAATTTCAAGTCTAGTTACACATTTTATATGTAGGTATGTTTGTGTGTGTGTGTGTGTGTGTGTGTGTGTGTGTGTGTGTGTGTGTGTTTTCCAGTTGGTAACCAAGAACAAGCTCTCATTTTCTTTCCAAATATAAAAAGATACAATGGATAGTTCATTTTCAAAAGTTCTTTAATTTTTAGGAGCAACTTGTTTAGAAGAAACAGTTAAAAACATGTAGAAAAACCAATTGTTCCATACATGTATCACAGATGACTCAAAAAAGCTTCCACATGTTTCCAATGTTCCCTTATGTGATATTTACTCTCTTGCTAAAGAAAATGGAGGAAACATCAATTAAATGAATATGACAAATTTGCTGTGTATAGAGGAGGGAACAGAATTTCTATCTTCCATTGATGATTCAAAATTTACACCTTTGTTCATTATTTTCTTTATGAAAATTCCTGTTTCAATAGGGGAAGTAAATGTGTTATTTCCAACCTTTGTAGTACATGGTCTATCTGCTTATCACACATCAGATCAGAGAATACTGGAAACCTTTATGGATGGAGAATATAATAATCCATGGAAGAGGATGAAAACAGATGTGTCTCAGAAAGCTGACCAGTGAATAACTAGGGTAACACATGTGAAAAAGCATGATAGAATGTTCCTCACACTGTCCCCTCAAATGAGGATTATTGGTGAAATTATTAAGGCCACTCCACGTAGTTAAAAGGGAGGTTAATTTAGTGGCGTAACTTACAAGTGAAGGGATAGGTGGGTTGCAGGGTCTGGGAAAGATGTATCACAGTCCTGTGGTGTTCTCTGGAGAACTCTGCTCAGTCTACCTCCAGCGTCCAGGGTCCAGACACCAAGAGAGCCCAAGCATCCAGATCTCGGGTGTTCAGGGTCCTCTCTTGGCCCCGCCTTGTAGGCGTGACAGTTACCGAAACCTCAATGGGGGTTAGAACTTCCAGATCAAGGTTGGAATGGCTAACCACTACAGAGAATTACTAGTGTTAAGCATGAATACATAAATGAGTTAATTAGCAAAATGATTAATACATTTTAAATGTGTAGTTGAATATCCCAAATGTCACATGGATATAACATTGAAATATGTTTTCTCTAAATCAATGAAGTTGTGGTTACTGCAGAGAATAAGGAGAAAAGAGAGAAGGAAGATGGGAAGGAAGGAGGAAAGATGAGATAGAGGAGGAGAAAGGAGAATCTGAAGATGAGATTCAGCAGCCTGGATTATTTATACCTAAAGAGTGCAAAGAGCACGGGATGTTTTTTTCCCCTCAAGAACAACTACCAACTTTGTAAAAGTCTTTCACAATGAAAGCACTTGAAAGGTTTTATTTTTCACATTTTTATTAGGTTGATGAATGAAATGATCCAAAATAAGTCTGTTAGCTTAGGTGAAAAACTGCCCTCATGGGCATTGCAATTCTGGTAGAGACTGATAAGAACTGAACAGAATTTTATCTGTCAAACCAATCAGTCTCCTTGTTCCTTACATCACTAGCTTTGATGTTCATTCATGTCTTGCAAAACAGTTGTCATTAATATCATAATTCATTGCCATTGTACCTAGGCTTCTCTTCCCAAGTATTGTTTTAACACTGTGGTTTGCCATGATATATACAAAGTGTAGGTATCTGTATAACTATCATTTCCATTTACAAAACACTGGTTGAGAAAACCCTCACTTCTCATATAATTATGATTGTTTGTATTTCTATTTCCTATGTAATGATGTGACAATATCATGATCTTACAAACCAAAATATGACTACAAATCATCTTATTTTACCTTCCTTTTTTCAGTTTAAAAATGGGGTGTTAACTAGCTAGGGTCACATTGTTCATTAGTAGGAATTCATCATTTTTATTTTTCATCCAGTTAATAACAGATCCTACTTTGATTTTAGTTTTTAGCCCATTTAGTTACTTGTCTGTGTGTGCAGTCTCCACTTATTTTAACGTGCATTTCTAACTGTAGAGTTTAGTGATCAAACAGCATAAACTTTTTGAAATTAAATATGTTGTCAGAATATAAGCTAATCAAAACGTTTCATTTTAATTGGCTCCAATTCTAACTACAACCTGAAATTGTAAAACAGTCAAGCAGTTCCTTGCCACACACATGTGAGATCCAAATGGCCCAGCAGATGTGAAATTGTCTGTTGCCATGGAGGAAACAGCTGGAATCAGTTAATGAGTCAAGTCAGCATGAGCTGAAGTGTAGGAGACTAGAGAGCTTCATCTTCACTGGAGAGAGCTGAAGGAAAGGTTCTGAAAAAGGCAGATCATGGCAAGAATGACCGTATGAGTAATGCAGCTGTGAGCATCATTAGGCTTGTTTCCTACTGGCAAATGGAAGCACTGTTCATCCTTGTACACATGAATGCTAGTTACCAGCAGACCAGCATCTAGTCTGTGAATAAACTCACTCAGGCCAGACACCCTGGAGAGACTAATAAAAAATGCCCATCACATAGAGAATGCGAGAAGCAAGTATAATGAAGCTTGATATCAGTATTTATCTACATTTAAATAGATAGGACTCAAAAATGCCACTCCACCAATAGTTTGATAATAATGTATTCATTCATTTGACAGTTTTTTTCCTAGAGATGTGTCTAATTAGGCATTCCTTTTTTATAATTAAACATGTGAACCAAGGTTTTTTAAGTGGATGATTTACAAACACACACACACACTCACATTTGTGTATGAACAGGAGAAGTTAAAGATAATAAATCTGTCATGCAGTGTACTTTCCTTGAAAAAAGGGAACATATTTTGAGGCAGTGGCATTCCTTACAGGTAAAGATATATGGACCAAAGGGTATATTTTGTGACTCACTGGACCAAAATACAGCTTCCATGATGAGATTTTTTTTTAATGTATGTTTGGGTTTTTTTTTGGGTAGTGGTTTATTTTACTTTTAAATTTTTTTGGGGGGAAGGATTCAAGGGCAGAAGGCAGAAGTGAGGGTACAAGGAGAAATCCACAAAAAAATCAATAAAAAGATAAAAAAGAGAGAGAACATATTTTTGTAATAAATGCCTTGCAAAGCAGACTGTCATAATTATAAATATTTTGCTATCATTTATTAACAAGTTTTGATTTTATGTGCCAACCATTATGTCACAAAATTAGCATGTCTCAAGTTAAAATTTTCATTCGTGGAATCTGGCATTTGACAATTGGAAATATTGATTTAGGAGGTAATAGTGAGGCCTCAGCTATAAAAAATCAAGGCATGGTGTCATTCTCCTTACATTAATGATGTCATCAAGAGAATATATCTGGACTAACAATCTGGAGGGTAGAAGACATAGAGGCAGAAGGAAGTATCATTTTTCCCAGCTCTACTGAGCTCAGATGATCTAATGGCCAGTGAACACCTTAGACACACACACACACACACACACACACACACACACACACACACACATTTATGAAAGTAATTTCTCCAGCACTATCATCACTGTTCATGACACAATGCACTTGCTTTTCATTCCGACACTCATAGTAATGGACTGGAGAAATGTCAAGTCAAAATGATCATGTCTAAATTCAATATAAGATAATATATTTTGATTGATAAAGGTATTACCTCAGTTTTATAATATAATGATATGTGGAGAAAATTTAAAATATGAGGAAAATACAGAAAATGAGGGTATTTATTGTTTTTTAAAGATCAGGGTTTTTTTGGTCTTGTTATAATGAATAGATTGAGCAGGTCTCTTCTTTCTTTTCTTTTCTTTGAGACAGAGTCTAATGCATCTCCAACTGGCCTCAAACTTTTCTGTAGATAAGGATAACCTCAATCTTTTAATATATCAGACTATTACCTAGATAGGATTACAGTAATATGTCATAATAATAACTCTATATGTGATTGTTTCAGTTTATATGTATATGTATACATATATGGTGTTAGTTATCAAACCCAGGACTTCATACATATGAGACAAACACTGAGCCTAATGGGCTACTTTCGCAACACTTCCTTTCTTATTGTTTATCTGGCAAGACAAAAGTTAAATTTTATTTGTAGATATTAACTAGGAAGTACTTTCTTATCTCTGGAAACATATTTTACCATATTACTACTCTAATATTACATTATGAGGCACATATAGTACCATTTACTTGCATTATAACATGTGCTTCTATGAAAATTATTTATTTGTTTATCACCATTGCTTGTGCTCTTATATAGTAATGTTTCTAGAGTGGCCTTCTTCATCATCAGTGATTTCTGTAAATACAGCATATTTCTCAATTTCAAATACACATCATTGAATGTCTTGTACACACAGCATGGTATAGATTCAGTGGAAAGTTTAGTGTTGCATATTCTGATAGACATTAATTTCATTTTGTCAGAAGCTCTCAGTATCATTTGATAGAAGTAGAAATCTGAATTTTAAACATTCTTTCCTCAAAAATATTTTTGTGATAAATAAATAAGTCCTTCAGATTATAGAAGGGACCAGAGACAAATAATTATTCGTGATATATTGAATAGGCAGGATTGGTTCTGATTAATTTCTAGAAAATGTAAAAAATAGGTTGCCCATTTGAAAGGTTTGTCTTTCCTATATGGCAGTAAATTTTAATATAGATATAACTTTCAATAACTAGTTGAGTTTACCTCTAGAAAAACTAACCTTATTTTTTCTTTATTATTTCTACAAAAAGAAAAACAGCATTTTTTGTGACTCTGAGGTCTCATTATTCATACTCTCAGTTCTTAAATATATAATATAAGAAATGGGGTGTTGGGTAGAAAGAAGGAAAGAATGATGGAAGGAAAGAAAGAAAGGGAACAAGAAAGGAAGAAAAGAAAGAAAGAAAGAAAGAAAGAAAGAAAGAAAGAAAGAAAGAAAGAAAGAAAGAAAGAAAGAAAGAAAGAAAGAAAGAAAGAAAGAAAGAAAGGAAACACTCTGTAAGTGTGTTTATCACCTGGAATCTCTTCACTTTCTGTACACTGAATCTCTAGTAGACTTTCTCAATATATGACCGATTTTGATTGATGTTAAGGAGCCTAAGATAGAAAGGAAACACTGTTTTCCACAGCCATTAAAAGAAGTGAAATTCTGGAATTGTTCATAAAGAAGTAAGTGGCCAAATGTTTCATTTTGCTTTTGTTTTTCTTTGCTTTTTATCTACTTTTTATCTCCTCATTTCAGTATATTGATACACCGTATCTCATGATTTCAAAATACAGATTCTTCTATCCATTTATAGTTAGGTAGGGGCAATTATATTTATTTTAAATGCAGAATTAAGTCAGTCATAAAAAATCTTCTAGCACTATATTACCATGTTAAATGATTGATCTATTTAGTGCTATTAAAATGTGCTACCAATGGAATGTCTAACTATAGAAGTATGAAATAACTTGCAACCTCTGGCACTGGTAATAATAGCCTGCTGACTTTCAAAGTTAAACTCATACATGAAAGGAAGGAATTCTTCCCAAGTCAAGAGCATATCAATTTCATAATAAATTGCTTTTGTTGAAGCAGGCATTTTTCCCTTCAGTGCTCTGGACTGTTTATCTGACAAAGGCTAACAATAAACCGCTATAATGTGCATCTTACATAATAAAAGATGCTTGCCAGGTAGTAAGTGTGATGCTATTATAATAATATTGAGGCAGAAAGGAAATGGAATGAGACAAATAGCTCACGCTACTGCCACTAATTCAGAAAATTATACTAAACCAGAATCACTTAAAATATTATAGATTCCAAATTTCTTAACCATTAATTGAAGTTGTAGCTCATTACTTGAGTACTAACTTATTCATAATATAGATTTTAACTTTTAAAACTTCTATCATGTTTAATAATTAATTAGAAATTAAAATGAAGGTAGTAGAGAATAATGCACAGATACTCTAAATTTATCTTTTTGTCTTAATGTATTTATTTTGTTGTGTGCAGTGATATTAATAAAAAAGAGGACAAATTTAAACTTTGAGAAGCATCATTACTTTTGCTTCAGAAATAATTGCTTTTATGTATTTCTCAAAACATATTTTTTAATATTTACTTAAAAGAGATGGCTCAGTGGTTAAGAGCACTAACTGTTCTTCCAGAGGTCCTGAGTTCAATTCCAAGCACCCACATGGTGGCTCACAGCCATCTGTAGTGAGATCTGGTGCCCTCTTCTGGACTGCAGGCATACATGCAGACAGAGCAATGTATGCATAATAAATAAATCTTAAAAAAAAAAAGAAAAAAGAAAATCACATATTATTTGAAATGACTTTTATATCAAGGCCATCTAATATGCTGTTATATTAATGAAATATCAGATAATATTTGTCTACTTAATTAAATACTTCTTCCTGCTAAATCTTTTATAGTTAATGTACTTTTACAATAATACATGACAATGAAGTGACCTATGTTGATTGTAAGTGTAACAAGATTTATTTAATTGTTTTGCCTAGATTTTCTACCACGATGAAGTGTAGTGAAACCTGCAACTAATACCTGCAATAAGAGAATAAGTAAGCAAGTAAATAAATAAATAAATAAATAAATAACTGAATGAATGAATCTTCTCTACTGAGAAGTTGAAATAGGCTTTAATTTCTCCCCTTGGATAAACAAGATAAAACTTAAGAAGCACCTGTTTCCTGTGGACATTTTGAAAACATTTTTAAGTAGATTGTGATGGTGAGTGTTAATTGTTAACTTGACTGGATCTCGGATCACCTCGAAGTCACAACTCTAGGAACACCTGTGAGGAGTTGTCTTGGATAAACTGGCCTCTAAGAATGCCTATGGGGATTATCTTGACTATGTTAGTTGAAGTGGAAGGCACCCCTCCTCCCACACTGTTACCGTCAGTGGCACCATTTTCTTGGCCTGGAAACTACACAGTATAAAAACAACAATAAGCTGAGCACAAGTGTTCATTGTTACCCAGTCCCTGAATGTGAATGCAATGTTACCAGCCATCTCAAGATCCTTGCCATGACCTCTCCACAATGAGAATGCATCTTTGAATTATGAGCCAAAAGTTTCTCTAAAGTTGTTTTTGTCAGATTTGCTTAGATTTTTTTGTTTGTTCTTGTGTAACAAAAAACCTAAAAAGAAACTAAGCAGATCAAACACATGCAACTAAAACAATGTGTTGGCTGTATCTATGTAGATTGAGATTTATTTACATTAGTGTAGGAACAGAATGAAGGGCTAGGCCTGTATATATTCATTACAATATTTATCATCTGTATAATGGAATGCTGTTCAAATGTCAAGAGGTTTCTGAAGACTATTTCTTCAATGCTCTTTCAAAATTATTTGGAAATCTTTATTCTGTATGTTTAGTGGTTTGATTATATGTGGCAAGGGGAATTTTTGGGAGGCCTAGTCTATTTGGTGTTCATAAGCTTCTTGTATCTTCATAGGTATTTCCTTATTTAAGTTGGGAAAGTTTTCTTCCATGACTTTGTTGAATATATTTCTGTGCTTGATCTGCTTAAGGGGCCCCCTAGCAGTAGATTCAGGATCCATCCCTGGTGTATGAGCTGGTTTTTTGGAGCCCACTACCATTGGTGGGATAATTTGCTCAGCCTTGAGGCAAGGGGAGGGTTTTGGACCTGCCTCAATTGAATGTACAAGGCTCTGCTGACACCCCATGGGAAGCCTTACCTTCTTGTAGGAGATAATGGGGGCTGGGTTAGAGAGGGAGGGTAGAGGGGAAGGAGGAGGGAAGAGGGGGATCTGTGATTGGTATGTAAATGAATAAAAAATTCTTAATAATGAAAAAAGGTAAAAAACAAAATTATTTAAAAGTCTGTTGAATTGTAGTGCTTTTAAAATTGAGATTTATGTAAAGGAGTAAAAATTAGATTTTTAGTTGGTTTTATTTCAACTCACTTTCTAGAACCCTATAAATTACATAATGTCAAGATAAAATATTTAAAATTTAAATATGAATATCAACATCAAAGTACACAAGCAATGTGGATAAAGAGAAAAATAGAGACACATGGAAAGTGAGGAGTAATTAATATTACATTTCATATCACATAGTATATGCACATATATCTGTAATATGTTTTTTCTAAAAAAATCACATTCCAAGTACATAAATTAACATTTTGTGCATTTATATATAATATATATCTATAGTTATTAAAAACATAAAATAATTTTTTATATACAAGGCATTGTATGTTGCATAAATTATATATTCCCTATATTACAATGAATTAAAATATAGTAAAATATGTTAATTCTATACATCAGAACTCAATAAATATATGTGCATATAATTTTATAGCTGGATTACAATACATGGTAAATATATTATTTTATGTATTATATTATGAATGGTGTGTATATATGTTGTATGTTTGTATACTATATACTTGAATGTATATACATAGTTAAATCTACATGTAAGGTATATATTAAGACAATAATCCTCATTAGCACACTTATTTCTAGTAGATTCATAGTCTATGCTTAGTAGTGTCTTTGTGGTTCACTTTTGATAGTTTGTTAATTTTGTTTTTTTAACTCTTTTTCTGGATTTATTTTGTGAAAATTGAATACAGGACATTTTGTGGAAGTATAGAATACTATAATTGACCTATAATTAATTGACCTATATTACTATTCCCAAATCCCTGATTTATGTCTTGGATTGTAAGCTCCCAAGGTGTTAATGACTCAAATAAATGTTATGGTAATCTATTTGACAATATGTATTATTAATGAAGTGGTAAGTTTGAGGAGACCCCATGCACTTCATTGAAGTTTTAAACATAGTTTTATATCAAAGCAATTATATGTCAGTGTGCATGTACATGTGTATTCTATGAGGAATACATATATGTACATATAATTATATATATAATTGTAGTGTGAAATTATGTGACATGTTTAAAGAAGTTTTTTAAACAATTTTATGAATTTGGTCCATATATTGACTTTTCATTGTGTATTTAAGTCATAACCGTTGCTGTGTAGAGATTTCTACATCATTTAGAACCAATAGTGATTTCACTCACTACAATAAAGATAAAAGAGCTTTATGCAATTTCATATCATTTTAGCTGTCAAGAAGACTATCCTATTAATGATATTCTATTATTCTATTGGAGTTTTTTAATGAGAGATCAGCACTGTGGTGGAAACAGACGTCTTAAGTGTTGTTCATGAGAAGTGATGTTCATCATACAGCAAAGAACTCAGAAAAATCCCTGCTTCTTTGCCATTTCCTCTTTGGTATCTACATTGGAATGCATTTTGACATCTTCAAGGGATGCTGTTCCTAAAAGGAAAGCCATTGTTGATCTTGTCAAGAGGTTATTAGCAAAGCGCTCCAGAAGAAGGGAGGTAAGGAATTAGCTCTAAGATACTGACACAAACACTGCCTGTTGCTAAGTCAAACTATGTAAACAGATTTTTGGGCTGTGTTCCTATCAGTGTTTCAGCTGAGACTTATTTAAACTTCTCAGGCTGATACAGTCTATGGTTCAGAACTTTATGAAGTGTTTATAGGCTCACACTTAAGCAAACTCTGTATAATTAAGCTGTACCTACTGAAGTTAGAGTAAGGCAGTAGGTATTGTACGTTTAGTAGAATTCTCTAAAGAAATTATGAGAAAAACAGCATGCTGTTCTAAGACCCAACCAAACTCTCTTTGTTGTCTCTGCTTTGCCATCTTTGAAAGATTGTTTTTCCTTTTCATTTATATTGTTTTAAAGAATTAATTATTTAATAGTGGCATATTATTTATATGGGACATATTACTAGTTACATATACACTATGGATGTGGGTATCTATGTGTTTCCATGGGTGTGAAAACAGTTGTGACCTTGAGGAGTGTCATTACTCAAGTGACCAGGATCTATATAAGTTACTCACTAAATACATGTTATTGTTCCTTTTTAGTGCATGTGTACCAATCTTATCTGCTGAATGACAGAAGAAACTGGGGTTGACTGTGTTTTTTATATTGCACTTAACTGAAATATATGCTACTTCTGTATTTTGAAGATAAAAGAAGAAAAATTTTGATATAACTGGGAAAATTAAAGGAATATTGAAACAGACTAGTAAAATATTTTCAGGAATAGAAGTTTTTTCATTAAATATTAAATTACTTATGGTAATATTTTATTTGTGCTGAAATGTGATTTTATTTGTATGTTAATAAATAAAGTTGCCTGGAGACCAGAGGTCATAGCCATTAAGCAGAAGTCTGGCAGTGGTAGCACACACCCTAAATCAGATCACGTGGCAGGCAGAGTCTCTGTATGATCAAGGACACATCCAAGCAAGGTGACCTGAACTTTTAATCCCAGTACCAACCATAGAGACCTGGAGGTCTGTATAGACAGGTAGTGACAAGGAAGTCATTTGGTTGGGTTTAGAGCCAATGAGGAGGCAGAAGAGAAAGGCAATAAAAAGACAGGAGAAGGTCTCTCTCTCTCTCTCTCTCTCTCTCTCTCTCTCTCTCTCTCTCTCTCTCTCTCTCTCTCTCTCTCGGGAAGTGATGGCAGCCAGTGGTAAGCTAAAGGGAGTCGTGGCTCTTGCTCTGATCTCTTAGGCTTTAACTCTGTATTTGGCTCTGTGTTTCTTATTTACTAAGACTGTTTATAATTTTATCTACAATTACTAGATAGGGTTACTTTTTGTTGTTGTTAGTTTACACAAATTAGAGTTATCTATGAAGAGTAACCTCAGTTAATAAAAGGCTTTTCTAACATTCACTATAAGCAAGCCTGTAGTGCATTTTCATGATACAATTGATGTGATTGAGACCCAAACCACTTGTGTGTGGGAGCTATCCCTGGAGAGGTAGTTCTGCATTGCATGTGAAACCAAGTTGAGCAAAATACAAAGAGCAAGTCATTAAGCAGTATTTTTCCAAGGCATCTGCCTCAGTTTCTACCTCCAGGTGCCTGCCTTGAATACATGATGGACAACAACTAAAAGTTGAAATAAACATTTTCCTCCCCAAATTGTCATCATGATGTCTTATCACAGAAACAGAAAGAAAACTATGGCAGGATCAATATAATCTTCAATAGAATAGCTTAGAGATTTAAACTTTTCCTATCAGATTTTTCCAAAATATCTCTAAAAATTTTTAATAAAGAACTGAAATGTAGTTTTAAATATAAGACACTTCTACATTAGAGTTAAAACAGACAATACCTTTCTGCTTTCTTTATCCAAGTATCAGAAAACACCCTGTATATTACAGGTGAATCTAGTGTAACCCAGAAGAGAAGTGATCCCACTCAACTGATGTTAACAGCAGCTGAGTAGGGAACTTAAACATCCATCTTGTAAGGCTGCCATTGCAAAGCTGCTCTCCAGTTGTTTTGCATCAGAGGGAGGCAGGATGTCTATCTTGTTTGGGGGCCATATCAAGTCCCCTACCTCTTACATATTAAGAAGCCTATTAAGCCTCACCTACTGATGAAGTAATATGCCATTTCATCCTTTGTGACATGAAAAGCCAAATGGATAGCATGCTGTATTACCTGTCTGGTATCCCTGGAAAGAAATAAGACAGGACTCTTACTTCTTTCCAAAGGTGTGAGCTAGAAATCTCATGCCTCCCAGAAGTACAAATAAGGTATTTCCCTCACTAGTGTGCCCCAGCTGGGTAGCCAAACTTCCACATACACTGGAAATTGAGGCATCAATCCTAACTTACTGCTACATGGTTGTCAATGGAGGCTGGCTAAAAGCTAAGATTTACATAAGATCCAAATACCCCATACCCCAGTGTCTTTAGTGAACATTTAGTAGACGATAACAATAAGATGATAATTTTAGAATCACCTGGCAAAAATTTGAAAGGAGCTAAGAAGAAAATGTTTTGACAAATCTCAAATATACTTAAAGCAATTTTGAAAATAACAGAAAGCCTTTCCAAAGAAAGAAATTTGCAGAAAGATTTATAAATTGCAATTTAGTGTGGGAAAATATTCAGAAAGTGAAAAGAACTCAGTGATGACCTCAAAAGCAGAATGGAGAAGACATGGAGGGACAAGATGTTGTCAAGAGCTATGTATTGTGGTATGTACAGATGTTTAATTCTAAGACTCAGGAGGAAGAGGCAGGCATGCTAAGTCCAGCCTGGACTACATAGATACTATCAGGCTAGCCAATGCACATGGTGAGAACCTGTCTCAAAACAACAACAAATAAACAAACAAAAGCAAAAAAAACAAACAAACCAAAACAATAAGCAAACAAACAAAATGGTTGTCAAGTGTAACTAGCTGACTGCTGAAGTGGACACTTTCCTAAGCCAGGGGATAGATATTTGCCAAATTGAAATCTTCAGATCTTGACCTCATTTCCTCAGTTAAATTGTAAAACTAAAAGGAAAGAAAAGAAATTGAGTAGGTTAATGATTTTAGAGTAGTGTGCTAGATGCAGAGGAAAATTTCACTATCTAAATTCTAGCTCTGATAGGCTTCTATGTCCTGACTATTCTCCTTTGCAGTGATGGCTAATCTTGGATGTCAGTTTTACTGCATCTAGAACCAGCCAAAGCACATACTGGTTTAGAGATTTTTCTTGATCAGATTATTTGATGCAAGAAGTCTCATGTGAAATATGGGTGGCACTTCCTGGTGGAAACCCAGTTAAAAAGACAGGGCAGAAAGAACTTTGCTTCCCCCCTCTTTAGCTGCTCTTTTGTTTGAAAGCTCATATATCATGAGTTTGTCTATTCTTCTGTATGTTTGAATGCTTTTTAGTCTCAATAATAGATTAAATATTCTCAAATATTAAGAGAAACACAATCTGTATTTTTTCACTATAAAAAGTCAGTACTAGAAGCTAGACTATAAGCTAGACTAACGAAGATACAGCAGTTTCCTGTATTTCATGCCATTCATGAGATCAAAATGTTAAATATCTACTTCCAGGGGATCATTTGGGTTCTCTTTCCAACTATAGGATGAGTAGTTCATCTAGGATGGTGAATTGAAAAATAAACCACCCCTCTTCAGCTTTTCCAAATATATAAGCAGAAAGGACTTTTAGGAAAACATTGACTGTGTACTCTAGTGAACCAAAAGCGACCTGTAGAAATTTTAATACTTTCTTAAATGCTACTGTAATTTAATTTGTATGGTAGTAGTGTACCTGAAATAAAGTTAAGTGTCTCATTTTGAAAAAGTTGTAGGGATGAGACTTTGGAGAGGTTCTGTTTGTCATAGCACCCATTTCCAATAAACTTGATGTGGAATGACTTGAATGTCATGTAGCATTAGGCTTACCATGTGCATCTGGAAGACAGTCTTCACAATGGATTTTAGCAGAAGCTTTTGGAAGGCCTTGTCACACCCTCTTTTGCTGCAGCCAACACAGCAGTGGAGATTTAGTAAGACCTGGAAGGGAGGGAGATGGTAGATAGGGACACAAGATTCTGGGTTCACTTCAAGAATGAACAGTATTTTTCTCACTGTTGCTTACATACTGGTTAGCTAGTTGCTGGAGACAAGTACTACAAGCAGAACTTGAGCAAAATGTATCTTTGGCCTAATTATCTGAATTCTTCCTTTCAAACTTTCCCACAGATATCTTCTACTCCTTATTTGAGTTCATTTTAAACTTCCCTCCCTCCCGTTTTTGGCCTTGTTTGGCCCCAGAAGACATTCCTGCTGTGGTTTAGATCCTGCCTACAGCATCCTGCAATCACTGGGCCACATCTGGGTCAGTGTTTGTGCTTGAGAAAGGAACTGAATTATCCAAGTGCTCCCTGTCCACATCATAACCCAAAAGTTTCAGAATGTGTAGGTTCATCCACTTTCTTTCTGATCCTTACCTATAGTTGTACAATTAGTTATCTGTCTTTTATGACTCCAAGTGAGCAAAGGTTCAGAAAAGTACTTAATTCTAGAGGAGGCAGACAAGGGGACTATTTCCAACAAGAGATGTGGAGTTAATCTCCACAATAAAGAATCTTGGAAGCAAACTGCTCTTCTCTGGCAGCCTAGGAGATTAGTAAGAAAGGCTGTGACCATTAAAGGGGGGGGGGGATAACCAAACAATAAAATTCTGGAAAGGATTGACAATAGAAGAAATACATCTGCAATTATCTTCAGACTCCCCCTTTTGAAGGATAAATATAAAGAATACAGATTTTAAAAGTAGTTTCTTGCTTTATTGAGAGTTAAATGTGTTTACTTCTAGTTTTATAATATTACTCAGCCACATTTTTTGTTTTTAGATTAGTTTTTCATACAAACTAGTAAATAATTATTGTATATATTCATGAGAGATATTGAGAGTATGTTATATTCAATACATATATACATTGTACTGTGTTTAAATCAGTTTAAAGATCCTTAACTTTTCAACTATTTACTATCCATTTTTTGATGAAAATAATGCATCATTACTACCTGTTTTCATTCTAACTACAGTAACATAGCAGCAGGTTATATTTCTGTAGAAATGTAACTAAAAGATAATCAAACTCTATCAAAATGTTCTGTCTATGCCCAATGTAGTCATCATTCTGTGTCTGCCTTATTACACTTAACATTATACTCTCCATTTGCATGTATGCTGTCAGGAATGACAGACAGCATTGGGTCCTATTTTGTTCGTGTGTATATTTTGGTTCTCTTTTGATCACATGATGATGAGTACCTTGAAGTCTTCTGTGAATGTGACATTAGTTAATAGTGGCTTGGCTTAAGTAGAGCTATAATTGAAGTATGGAACATGATTTTGTAAGGCCAAGTACAGTCAAATACATCATGGATTATTAGCACTCTTCCCTATAATAAGAGGCCTGAGTCAAACTAGTGAACTATGAAACATGAAAATGAATCCATAATGATGTATTATTGGAATTATTCTTTAATGTCTTCACAGAAGTTTTCAAAGAATGACAATTTCAAAATTAAAAATTATGGGTTCTGTTTTATTTCTTACCGCATGTTCCAGAAAAATGGACTCAGTCATGCAGAAGCCCCTGAAAGTTAGAAGGAAAGGTATATTTGGTAAATAAAAAGAAGTAGGCCATAAAATAATTTTTACTCTATATATTCTTTATAAAGAAGCTGGAGTCTTTTGTAGAACTGTTTGTGTAAATATAATTTTACTTAAGCAGATTCAAAGCTATTAGTTCATTCCTCTATCACACAGAAAACCATGAGAGTGACAAAGAGAAACATGAGACTTGGGTTAGGAGCTTTGAAAATGCTAATGACAGAACTAGCATTAGAAATTACTGAAAAATTGAAAGTAAGGAGTGAGTTTATCATGTAAAATGACAGTATTATTAGAGTGTGCTTCAGAAATCACCAATAAAGAGACAGGTATGGGAAGAGAAGACTTCGCTAGCTCATGGAAATATCCAATGACTTGTGGTAAGGAAATTATTTTACCAAAGCCTATGTTGAGTGACATTATTTATATATAAAGCTACAATAAGTGCTTGGTAGAGTGGGCAGTGACTGGAATTTGCATTCTTAAGTATCTAGTTTTCTGCTCCAAATAGAAGAACTATAGTATTGATAGAAGTCATAAAATGAAGAATTTCAGCTAAAACTAGTCCAGTCAGAACTAACAAATACTAAAACAACAAATAATATTTTTCAATCTAAAAAGCATCATGTTCTCACAGATGGTAAATGTATGCTCATGTGTAGGAAGATGGTAGAGAATATGTTGGCAGAGCAAGGATCATGAGTGAATAAAAGTATTACAGCCATTGATATCCATAGGACTTGAGGCATTAGTGGTGTTACAGGTATGGCTGTGTCTGCTTGATAAGTTTGGTTTCCAATCATGGAGGGAAAGGAGAGCCAAGGCTGGAGTGCAGATCATCCAAAGCAAAGATTTCTGTGAGTATTACATTCTCAGGTTAGTAATTTTATTCAAAGAACTATTAATTATTCATCTGTTCTCCAGATCAAGAACTAGTTAGAGGAAGGAAGACTGGACAACAATAGGAGAGACAGGTACAGTAGGGAGAAAATCAGAAAAGAAAAATTGATTTTAATTAGGTTCAACTAATTAAAATATCTTTCTTGTATTGTCCTTAGAGGGTTGTGAAACAAATGGTATTTAGATAAAATTCATTACTGACAGCCCCACCAATATACTTCATATAATCTGCTGTGAAGTTTTTATTAAAGATGTAATTATAATATCAAATATAAAAGAATTTTAGGAGAGGAAATTATTTATTCTTTATACCATAATTTATTAAAAGCATTTATATGCATGTTTCAAATTCTCAGAGTTAAAAAAAATATTATATTTTTAAAAAAAGAGATTACTGCAACACGTCAGTTTTCACCTACACATATTCACACAGAAGACTGAGAAGGAAATCGACACAACACATGAGAAAGAATGAGAAGAGAAATTTGATAAAATGTGGTGAACGTGGACAGTTATCACTGGAGCTGAGGACGAAGATGGGGCTAAATGTGAAAGGAAGCAAAGCACTTTACAACCTTTAGGAGAAAGGATTCTGATGCCCCGGAAATTCTCCTCAACCCTTCCTCAATGCTGCCTGAGGAAGAATCTGGAGAATTTTAATCTGCACACACAAAGAGGGAAGGAAGATGACATCAGAGGAGAAGTGACCCACTCATGTGCTGAGTGCCTACGGCTGAGTATGGAAGAATAGATGATAGGTGCCTAGGGAGTATGAACCATGAAGACATGGATGAAAGGTAGAGCTTACAGGGTAATGGAAGAACTCCTAGAGAAAGCTGTGAGGAAACTGTTGAAAGACAAAAGTTATAGGGGAAACAGAAGGAGGTCATGTGAGAGCTATTCTGATGCTGCCAAACCAAATACCATTTTTTAAAAAATCTCTTTCTCTCCATTTTTGCCTTATTGCTATGAACTTTTTGCTTGATTCCATGAAAATACTGTCGGCCTCCAATATTCTTGGAACATTAAAGGTAAGTTGTTTATTGTTGTTGTTTTCCATTACATGAAACTGAAACTTAAGACAGTCTTTTAGTGGAAGAAGATGCTGGCCTAAGATTCACTCTGCAATGCATTGCAGCATGTATTGCTCCTGATGCTGGAGCCAGAGTTAAAACAGCTGTTCCAAGAAAAGGTTGACACTGGGGGAAACTCAAGGGTCCCATACCCCTTTGTCCGTGTACAGAAGAGGACACCATGTCCAAGGAAGGATAAAGCCCCAGAGATCACAGGAACTGGTAAAACATGAAGTGAATGAAGAAGTGGGGGCAACCATTTTCCTTCAATTATTTCATTCTTATAATGACTAATATTTAAGTGTGACTTTCTTTTATTGGACAAGGTACTGTGTCCTTTTTCCTGGGGGAGAATATTCTCTTCACATGAGGTCAGTTGTTTACTTTTAGGCCCAAGTCTCCACAATTCACTTCCTGTTTCTTCATGCTGTATTTCTGACATCTGTAAACAGCCCTGTTCTAAAGGCAAACATTACTTACAAGCTGTTTCTGTTCACAAAGCAGCATATTCTTTCTTCCAAAGAAATGCTAGAGGTGGATATTTACTTCACTGCAGCTCATGCCCTACTGTAGCTCCTGTCAAAATGAATCAGCTACCAATCCTCTGGGATTCGAAAATGAAGAAAACATGATTCGGAGGGGCTGAATTAAGTTTTAAGATAATATGTTTCTATAACTTAAAAATTATCTCATTCTTTCTAAGTAGATTATAATATTACACTTAACAACATACAAAGATATCTTGTTATGAATCATCGTTAACTTGTATAGGATGATCAATGTGAGTTTAATAGTTAGAAAAATATCATATGACAGGAGCTGTTTTCAAGACTCCATGACTGGAATGCAAGCCAGAGTCAGCTCCACAATCAATCCTACATAGAATTGAGATAAGGACAGAGCCTACACCACCTACCACCTACTTTCTCCAGAGAACCATCTCTTCTCAAATCCATTTTGCAGTCCTCTTTCAAGAGTTAAGACATAAATTTGCATTTTTTTCTTTCCAACTTGATGGCCATTCGGTCCTTAGAATTCAACTCTACTATTTTGGAGATTTGTTCAATGTTTTAATTTTTAAAAATTGTGCAAATAACAAAAACACCAAAAAGTTCTCTTTACAAGTATAAATCACCCAGAATTTTGATGAACACTTCCAAAGAGTAATATTTCTTAAGTGAGCAATACTTTATGATCACTTTATATTTAATATTAATGTTCTTTAAGGTGAAACAAAAAGTGATATTTATCCAATAAAATTGTTAAGGAAATTAAATTCAATAGTTTTGAGCAGAGTCAAATTGCCAGTGCGAAGAAATTTTGTCAATTAATTTTTCTATTTCTGTTTTTAAGAAGATTGATAGTTTCAGATAGATATGGCAACATGAGATCATGACAGTTTTGCTGGAGATTTTTTTGCATCAATATTCACTTCACAACCATCCATTTTATTTTCATAATTGAGCATAAATTTTCATCCAGGAAATGCTGGAATAAATATTAATAGGTCAGCTTATTCTGTGGAGCAATTTGTTCTATAGGAAAATTAGAATTTTTAATACATGGGTATTCAGATAGTTCTCCCCTTTCACAAAGTTCACTACATTAAGTAGTTCATGGGGTCTCCTCAGAGAGGGGCTTGAATATGTTCATCCTTGCAATTTTAAGTGTTATGGTTGGTCTAAATAGTAGCATTTCCTTTTACTTTTTTCATTTTGCTTCAAGAACCCGAGGAAAGAAAAAAATACACAAGAGAAAAGCAAATGCTTAATTTAAAAGACAGATCTTTCAAGTAAACATGTCTCTTTCCTCAACCCCATCTTTTAAAATTAAATGATTTGGAAGAAAAGTTGCAGGAGAGTGTCAACTTCTTGTTCAATATAAATAATATATGTCCACAAGAGACTACACGGGAATATGAAGGAGTCACAGGAATATATATGGAAGGAGCTAAATAAATTAAAAAGCTGACAGCATTTCCCCAAGTCAGAAATTCATTTCCATGTTAAAATATTAAAAATAAAATCAGATACATCACATTCTAAAACAGCAAATCCAGCTCTTCTCTGGGAAAATAACAGGAAAATGGGGTTATTGAGCCTGAAAAGACCTCTGTATAAAGGTACTGTTTCTATTATTTTTTTCTTCTAAGTAAACTTGTCTAGAGACTTTAATCTACAAGGACAGGAGATTGTCACAAGAATGCATTTAACTGTGGGGATGAAAAGGATGAGGGCAACACACTGATTTCAAAGATGTTGAGGATGTCTTAGCAAGGCACTAGGATATATTTACTGGAAGTTTTATTTTAGGTAATGGCTAAATTAAGATTCAATACAACAGGTTATCTGATGTTTGGAGGGATACTGGGAAATAGTAGTTGTACAGTTTTTTAAAAAGGCAGAGGTAGCATATTATAGATCACTGTAAGTTTTCTTCAGGATGTTCAAGGTATCTCAAATTAGTAATGTGAATACAATATATGACTACGGAAAGCCAATGTTCATATAGATTACAACTAATTCCTCATTCCCCAATAAATGAAGAACATTATTGTCAATACAGTTATATTATAAAATGATTCTTTTTTATCTATAATGTATCTGGATCATTAACACTGCACACACATTCACATATGTATATGTATTAATTTCTAAGTAAGCCTATGAAATAATAAACTTCCCTATGTCTTTTTCAAATATCCATAATATCATTTATCTTTTCTAAAAAGTGACAGTAAAGGATACAGTAGATTTGTTTTTTTGTGTGTGTGTGTGTATGTAATTGTGTGGCCATGAGTTTGAGAGGGAGTTAGGGGTCATATGAGGAGTTAGAGTGGGGGGGCAAATTGGATAAATACAGTATTTCTGTATGAAATTCTCAAAAAAATACAATATATCTGAATCATGATTATATATATACTCATTTAATAATTTTATTTTTATAAATATATAACTTAAGTCTATGGGTGTTTTGCTTGCCTTGCTGTCTGTTTGCTATGTGAATATTGTGTCCTCAGAGGCAGCGGATTCTGCAGAACTGGAATTGCAGAGAGTTATTAGCCATTATATGGTTGCTGGGAAGAGAACGCAGGTCCTCTTGGAGAGCAAGAAATGCTCTTAACTGGAGCTACCTTTCCAGACCTATTTACCTTATCTTTAAAGTGTGTGTGTGTGTGTGTGTGTGTGTGTGTGTGTGTGTGTGTGTGTGTGTGTGTGTGATGTGTTTGTATAGATGCATATGCACACCGAGGACAGATGTTGATCTCAGGTCAATTTCCTGATTACTCTCCATCTCATTTTAGGAGACAGTATTGCTCACTGAATCTGGAACCATCGATTCATCTCAGCTGGCTGACCAATAAGCTGGTGGGATCCATTTATCTCGACCTCTCCAATTCTTGGGTTACAGACACACATGCATGCCCTTGTGAGCCTTTCATTGGGGGGCTTGTGGTCCATATTCATATTCTCATGCCTGTATAGCAGGCACTTTTCAACAAAGCCTTCCCTCCACTCCCTGTTTCATTTCTGTTTGTGGGGGAATGAGTGTAGATTTTTATAAAAAGTATGAATTATATATATTAAAACATATTGAAAAATTCATTGTCTATCCTCGATATACATGAATTCTTATTACTGAATTTTATATGCTAAAATTAGTGTTATTTCTTCAAAAGTCAATGTTAAAGTTGACTTGAAGCCATTTTTAGACATGTGCATATGCATATCTGAAAAAAAATGTGTCTATTTCTTTACATATTCTCAGCTGAGTCAATAAAATTGTGATACACTAAGCAAGTGGGCTTCTGTCACCCATTTGCCACCAGGCTTTCTGCACTTTTGTGTTTTCAAGAAAAGGGCTGAAAACTATTTTCTGGTGCTCTTCTGTGCAATAAGATACGATATATCTTCCTGTGAATATTTTTATTAGGATAGACTTCACTCCTGTTTGTCTATGCCCATACTCTCCGGGAGTTCACTGTTACTAAATCACTCATGTACTACTGTGTTTTGCTTAACAATGGGAGACAAGGTCTGAGAAATGCCTCATTAGGCAATTTCTTCCCTGCAAACTTCACAGAGTGTATTCACACATGCCAAGACAGTTACAGCATCACTGGGTCATGTAGCTTTATGGGACTGCTGTCATATATCTGGTTTTTCCACGGATTGAAAAATACCCTTATGTAGCAAATGGCTGTACTTTTAGTGTCTTTAGGCAGAAACAGGAACTACAAAGTTCTATTGATTGGTTTGTAGAAGCACTGTAACTCTAAGCTCATTGCTAACCTAACCCTCTATTTCTCCTAGGAAAAGTGGTTCAATATTTGCCAATTCACTGTTGACAGCAATTTAATAGAACATAACCTCAAATAACATAAATTGATTGTGTATATGTGAATGTGTGTATGGATATAGTTACACGTGCTGTCAATGACTGGGCGTTTCTGCTCTTTTATGTTTCATTATGGGAAAGTTATTTGACTTAGCTGTATATTTTGTCCTGTTTTAGTATTTTAATGAAATGGTAGGAAGCATAGGAGTGGTTGCAAATAATGACATTTTAAGAGTGTTGATTAGTTCTATAGCTAAAGAGTAAGCACATTTTACGAATCTTTACCATCATGTCTAGTTGCTATTCCAAACATCAGAGATATAGAAATGAAGCTATCAGATTCTCACATAGAAGCTAGCCCATCAGGAATGGTTAATATGAAAGAACTGTGTATAGTACAACATGGCTCTATTCCTGTGGGGATGAAAAATAAAATAAGATTAAAAGTGAGTAAGTAGTGCTTAAGGAAACTTGAGAAGTCCTCTACAGAAGAGAAAGCAACTTCAGCATATCTTAAAGAATAAATAGCAATTCTCAAAATTAATAATGCAACAGTGATAGACTAGGATATTATTTAGAGGGAAACCTATGTGGAGGAATAGGAGGAAATTCATGTTCATTATAAGGAGAATTAAATAGACCAAAGTTTAAAATGAATATTCAGTGATGGGGGCATGAGGAGAAGCTAAAGCTAGGACACATTTTTCAATTAGCTAGAAATGGCCAATTTTGATGGATATCAATAGTGTGCTTGTTAATGTTTGAGTTAATTCTGTGCTTCTGGCCCATGCTATAGAGGAGAACACGTGCATTCCTGAATCCTACAAGGAAGTTCTCTGTCAGAACTGGATATGAACAGAGTGTGTGCCTCCTAGGGAAGGCTAACAGCTTAGCATTTGTCTGATTTTACATGTGGTTGTTGGCACCAGTGGTGCTCACTTGAGACATGATCTGAGAAAGTATGACATGAGGTTTCAAAGGGATATGCTGCCTTGTGTGCACTTGAACATCTGTATGAGCAGCAGAGGCATGTGGGGTGCTTCAATGAAATGACAATTTGATAGCCTACTGGCACAAAGAACAGATGTTTGAAGTATAGTAATGTGGTTAGAAATTGAATGAACATTATCATTCTCTGTTCTAAATGGATGGAAATATGTAGTTATCCTTATCTAGATTAAAACTATAAATAATATAATCAAGGAATAATAAGAAAACAATAAAATATGAATTAAATTCTCAAGCTTGGGAACAAGCATTTAATATTTCTGAAGCCAATAACAGGTTTACCTTCAGAGTGGTAGAATTATACAGTGTATATTATCTAATTTAGCTGCCTGTTGAATACTATTAGATATTTGTATATTGTTTTCCCTGTTGGGAAAGCATGTGTTGTTTCTGAGACTCAGTAATCTTGCTTTCTTAGTAAGTATTGCTTTCACAGTAAGAAAACTACAAAATTTCAAAAGATTTATTGTTTGATTTGTTTGAACAAATAGACTCATTCAAACTTTTGAACTTGGGAAGTAGCTCCATTAGTAAAGTGCTTGCTCAACTGTGAGAAGCTGAGTTGGAATCCACAGTCCACATAAAACACCAACGCTGGCAGGAAACACCTATGCCCCAAGCCTGGAGGATAGTGACTGGTGGATCATGTGACCTTGCTGTCTAACCAGTACACCCACAAAAGAAAATATTAGGTTTATCCTGCCTCAACAATATAAAGTGAAGAAGGCATTGAAGAAGACCTTCAAAGGTTAATCTCTGGCTTCCGAAAGTTCAAATATAAGAGAGTACAACTGCACACACATACCTACACATACCTACACATACAAAGTCACACAAATGAACACATTTAGAAGTAGGACTGAAATGTGATGGTATTGTGTTTCCCAAAATATTGTGCACCCTAATAAATTTATCTGGGTTCAGAGAACAGAGAGCCACTAGATCCAGAGGCTAGAAAATGGTGGCACTCACACCTTTAATCCTAGCACTCCAGAGACAGAAATCCCTCTGGATCTCTGTGAGTTCAAGGCCACATTGGAAACAGCCAGGCATGGTGACACACGCCTTTAATTCCAAGAAGTGAGCCTTTAATCCCAGGGAGTGATGGCAAAAAAAACAGAAATATATATAAGGCGTGAAGACCAGAAACTAGAAGCATTTGGCTGGTTAAGCTTTTAGGCTTTAAGCAGCACAGTTCAGCTGAGACCCATTCAGGATGAGGACACAGAAGCTTCCAGTCTGAGGAAAAAGGAGCAACTGAGGAATTGGCAAGGTGAGGTGGCTTTGGCTTGTTTTGCTTCTCTGATCTTCCAGCATTCACCCCAATAACTGGCCTCAGGTTTGATTTTATTAAAAAGACCTTCTAAGATTCATGCTACACTGAAAAATGATTGTAATACTGATTTCAAAATGCTATTGTATTAAAATTTGTAAATCATCATTATCAGGAGGGTTAAGGGTGCTGAAATTCTCCAACTTTTAAGATAAATTGACAAGGTGATTTTTTTCTGCGTGGATATTGTTGCAGCCATGACATTTTGTGAGATACAGTACATTCCCACTTACATGTAGGCATGTGTTAAATTTTTAGCAGCAAAGATGTGTTAATTAAATGCTTTGTAATAAAGAGAAGTACAAATTTTAGAAAGGGGTAACCACAAAAAAAATAAGCATCACTAGATAGATGAAAGCAGATTAAAAATAGCACTTTAGACTTTGTAAAGCCTAGCTTCCTCCCACCCTTCATGATCAATTACTGTGTACCCTGAATGAAGAGTTCACTATGTGAGAGTATGTCTACATATCATGATAACTTGAATATTAAAACTAAACATTTAGACATAGTTGATTGGACCGGTGATTCTGGAACTTTAATCCAAACTGACAGTAACAAGATAATCCTCAAATACAAAGACAGATATGCCATTTCTAATAGGGGAAGTGTAAATATAAAAAAGTTCAAGATTGATAAAATTGGGTTGCTATCACATCTTTTCCATTATGCAAGTGAAATAAATAATCATAATGAACTAGGCTGGATATTTTATGAATCTGTCAAATGAACAGTTCTCTAAAAGTTAAAAAAAAATGGACTAAAAATATTTTAGTCAATGAATCATTACTATTCAGTTTTCCTTCTCTTTTGTTTATTTGTTTCATTCTTTGCTCATAGAACACAGCTGGACCACAGTCTCCGGGCCTTCCACTCTTTCCAGTCTCCTCCCATTTCCCTAGTCCCCCAGATTCACTGCTTTTCTTCTACCACCAACATGACTTTTGTTGTTGTTTGGTTTTGTTTTTTGTTTGCTTGCTTTAATACATCCCAAAGGTAGTTTCCTCTCCCTCCAATCCCCAGTCCTCCACACTCACTGCTCCCACCACCACCTCCGCTTCTCCTTCTCCCAGATCCACGATTCCTCCACTTTCCTTCAAAAAAGACCAGGCCTTGCAGGGATATCAACTGAACATGTTGATACATAACAAGATACGATAAGATTAGAAACAAAACTTCCTGTCACCACTGGGGGAGACAACTCAGTAGGAGGAAAATGGCCCCAAGAGCAAGACGAAAGAGTCAACACTGTTAGGAGTCTCTCAAAAACACCAGGCCAACAACCATAAAGCATATGCAGAGGACCTAGCTCATACCCATACAGGCTCAGAAATTGCTGCTTCAGTCTCGTGAGCCCCTATGAGTCCTACTGAGTTGATGTCTATGGTCCCATAAACTATTACATGACCATCAGAATTTGAGTCGACATGCTTAGAAAGCACGTCTACAGTAATAATTACACTATCATAAAATGGCTTTACTCAGAAGATGCTGAAGATATTAACTACTTAACATTATTTTCAAATAAAATATGTGTTGGAGATTGCAGATGTTCTTTGTAAAATTTAACTGAATTTGCTTTATTTAGAAAAAGATAAATAGTCAAGAAGGGAAGTCAGGGGCAGGATGGGAGCTGGGGGCCGGCCTCTAAGTCTCAGGAAGTAGCTGGGGTCTCAGGCAGATGGGCGTGGGGGCAGGGCATGGAGATTGCGGGGCTGCCAGGGGCTTGGAAAAGGGGACCCCTCCCGGTGGGGCTAGAAGGGGACCTGCCCGGTGGCCAGAACCTGGGGCCAAGTTGGGCAGGTCTTCCCAGAGTGGCTGGTGCCCAGGGATGGGGTCCGGGTTGGGCCTGGATACTCACCTCTGGTCCAGAAGGGAAGTCAGGGGCAGGATGGGAGCTGGGGGCCGGTCTCTAACTCTGAGATACCACCTTACGCCTGTCAGAATGGCTAAGATCAAAAACACTGAAGACACTTTATGCTGGAGAGGATGTGGAACTAGGGGAACTCTCTTCCACTGTTGGTGGGGATGCAAGCTTGTACAAGCACTTTGGAAATCAATATGGTGCTTTTTAGAAAATTGGGAATCAATCTCCCCCAAGATCCAGCTATACCACTCCTGGGCATATACCCAAGAAATGCTCAATCATACCACAAGAGCACTTGCTCAGCTATGTTCATATCAGCATTGTTTATAATAGCCTGAACCTGGAAACAACCTAGATGCCCTTCAACTGAAGAATGGATAAATAAATTGTGGCACATATACACAATGGAATACTACTCAGCAGAGAAAAACAATGACACCATGAGGTTTGCAGGCAAATGGATGGATCTAGAAAAAATCATCCTGAGTGAGGTAACCCAGACTCAGAAAGACAAATATGGTATGTACTCACTCATAGGAAGATGCTAGATGTGGAACAAGGATGACTGGACTGCTACTCACATCACCAGTAAGGCTACCTGGAAAATGGGACCCCAAGAAAGAAACAGAGAAATGGATGAGATCTACATGAACAGCCTGGACATGAGTGGGAGCAATGAAGTCCAAGGGTCGAGGGAAAGAGAGTGGGAGATCCTAGCTGGATCAAGAAAAGAGAGGGAGAACAAGGAATAGGAGACCATGGTAAATGGAGACCACATGAGAAAAGAAAGAAACAAAGAGCTAAAGAGGCCCACAGAAATCCACAAAGATACCCCCACAAAAGACTGCTGGCAATGGTCGAGAGACAGCAGGAACTGACCTACTCTGGTGATGGGATGGCCAGACATCCTGATAGTTGTGCCATAACCCCCATCCAAGGACTGAGGAATCTGGATGCAGACATCCACGGTTAGGCCCCGGGTGTAGTGCTGGGAGTCTAATTAGTGAGAAAGAGGAGGGTTTATATGAGCGAGAATTGTTGAAACCAAGGTTGGATAAAGCACAGGGACAAATAACCAAATGAATGGAAACACATGAACTATGAACCAAAGGCTGAGGAGCCCCCAACTGGATCAGGCCCTCTGAATAGGTGAGACAGTTGATTGGCTTGATCTGTTTGGGAGGCATCAAGGCAGTGGTACCAGGTCCTGGGCTCGTTTCATGAGTTAGCTGTTTGAAACCTGGGACTTATGCAGGGATGCTTGGCTCAATCTGGGAGGAGGAGACTGGACCTGCCTGGACTGAGTCTATCAGGTCGATCCCAGTCCTCGGGGGAGACCTTGATCTGGAGGAGGTGGGAATGGGGGGTGGGCTGGGGGGAAGGGAAGGGGGCAGGAAGGGAGAGAACAAGGGAATCTGTGGCTATTATGTAGAACTGAATAGTATTGTAAAATAAAAAAAAATAAAATATATATAAAAAAGAAGATAAATAGATTTAAAAATATTTCCTTTCCAGCATCACATTTATTTGTGTGTAGCTCTTGATTGAATTATTTTTTTGTGGATCAATAACCTTTGATCAAAAACTTTTTTGTCAGTATAACATAAATTATGCTTTTACAACTTCAAAACAAGTCAAATCTGATGGTCAATTTTTCGAAAGCAATCATTTCAATGATTATAAAACCACCACCTCAACAAAACACCATGATTCCTGTGTTATATCTTAGTGACCAGGTAATTCACTGCCTTTAACACTTTCAGTGTTATTATTTTCCAAAATAACTCAAAAATAGCTACTTTAAGCACACTCCATTCTTTTCCAAATGATACAACAACTTTTTATTTGTGTAAGGACAAAAGTTAACCCCAAGAAATGTAAATATAGGGACTGAAGGCTGGGGAAATGGATCTCTCATTAGATCAGTGTTCAATTTCCAGTATCTATAAATATCAAACAACCATCTCTAACTCCATTTTTAGGGTTTTTCAATCCCTCTTATGGCCTCCATAGGCACAACATTACATGGTGCTCAGGGATGCATACAGACAAAAATCACACACACACACACACACACACACACACACACACACACAGAAGAAACCTATCATAAATGCATTAATTGTATGAATTGGGCAGCTATCTAGCTGATTAGAGGTTAAAACTCAAATACATTTGGTATCAGTTCTAGTGAAAAGCCTTCATAGGCTGAAATGATATGTAAGAGCAACATGAGAGAAGGCAGTTAGTACACAGATGTACAAATTGGAATAGTCCAAAGTGGACATTTATTTTTATTATGTTCAAAGTTGAGAGTACCCAAGAAACCCCTGGAATTCTGTAGTATGTGGATGGCTGGGCTGGAAAGAGAACTTGGGGTTTTACAGCTTTGAAAGACATGATGATTCTTCATTCACATGTAATCTTTGATCAAAATATAGTTTCCTAATACAACCTTCTTACCAACTAAAAATCCTCTATGTATTTATAGAATGTAGTGAGATACAGTATAATCTTTGCAACTTCCTAGCATATATTTTATGTTAAGCAAGTGCTTATACTTGTTCCTGAAAAATGAGATTGACCCTTAAGAATATAACACAGAGTGCAGTTCCTAAAACCTCATGGTAATACCCACTCAGACATCTCCACTTCAGAAAAAGTTCATTTTAAACATCTATATAAATCACAGTCTTGTTTAATTTGTATCTCTCTAATTCCTATGTGCAACACACAACCATTTGGTGTACAGAGGCTAAAGGAGAACATAGATTTCCATCTTCTTCTGCATTCTGCTTTGTTCCTTTGAGACAGGGTCTCCCTCTGAACCTAGAGCTCACATATTCCAGCTAGATGGGCAGCAAAGGATCACTGTTCATCTTTTTCTCTTCTGTAACTGCCTTTAACTCCAACTCCAAATTGATCAAATGCCTCTGACCTCAATGAGTATCAGTACTCAGGTGCACATACTTAGAGATATGTATATTTACACATAACTAGAAATCAATTAAATCTGTTTTAAAAGTGTTTCTTATTTCATTTTAAAACCTATAGATGTACTATTAGGGAATTCTTTGAATTTCACACAATGTATTTTTATCCTATTTCTTCACCCTCCTCCAACTCCTCTCATATCCACTCCTATCTCCTTAATCACCTACTTCATGTTACTCTTAAAAAAATAGTACAGTTTGTGTTGCCAAAATACTGTTGAGTGTGAGGCTTTTTCCAGGAGCCTGGTTGACATACCTGTGATCTCTCACCTTTAAGAGAAGTGATTCTCCCTCTTTCAAAAACTATAAAATGTTTTTTTTTTTCAATAGTTCTTCAGCTAAAAGTGGGACACACTGCCCATGTCACAATCTTTATGAGGGATTTTGCCTTTACTGACTTTTTGTAGGTCTTTTGCATGCTGTCACAAACATTATTAGTTCATATATTTGACTGCACTGCTGTATTTCAAGGTGGGTGGATGTTTCCTTGAGGTCATTCCACCCCCTTCCTCATCTCTCATGAAGATTCCTGAACCCTGGAGAGAGGATGTGCTATAGTTGTTCCATTTACCGCTGAGCACTCAGGATTCTTTTTGTCTTCACATTTAGGTTGTGTGGTTCTTTGTATTCATTGCCCTCTTCTAAAAGATGAAGCTTCTCTGATGATGGTAAAAATCTTTTTTCTATACCCAGGTGATTCTTATGACAGCTTATTGCCATTAAATAATTAAAAAGAATCCCAGTATAAAACAAAAATTTGCTTTGCATATGATTAACCCACTACATACTCAAACATTCATAATCTGTCTCTTCTTAAGGGTAGAAACCTATTGGGGAAAAGAGAAAATGACTAGGTTAGACTTCCTTTTTCCTTCATGACTGGGTTAGATTTCCTTTTTCCCACATACCAGCTGCTGTTTATGGCAAATCACAATTTGGATAAATGAGTAGAAATTCGAAGCGACCTACACTATAACTGTTGCCTTGTTGTAGCTAGGTGTATTGGATATTGGATAGTTGACTTTCTGAGTGTCTCAAATACCCTAGAATTGGCCCCTGTAAGCAATTTTGTTTAAAAAGACGGTGACTTCGTGAGTTGGCTGCTTTTTTTTTTTTTTTTTTTTTTTTTTTTTCTGAGACAGGGTTTCTCTGTGTAGCTTTGCTCCTTTTCTGGAACTTGCTTTGGAGACCAGGCTGGCCTCGAACTCACAGAGATCCACCTGCCTCTGACTCCTGATTGCTAGGATTAAAGGCATGTGCCACACTGCCCAGCCAAGTCAGCTGCTTTTTTAATTTTTTTTTTATTTTGAGATTCTAATATAATTGCATCATTTTACCTCTCTTTTCCACCTTGCAAACCATACCATATACTCTTCCTTGCTCTTTTCCAATTCATGGCCTCTGTTTTCATTAACTGTTGTTACGTATATAATCCTAAACATAACTTGCACAGTCTGTATAGTGCCACTAGTATGTATGTTTTCAGGGCTGACCATTTGATATTGGATAACCAATTGATGTGTTATTCCCTTGGGAAGACCTGTAGTTCTTTATGGGGTGTTTCATAATCTTTCCCCCAACCATTTTGGAATGTTAATTGTTGGCCTTGTTCACCTCACACTTAGGAAATCAAGTGGATGGTTGCTTTAGATAAGCCTAAATTCCTCTGGGGTTAACTCTTCTGTACTGTGATAGAACTATCTCATTCTTGCTAGAAATAGCATTGTGCATACCACTCTTCTATATGATCTTTGGAAGGTGTAATCTTATTTTAAAATAAAGGATACAAAATAGTGCTTCCCTGATGTCTGGTTATGAAGATAGACAGTGACTGTAACATTGTAAGCATGCAATTGATGTTTCCCCACATCCCAGGAATTAAAAGGAGAAAACAGATGTTGTGTTAGAGGAATTATGAATCGATTCAACTAAAAAATCCCAGGCAATGTGGTATTTCAGAACATCATACAAATGTTACAGACTTCAAACAGTTCAGACTTCCTTACTCATTGAACTGAATTCATCTCGATAAAATGTGGAATGGAAATTAAAAGTGCAATTAATCTCCAACATAATTATTGCAATAATTTACAACCAAATTTATAACGTATATTTCTATGTGATTTATGGTTATTAATTGCAAGTTGACCCCGGGATGTTTTGGTTTTTTTTTTTTTTCTTAAGTGTTGTTCACAAAAAGACTCTAAAAGTGTAAGTGAGTTCTATTTGTATAAAAATACTGTCATATGATTGTTCATCATTGTGCAATTTATTTGATATGTAGAAAAGTGCTTTCTGTTGAGAAAGATGAACTAAATCAGGTATCATGGAAAACAATGCGCCCTTTTATTTTGTTTATTTGTATCTTCAACATGTCAACAGATATCAGGTGTGAAAATTAACTACATGACCCATGTAAAAATATTATGACAACGAGTTAAAATTTAGCTGGTCTGAAACTACGAAGTCTTGGATGATGCTTACAATAAAGTGTAGAGAAGTTGTTACTATTTCTTTATTTCTGAATTTGCCAATGAATAATGTAAGCTTAAGTCTATGAATTTCCCTTCATTTTAAAGTTTAAAATATTGTATTCTAAAGATACAAGATGTCTTTGCTTATCTGTGTATTTTGAAGAAACAAATATAAACGAAACACTGTTTAGTTTGAAAACGAACACCAGTTGTATGTAGGATGTAGAAGCTTGTAACTAAATAGTTAGGAAAAATAGATGCAATTGGAAGATCTCCAAGGAAAGAAGTGGTCAGTGTTTGCTGTGAATATTTGGAAATTGATTTGTTGTTTATGTCTACACTAAAGTGATACTGAATTTTGGTTTATATGGTTTATAACCTCATTGATGGTGACTGAGATTTTAAGGGTCAGATTCTTACTTATATTATAAATTCAATAACAAATAAGAGGAGGTTCTAATGTTGAATATATCTATATTTACCATATTATTTAAAGCTTCCAAAATTAAAAAATTAATTTTCCTTCCAACAGACAACTGAAGTGAAGAATATCAAATATGACTTGTTACACATCCCACGGCTGGTAAACTTCATTGGAAACTGAAACTTCACACTTACTGGTACAAAACTAAAAAGGTCTCTACTTGTCTTTACCTACCTATAGCCACACACAACATATAAAAATCAAATAGAACATTGTAGAAAGAATTAATTAAAAGCATCATTAGACATCTTCAGAAACAAAACAAAACAAAAAACATTCAGCTTTTATTTCTACAGGAGGCAAAAATATTCAACCCATGGTCAAGTATGAATTAAGGCTTCTCTCATCATCAGAAGTTATAAGCAGAAAACTGTCTTGTGACTTGAAAGATATAACTCATTTTACTGTATAAAGAATTCATTACAACTGCATAAGAAAACAGACTAAAACTGTATGTCCTAATCTGTGCCTATTATGATGGCACTTATTGGTAGGCACACTGCAACAATATCATTTATTTTTCTGACATCAAAAAATTGCTTTGTGTCTTTTATTATTTAAGCAGCTTGTTGGTGAGCTTGTTAGCTTGCATATTACAGCTATTTTAGTGTTTTGAAACAGTATCTCATTATGCAGTACAGACTGGCCTGGAACCATCCGTCATCTTGTTTCTACCTCCCGAATGCTGGAATGTTAGATTTGTGCCACAACACCTAGCTTACAATTTTTAGCATTCACTTATGAAATCTGGAGGAAGAATTCTGTGTGATTTCTCCAAGAAAAGTCTGTGGTTTATCTGTTTATAGGAAATTTCATCAAAATGGAGAATAGATTGAGAAAGTTTGGAATCTAATAGCTTTGAAAATTCAGTTTGTTTTTCTAATGCTCCCAGTTCTGGTATCCTTTTACAGAACAGCATTTGATAAAAATTATAACACTTAAAGATTGAATAGATAACACTATTTATTTTGAATTTCATTTTTCTCATTGACAAGGAAGTGACTCCCATGAACTCCCAGTATCGTTTGACCCAGCCTTTTATTATTGTAGCCTTTATATTAATACTTCCAGGTAATTACAGCAATTATTTAAATGTACACCTGTCTTACTCCAGTATAGAGCCATGAATGATGGCCTACTATTATTTATTCCATTTTTCTAACCTTTTAAATAACTTTTTTGTTTGGGTAAATGGTGCATTTGAATGACGACAACCTTGTTAGATTTATGTTTTAAAAGCTTAGCCTGAAAACAGTTTCACAATGAGTGATTTGAAAAATACAAATGCCTACACATCAATAACATACCCATCCCTTAGTCTATTTTCAAGCACTTTTCCTTCCTACAATCACCTACCCTTTCATGTGAACTGTGGGAATGAACAGGCTCTAGAAACATCTTACCCCTCAGACTAAAATTTTTGGATACTTTCATCAAAATCCAACCCAATATTCCTCATTTTCAATATATTGAAAATTACCCTTACATTTTTTATATTATTTTTATCCTGAATTAATGATACATAGTCTATATATAATAGTTGATAACCATTATTCAGGTATCACTTTGTTAGCTATCCCATATGCATTACTAGTATAACTGTCAGCATAAATTTAGCCCTTCAGCAATAGTTTTATTGTAAAATAGTCAAGTGAAAATAATAAAGTACCCCCTTGAAGAAAACAAGTATTTATTTCTTTTAAAGTCAATAAGTACAAGTTGAATTATTTGTGTGCTGTATTAGTTGTGGGTAAGGGAGTTCCTTGTGTGTTATGTGATATCCCTCCTCTGAGGACTCAAAATCTATCCAAGGATGCAGAGAATCACATGAAATTATTTAGGTGAATCAGGTCCCATTCTCTTTGGAGGTGTGTAACAAATCTTAAGACCATGACAAAACAGTAATTCATAGATCCAAGGAATAGAATGAAAATGGGATACTGAAGCTAATTCTGAAAGTATAGAAAATACTATGGATGAAGAGGAGAAGAAACCCACTTCTGGAAATTATTAAGGAGTTTAACAAATTCAGTGCAAAATGAAAAATGTTGATGTTGCCAGAAGAATATGGAAAGAAACTGAAAAAATAGGAGGTGTAAGAATAGGTTAGGCTAATACTGAGAAAGTCTTTGTAAGCATCGGTAAAGGATATGGGTTTTTTAGGAAGTGGACATGATCAGACATTGTTAAGAAGGAGAAAGTATCATCAGAATCATGTTACAAAGACATCTTTGTAACTGCTAGAAACAAACTGGAATAAGGTAACACTAAAGAAAGTATTTGATATTGGACACCTATAAAACTTAATCATTAGCTAATACATATTACTTTGCAAATGAATAAGGCAGAGAAATGACCTTTTGTGGACAAAGAATATGACATTCACAGCTCAGCTATTATCAGAGTACAGAATTTGATGATGAGATACGTATTCCCTGGAGGCCAGCTCTTCTCAACTCCATATTTTATGGGTAAGTGTAAAGGAAATTAACTTTAGGGAGTTTCCTACAAAGGATTCAATACATTTCCAGTCATTATGGCATCATTTACTATAAACAAATTATTTTTTTATCTTTGAAGACAGCTTTTCTCCCACTCTCCGTTTTTGTCCTGACATGTGTCTTTAATGCAGAGCTTTCTATATTATAGAATATTTTAACTGAGTTACCAAATGTGACAGCCATGGATCACATAAGGCATTTGAATTGCAGGCAAATTATGAAAAACTTGCATTTAATATCATGCAATTTAATCATAACGTAAATAGTCACATACAAGTGGCAGTGCAGTTGTATAACACCAACTCACACCCTACACATATATGCATTTATTTCATGTGGCTGCTCATGAGATAAGAAAAACTTGTAACATGCTCATTTGTTATCACCTTTTTATGTTCCTCACTGAAATTTGGTTAGCTCCCAAAATGCCAGCATTTTGAAGGGTTAAAGCTGAAAGCAAAATTATAAATGGGAAGAAAATTAGAGTTCATATAAAAATAAAATAGAATAAGAGATGTGATTCATTGTTTACTGCTTATGGATATATTCCCCAATACATATATTTGCACTTATAAAATATCAGAAAATACTCAAGAATTTTCAGAAATTGTTTTATTGACCATTTCACAGACACAAAACACATAGCAACACAAAATACAGATTTCTAAAATACAAAGTATGTTATAATTTAATTTGTGATAATAGTTATGCTCATAACAAATATCATAAAGAATATTTATTAAAGTAAAATCTATATAACTATGGTCCTAAATTCTTTGAACATAGGGTGCTATTCCCCTTTTGGTCAAACAACCACAAGCATTTTGAGAATATACATTTGTGTTAACTTTATTTAATAAGTTAATATTAATATATTGAATGGTCTGAGTCATGAAACTGTATGTAGTATGATTTAAGCCAAAAGTGACTTTTGTAGATAATGCAATGATAGAATTCAAACATAGAATAAAGGTAAAATACAACTTATAAAACATATGATAATACTAGGGTCAGTTTCTCAGTATTTCTTACTTTCTTTTTTTATATATTTTATTTTTTTTATTTTACAATACTATTCAGTTCTACATAATAGCCACAGATTCCCTTGTTCTCTCCCTTCCTGCCCCCTCCCCTTCCCCCAAGCCCACCCGCCATTCCCACCTCCTCCAGGTCAAGGTCTCCCCCGAGGACTGGGATCGACCTGATAGACTCAGTCTAGGCAGATCCAGTCCCCTCCTCCCATATTGAGCCAAGCGTCCCTGCATAAGTCCCAGGTTTCAAACAGCTAACTCATGCAATGAGCCCAGGACCTGGTACCACTGCCTAGATGCCTCCCAAACAGATCAAGCCAATCAACTGTCTCACCTATTCAGAGGGCCTGATCCAGTTGGGGGCCCCTCAGCCTTTGGTTCATAGTTCATGTGTTTCCATTCATTTGGCTATTTGTCCCTGTGCTTTATCCAACCTTGGTTTTGACAATTCTCGCTCATATAAACCCTCCTCTTTCTCACTAATTAGACTCCCAGCGCTCCACCTGGGGGCTAGCCATGGATGTCTGCATCCAGATTCCTCAGTCCTTGGATGGGGTTGATGGCACAACTATTAGGGTGTTTGGCCATCCCATCACCAGAGTAGGTCAGTCCCGGCTGTCTCTCGACCATTGCCAGCAGTCTTTTGTGGGGGTATCTTTGTGGATTTCTGTGGGCCTCCTTAGCTCTTTGTTTCTTCCTTTTCTCATGTGGTCTTCATTTACTATGGTCTCCTATTCCTTGTTTTCCCTCTCTGGTCTTGATCGAGGTGGGATCTCCCGCTCTCTTTCCCTCGACCCTCGCCCTTCATTGATCCCATTCATGTCCAGGCTGTTCATGTAGATCTCATCCATTTCTCTGTGTCTTTCTTGGGGTCCTGTTTTCCAGGTAGCCTCACTGGTGATGTGAATAGCAGTCCAGTCATCCTTGTTCCACATCTAGCATCCTCCTATGAGTGAGTACATACCATATTTGTCTTTCTGAGTCTGGGTTACCTCACTCAGGATGATTTTTTTCTAGATCCATCCATTTGCTTGCAAACCTCATGATGTCATTGTTTTTCTCTGTTGAGTAGTATTCCGTTGTGTATATGTGCCACAATTTATTTATCCATTCTTCAGTTGAAGGGCATCTAGGTTGTTTCCAGGTTTTGGCTATTACAAACAATGCTGATATGAACATAGCTGAACAAGTGCTCTTGTGGTATGATTGAGCATTTCTTATATGCCCAGGAGTGGTATAGCTGGATCTTGGGGGAGATTGATTCCCAATTTTCTAAGAAAGCGCCATATTGATTTCCAAAGTGGTTGTACAAGCTTGCATTCCCACCAGCAGTGGAGGAGAGTTCCCCTAGTTCCACATCCTCTCCAGCATAAAGTGTCTTCGGTGTTTTTGATCTTAGCCATTCTGACAGGCATAAGGTGGTGTCTTAGAGTTGTTTTTATTTGCATTTCCCTGATGATTAGGGATGTTGAACAATTCCTTAAATGTCTTTCAGCCATTTGAGTTTTCTTTGTTGAGAATTCTCTGTTTAGTTCTAAAGCCATTTCTCAGTTGGACTGTTGGTCGTTTTGATGTCTAATTTCTTGAGTTCCTTATATATTCTGGATATCAGTCCTCTGTCAGATGTGGGGTTAGTGAAGATCTTTTCCCATTCTGTAGGGTGGCGCTTTGCCTTGTTGACCGTATCCTTTGCTCTACAAAGCTTCTTAGTTTCAAGAGGTCCCATTGATTGATTGTTTCTCTAAGTGTCTGTGCTACTGGTGTTATATTTAGAAAGTGATCTCCTATGCCAATGCGTTCAAGACTCCTTCCTACTTTCTCGTCTAGCAGGTTCAGAGCAGCTGGATTTATGTTGAGGTCCTTGATCCACTTGGACTTAAGTTTTGTGCACGGTGACAGATATGGATCTATTTGCAGCTTTCTACATGTTGATATCCAGTTATGCCAGCACCATTTGTTGAAGATGCTTTCTTTTTTCCATTGTACCCTTTTGGCTTCTTTGTCAAAAATTATATGTTCATAGGTGTGTGGGTTAATGTCAGGGTCTTCAATTCGATTCCATTGGTCCACATGTTGGTTTTTATGCCAATACCAAGCTGTTTTTATTACTGTAGCTCTATAGTAGAGCTTGAAGTCAGGGATTGTGATGCCTCCAGAGGTTGTTTTATTGTACAGGATTATTTTGGCTATCCTGGGTTTTTTGTTTTTCCATATGAAGTTGAGTATTATTCTTTCCAGGTCTGTGAAGAATTGTGTTGGTATTTTGATGGGGATTGCATTTAATCTGTAGACTGCTTTTGGTAAGATTGCCATTTTTACTATGTTAACCCTGCCTATCCATGAGCATGGGAGATCTTTCCATTTTCTGACATCTTCAATTTCTTTTTTCAGGAACTTAAAGTTCTTGTCATATAGGTCCTTCATTATTCCTTTAAGTTCCATTCCTTAATTCCCATTGTACAAGTGGAGTTATGAAGCACAATAAGATCCTGCAGTAAAACCATTGGATAGCCATATCACCATGCCTCTCACCACCACCCCAAGAACCAACCAGGTGAGATACCTTTCCACTGAAATTTCTATTGGATGCTCTTCCCTACCAAGAAAATATTTTACAAGTTATACGAAAACTATGGTGATATTTTATTTGTACTGAAATGGGATTTTATTTGTATTTTAATAAATAAAGTTGCCTGGGGGTCAGAGCTAATTGCAAGCCATAGCAGAGCTGGGCGTTAGTGGTGCACGCCTTTAATGCCAGCGTTTGGTAGGCAGAGCTAGGTAGATCTCTGTGTGGTCAAGGATACAGCCAGCATTGGAGACACATGCCTGTAATCTCAGTACCAACCATAGAAGACCTGGAGGTCTGTACAGACAGGCAGTGAGGAGGCGTATCTCCACTTGTGCAATGGGAATTAGGAATGGAACTTTAAAGGAATAGTGAGAAAGAAATCTGGAAAAAAAAAAGACAGCGTTTGGGGATAAGGTAAAAAACTTATCATAGATAAACATTCCCCAACACCCATGTACTCAAAATAGGTATGAGCACATCGTTTCTTAGTACATAGGTCTTGCTTTCAGAAATTCCTAATTGTAGTTTTGATAATCTGGAAGAAATAATGGTTTCATAATATTGTTATAGTCTGATTTGATTTAGATTTTAGAAGATTTAATAAGAATGTCTGACATACTCTTAAATCATCTGTTGCTGAGATTATTTTCTTACATGATTATCATATAGTTCTTCAAACTATGAAGTTTGTATTACATCACTCCTTACTAAAATAATCATAAATTAATTATTAATATTAATTCAGTTTTTTTTGTAGTTGGCTTACCAGGGACCATACCTTTAAAAAAATCAAACAAAAAAACAAACAAACAAAACTGACTGACTATTCCTATCACAGGAACTATCAATTGCCAATAGCTCCTCAGCTAAGGGGCTTCACCCACACCTCCATGTTCCTGCAGGGATTTGGTCTGACTTAATCTTACATAATCTTATGCATGCTGTCACAGTGGCTGTGAGCTCATATGTGCAGCCACCCTGCCGTGTCTAGAATACAGTGTTTCTTTGAATGCATCTGCTGCTTCTGACTCTTAAATTCTTTCTGCTACCTCTCCAAAGCCCATTCTGAAGATGTGGGAGGAAGGGTAGTGATTTAGATGGCCCATTTAAGGCTGAGTACTCTGAAGTTGAAATCTCTTATTCTCCACACCTTGACCAGCTGTAGGTCTTGGTTAATAACCATCTACTGCAAATAGAAGCATCTCTGAAAAGGATTGAGAGACATCTTAATCTATGGATATTATGATAAGGCACTGGGAGTCGGTTAAATACTATGGCCATTTTGGAGAATAATAGTAGCAGATTCTCCTCTAAGGCCTATAATATTTTTAACTACATATGTTTGGCACTTTTAACAGTTGCTAGCTATAGGTTTCATCTCATGAAGCAGGGACTTAGATGAAATCAGAACGTGGCTCTTTACCCCTATGGTGTTTGTGCTACTATTGCACCAGTAGCATATTTTGCTATGCCAGTATGTATTCTAACTCACAGTGTGCAGTTCATGGTAAGACTGTTGGTTATTTTTCTCCTCCAGTGACACTGATAGTAACTTCTAACATTGTGGAATATAATTTCTGGAAAATTATTTCCAGAAAGATTAACCATATTGTGACAATACCAAACTTAAAATATATTTTTCATATGTGATTGCATGTATTAATTTTTTAGTCATATACTTTTAAGAAGGACAGAATTTAACATGTTCAAAATGTCCACATCAAAACACAGTTTTAATTAAGGATTTAGTCATATAGGAAAGTCAGTGGGTGATATTTTATCTGTGTCCCCCAATACAGTTTATCTGAAGATCAGAGGAAAAAGCCAACCACTATAGTGAACACAGAAGTCAGGAAATTGTAACACATGCCTTTAATCCTATCACTCAGAAGGCAGAGATCTGTCTAGATCTCTGTGAGTTCAAGGCCACACTGGGAACAGCCAGGCATGGTGGTACATACCTTTAATCCCAGCTAACCATAAAGGTCTGGAGGGCTATAGAGACAGACAGGAATTGACAGAGCTGGGCAGGAAGAAGAAGTGATGTAGCTGGGCAGAGAGAGGAAATGTGTTGGAGAACATAAAGGCATATAGGCTTTGGTATACAGGAAGGAGTTCTCTTTGGAAGCTGTGGAGTTGGTGAGTGAGGTTATCTTTGGCTTTTCCTATACCTCTGATCTCTCACTCTTGGCAAGGAATGCTCAATTTTACCATAAGGACACATGCTCAACTATGTTCATATCAGCATTATTCATAATAGCCAGATCCTGGAAACAACCTAGATGCCCCTTAACTGAAGAATGAATAAAGAAAATGTGGCACATATACACAATAGAGTACTCCTCAACAGTAAAAAAAAAAAAAAAAAAAAAAAAAAAAAAAAAAAATGATATCATGAAATTTTCAGGCAAATGGATGGAACTAGACAATATCATCCTGAGTGAGGTAACCCAGACTCAGAAGGACAAGCATGGTATGTACTCACTCATAAGTGGATATTAGATGTAGGGCAAGGGATGGCCAGACTGCAGCCCATGGCTCCAAAGAGGCTAGCTGACAGGAAGGGACCCTGGGAGGGACACATGGATCACCCAGCAAAGTAGAAGTGGATGGGATCCGCATGAGCAGGCTGGGGGTAGGGAGGTAGAAGAGGACAAGGAATGGGGGCGTGAGAACATAGGGAAATTGGAGGGTTGAGCTGGAGTGGGGATGGAGTGGGAGAGCAGGGAAGCAGATACCATGATAGATGAAGACATCATGGGAGAGGGAAGAGGCAGGGTGGTAAGGAAGATCTCTCAGGTTTTAACCCCTAATATCTGGCTCTGAGTTTTATTTAATAAGACCTTGTAAGATTCATGTTGCAAGTCAGTGATGAGAGTCAAGTGTTGGATTCATTTAACCATTTTTATTTTCCAAACAATGATCTCATTTTGAAGCAGATATTCAATAGCTATAACTAACCTAACTTAGTTTATTTGTGTTTCTTTGGGCAGTGAAATTCATAGGTGAGGAGATGCAAGCCATTGAAGATTTAAATTTGACCTGAACTGTCTCATTTTTATGAGAAACTTGATGGATATCATCATGTAATTTCATTAATCTTTGTAAAACCTGGCCTGCAATTTGGCACATGCAGGCTTTAGCAGATATTTTATAATCTTAGAAGCTGTTCGAGTAATTAGATATGTCCTAAGAAATTTTCACTAAACTTAATCATACCTCTGAGCCATATTCTGACACTTAATTTATTACAAGTGCTCTGTTTATTCTTGTCTTAGTCACTTGTCTCGGCTGCTTCTGCTTTGGTTTTTTGAACAGCAATAAAATATTAAACTTCATGTTCTCTGGATGTGAGGGAAAAAGTGGTAAAAGCTAGTTATTGTAGTCTTTCAAAGTTTCATCCTCTTTGAAATGCAAGCTGGCAACTTATTGTTCTCAATGATCTTTGGGGTTTAGGTCATTGGTTCTGAGTATCTTTGCCACAATGGACATTTATTTGTACAGGAAGTACTCATAGTACATACACAACGTGATAGACATTTTTTGCCTTTTATAAATATCCACTCTGTTTTGTACATGTGTCTATGTGCATTCGTGTGTGTGTGTGTGTGTGTGTGTGTGTGTGTGTGTGTGTGTGTGTGTGTGTTTCTTATGAGTAGGCATTTAGACTTCAGAAAATACACTGACAAAGAAAACTTTCAAAGTATTTAATACTTAAATGGTCAGTCTCCTTTATAGTTGTCATGATCTTAAGAGTTTACCTTTGAAATATGATCCTGTTATTGTTGATCCAGACAATTTTTATAATGTATAAAATCCAAATTTCTTAAAATACATCTGGAAACCATGGTAGTTTTTCATTGACTCCAGAGGATATTGACCTATTTGAACAAATTACTAAGTAATCTAAAAATACATATTTTTAAGATGAAGTGGAGAATCAGGTAAGCACAGGATATTGGACATTTATGAGAAGTAAACCATAGGGCTTTGCCTTTAATAATATGTGCTTTTGGAAACTGAAAATTTGAAATGAGCAAGAAAGCAAGATCACATAACATGCATAATTTGTAACCCAGGTAATGAAATATCTGAGCATTCAATTTTTATCTGCATGCTCAACATTAATGGGAAATACATCTCTTATAATTCTTGGCCATTGTGTATGGAAGCCCATGCTTGAGTTCTATGGTAGAATATTAAAATGAGTAATATAAGTATCAGTTACTGAGTATAAAACTATATCACTTTATTTTGGATTTTAGAACCAATAGAATATATATAAATGAAATACTAAATAATATTTAATGGAAAGCCTATGTGTTCATAACTCCATTAAGCAAACTTTAAGCACTCTTGCTAGATTAAATCTTTTTTTCTAGTCACATAGTATAACTAACTCATTTCATTAAAAATGCTTTGGTTTTCTTTATAGTACTCATAAACATTATTAAAATAAAAATACTACATTTTTGTTTTGTTATTTATTAAGAAATTTTTTATTCATTCCACATAACAACCACAGATTCTCCCCTCATTCTTTCTCCTTTTCCTGGCCAGGCTTCCCCTCCAGCCCATCCCCCATCCCTCCTCTAAAAAGATGTGATCTCCCATGGGGAGTCAGCAAATCCTGACACATGCAGCTGAAGATATACTGTATTTTATTGCCTATAAACTTCATATAGCAGTAAGTAGTACATCATATTATAATATTTGCCTCCCTGTCTCTCTATGTGTCTCTCTTTCATCTGCACTCACACATGCTTGGCATGTGACTCAATATCCTAATTTATAAACCCCTACATATTGAGAATACATCATTCATGATGAAGGATTTGATTCAATCATTCTTTTTCTCTGTAGCTTGAACTGTATTTCCCAGGTGCATTTTACAGGTTCTTTTTTTTTTATTTTTTATTTTACAATATCATTCAGTTTAACATAATAGCCACAGATTCCCCTGTTCTCCCCCTCTCGCCCCCCTCCCCCTCCCCTCCGCCCACCCCCCATTCCCACCTCCTCTAGATCAAGGTCTCCCCTGAGGACTGGGATCGACCTGGTAGACTCAGTCCAGGCAGGTCCAGTCCCCCCCTCCCAGACCGAGCCAAGTGTCCCTGTATAGGTCCCAGGATTCAAACAGCCAACTCATGCAACCAGCCCAGGACCCGGCACCAACACACAGCTGCCTCCCAAACAGATGAAGCCAAATGACTGTCTCACCCACAGGGGGCCTGATCCAGTTGGGGGCCCCTCAGCCTTTGGTTCATAGATCCTGTGCTTCCATTCATTTGGTTATTTGTCCCTATGCTTTATCCAACCTTGGCTTCAACAATTCTCGCTCATATAAACCCTCTTTTTTCTCACTAATTAGACTCCCAGTGCTCCACCAGGGGCCCAGCCGTGGATGTCTGCATCCAGATTCCTCAGTCCTTGGATGGGGTTTATGGCACAACTATCAGGATGTCTGGCCATCCCATCACCAGAGTAGGTCAGTTCCTGCTGTCTCTCGACCATTGCCAGCAGTCTTTTGTGGGGGTATCTTTGTGGATCTCCGTGGGCCTCCCTAGCTCTCTGCTTCCTCCCCTTCTCATGTGGTTTTCATTTACCATGGTCTCCTATTCCTTGTTCTCCCTCTCTTTTCTTGATCCAGCTAGGATCTCCCACTCTCTTTCCCTCGACCATCGCCCTTCATTGTTCCCACTCATGACCAGGCTGTTCATGTAGATCTCATCCATTTCTCTGTGTCTTTTTTGGGGTCCCGTTTTCCAGGTAGCCTCACTGGTGATGTGAGTAGCAGTCCAGTCATCCTTGTTCCACATCTAGCATCTTCCTATGAGTGAGTACATACCATATTTGTCTTTCTGAGTCTGGGTTACTTCACTCAGGATGATTTTTTTCTAGATCCATCCATTTGCCTGCAAACCTCATGATGTCATTGTTTTTCTCTGCTGAGTAGTATTCCATTGTGTATATGTGCCACAATTTACTTATCCATTCTTCAGTTGAAGGGCATCTAGGTTGTTTCCAAGTTTTGGCTATTACAAATAATGCTGATATGAACATAGCTGAGCAAGTGCTCTTGTGGTATGATTGAGCATTTCTTGGGTATATGCCCAGGAGTGGTATAGCTGGATCTTGGGGGAGATTGATTCCCAATTTTCTAAGAAAGCACCATATTGATTTCCAAAGTGGTTGTACAAGCTTGCATTCCCACCAGCAGTGGAGGAGAGTTCCCCTAGATCCACATCCATTTCTAACACTGATTTATATTGTTATTAATAAAATAAAAAATCTTCCATTGATAAGTATTTCAAGGATTTTGCTGGGATTTAACTATATTCAGAAATTTGTAAGCATGTTCACTTCCATGTCTTTCCTTATATACTGGATTTATTTAAGCTCATTTTAAACTAACTCATTTATTCACTCATTTATTTTTTGATTCAATGTGAATAGTCCTGTTCACATCATTTTTTAAAAACTGACCATGGAGTTGATTGACTTACAACTTAAGAACATTCATCATTTTGTCAGGAAATGCCATAAGGTACAAGTTTCTTTTCCCAATAGTCCTTTGCATTTTGTAAACACAATGATTATGAAAATATCTTATGACTTTTAATTTGCACTTACCTGATTATTAATTAAGTTGAATATCTTTTCCATATTTATGTGAAGTTTCTATTATCTTCCCCTTTTTTTCTTGTCAGTTCATCTGTTTTCAGTGTTGAATTGGAAAGCACATTTTGTTTCTATGATTTTTAATTCTATCATGAAACTGAATGGTATTTTGTTCATTTGTAGTTTATAAAAAGCATTCTCTTTTCTGAGATTACACAAGGCCTTATGTTAGCCAGACTGACCTTAACCCCCTCATGTGCCTAAAGATGTCGTTGGTATCCCTACCTCAACCTACTACCCATGAAGAGATGGGAGGCAAATATAGGCAAATGGCTAGATGTTAGCTGACTTCTTAGGCTAGCTTCTCAGAGATGTCCCCAGCCAATCAGAGCCCTTGTCTCATAAGAAACTTTGCCAAGTTTGGAAGTCAAAGACACATCTGAGCCCTTGATCTACACATGCACCTTTACACACATTAAGCACATATATACAACACACACACACACACACACACACACACACACACACACACATTCTTACTTAGTAAACTGTAAACTCTGCAGAGGAAGGTGATCAACTAGAGCATTAGAATGCCCTCTCATGCTTGCAGTGCAAGTTATAATATGAGAATCATTGTTCTCACTCCATAATCTCCAGGAGAATATACTACTCCAAACACTGTTAATGTATGCATTATCAACATGAGGATACAAAGTTAGCATAGTAGTGAGAAATTTTGATATAAAAAGAATAAAAAAAGATCATTAATATTTAAAGAATTAATTTTGGAAGGGAGATTCAAGATGGCGGAGACAAGCAGACGCTGGTAGGCCTGTGGCAGCAGCCCGCGGAGGTAGACGGGCCCGGCGGCAGCAGCCGACAGGGACATTTAGGCTCCATGGCAGCCGGCAGAGACATTCAGGCCCAGCGGCGGTCCACAGAGGTGGACAGGCCCTGCGGCAGAGATAAACAGATGGAGGTGGACGGGCGGCGGCGGCGGCCAACAGAGACATTCAGGCCCGGCGGAAGCAGCCTACAGAAGTAGACAGGCCACGTAGCGAAGACGGGCGGACGCAGGTCGGCGACCTGCGGAGGTGGACGGGCCCGGTGGCAGCAGCCAACAGGGACATACAGGCCCAGCAGCAACCGGCAGAGACATACAGGCCCGGTGGCAGCCCACAGAGGTGGATGGGCCCAGCGGCAGTGACAAGCAGAGGTGGGTAGGCCCACGGTGGCAGCCGGCAGAGACATACAGGCCCGTTGGCGGCCTGCAGAGGCAGAAAGATCCAGCGGCAGCTGACAGGGACATACAGACCCGGTGGTGGAGACAAGTGGACGCAGGTGGGCCTGTGGCGGTGGGCCACAGGGGTGGACAGTCCCGGGTTCGGAGAGGGGCGGACACAGCTTGGAACGGGGACGCCCCTGGCCCCAACACCTGGGGAAGAGGCTATCTCCGTGGGTCGAAACCAGGGCGAGTCTGGGCACTCTGTCTGGGGACAGCCCAGGGCCCAACTGTTGATCCTGTGAGGCCCAACAACTTGGAGGTGTTGGTGAGACTGCCCTGCTCAGCTGAAACCCATCTGGGAGAGGATTCAGATGCCTACAGTTTGAAGTCTGAAGAAGCAAGATCAGCTGAGGAGTTGACAAATGAATAAAACGTGACCTGGGAACACAGAAGAAGGCGCTACCCAGCCACTAAACCAGATCACTAGAATCATAAGTATATAATTCACTGACTGAAATCAGCTGTCCCTGAAGAAACAGCCCAATAGCACCAATTTAACCAAGAACTCCTACTAAACCAAGACTAAAAATTAGAACAAGAGAGGCACTCTCAGACACAGACACCACCTGCACCACACAGAGGAAAAGATGAGTAGACGCCAGCGCAAAAATACAGGCAACAACATAAAGACCTATATGGCAACATCAGAACCTAGTGATTCTACACCTGCAAGACCTAAACATACCATGACAGAAGAAATAGAAGAAATCAACCCTAAAAATGACTTTAAGAAGATGATAGAGGCCCTTAAAGAAGAAATAAAACATTCCCTCAATGAGGAAATAAAAACTTTCCTTAAAGAGGAAATGAAAAACTACCTTAAAGAGGAAATAAAAACTTTCCTTAAAGAGGAAATGAAAAACTCTCTTAAAGAGGAAATAAAAACTTCCCTTAAAGAGGAAATGAAAAACTCCATTAAAGAGGAAATAAAATACTCCCTTAAAGAAATGGAAGAAAAAACGAACAAAAAATGGGAAGAAATCAAATCAAGCCAAGAAAAAGTAATTAAACAGATGAAAGAAACATTCCAAGATCTGAAAAATGAATTTGAGACAATAAAGAAAACACATGCTGAGGGAATGCTGGAAATAGAAATCCTGACAAAACGAACAGGACCTACAGAAACAAGCATAACCAACCGATTGCAAGAGATGGAACAGAGAATCTCTGACACTGAAGACACGATAGAGAAAATAGATTCGTCAGTCAAAGAAAACACTAAAGACAAAAAAGTCGTAACACAAAACGTCCAGGAAATTTGGGACACCATGAAAAGACCAAACCTAAGAATAATAGGGATAGAAGAAGGAGAAGAATACCAACTCAAAGGCACAGAAAATATATTCAACAAAATCATAGAAGAAAACTTTCCTAACTTAAAGAAAGAAATACCTATGAAGATACAAGAAACTTACAGAACACCGAATAGGCTGGATCCAAAAAAAAGTCCCCTCGCCACATAATAATCAAAACACTAAACACACAGAACAAAGAAAAAATATTAAGGAAAAAGACCATGTAACATATAAAGGTAAACCCATCAGAATAACACCAGACTACTCAATAGAGACTATGAAAGCTAGAAGATCATGGACAAATCTCATGCAGACACTAAGAGACCACGGATGCCAACCCAGACTATTATACCCAGCAAAACTCTTAATCACCATAGGCGGAGTAAAAAAAATATTCCAGGATAAAACCAGATTTAATCAATACCTGTCTACAAACCCAGCCCTACAGAAAGCACTAGAAGGGAAAATTCAACCCAAAGAAGCTAAACACATCCATGAAAAATCAAGCAATAGATAATCCCACACCAACATACACCACAGAAGGACAACACAACACAACCACAAAAAATAACAGGAATTAACAATCACTGGTCATTAATATCCATCAATATCAATAGTCTCAACTCACCTATAAAAAGACATAGGCTAACAGAATGGATAAGAAAACAGAACCCATCCATCTGCTGCATACAAGAAAGACACCTTAACTTCAGATAGACACTACCTCCGAGTAAAGGGCTGGGAAAAGGCTTTCCAAGCAAATGGACCTAAGAAACAAGCTGGTGTAGCTATCCTAATATCTAGAGAAAAAGGATGTTTCAAAAGAGAAGAAGTCTTGTGGCAATGCCTCAGTGGTCCAGGTAACTACCAGAACTCGGAAATCCGCGACGGAGACTAAGGCAGCAGAGATCTAGAGTGGAGTGCTGAGTTCTGGCAAACAGCTGCATCTTTCTTCCAGTAAGTACCTGAACAGGGCTGATGTGAATTATGTACAGTCCAGATTTTAAGAATCATACTCTCTCAGGGATCTCCACAAACTAGTGGGTGTCCTCCCTCACTGCCCTTGTGAGACAGTCTCTGTACGGGAGAGGCCTCACGTGACTTTGTCTCTGGTGTTCCTCTGGGGACACCTGTGTGAGAAACTGTATGCTCCAGAACCAGCTCTCGTGTCCTTTGGCCAATGCCGGAGTGTGAAATAGTCCAACATGGGAAACAAAAGATGATCCCAATCGGGAATCGTGACATTTTTTTTTTTTTTTTTTTTTTTGGATGATGGTCATGTTCTGTTTTGAAATAACCTCTGTGTATTTCATTTATTTTCTTTTGCCTGGCGATCTCTGAGCAGGCTTCAGATTTTGACAGTTGATGAAAGATATGACAAGCATTAATGTGTGGGTGAAAAGCTTGGTGAAATTCTGAGTGAAGTTTTAGTTAAAGTTGGTTGAACTTGGGATTGACTGGGAGGCCAAAGATTTAAAAAGCAAAAGATTCTCTCAAGACACAAATTGTGTGATAATAATGTGTTTTGTGTGTGTGAATGAGAATTCGTAAAGGTTGAGTTCTAGGCTTCGACAATCATTGTCAGTGCAGATCAAGCTGCAAGTATTTATGTTTTAAATCTTAAATTATAAAGCTAGTTACGTCTTTCTAACAACTAGTTTTAATGTTTATGAGCATATTTTACCTACATTACCTTTTCAGGATGTTGAGAAAGATGCATCACAAGCACAGACTGGAGGCTGGGGGCTAGATGGTTTTGAGGAAGAGGTCTTGGTGGACTCTTTCATAGAGCAAAGGGAAGCAATGCCTTCTGGGAAATGAGCTAAGTTTTAATCTAGTCTTTAAGATTAGAAGTCAAAAACAAAAATATTAAGGAAAGGAAAACCTAATTGATCTTTGAAGTATTGTTATGTGGAATTGAGTGGGACTTTTGAGGCCTTTCTTCCAGAAAACAAGGACTTGGTTGTCAGGCCTATATTAGGCCTAAACCTTGGTGCCATGTAGTTGTACTTAAATCATTTCAATGGAAAGTGTCTTAGTGATTGGAACTTCTAGTGCAGTTTGGAGTTCTTCCATTTGAAAAATGTGATATTTGCATGGGATTGTTTGAATCTTGTTTTCTAGTCCCTCCCCATCACCAACCTCATAGTCTGAAGGTAGATTTTTCTCTTGATAAAGGAACAAAACAAAGTGAACATCTTGTTTGTAAATAGGTATCTAGTAACTAGTGGTAAACTTGAAATGGTAGAATTCTTTAAAGCCTAATTCTAGGTAGCCTTAAGAAAATGTATCTTAATTATTTTTGAACCTGTATTCACCTTGTTTTTTTCAAATATCTTAAGTTATATTTTCTTTTTCAGAGCTGCTTCTTATTTGTGGCTACTTTTTTTTTTTAATTGAGGCGTAATTCATAAAAGGGTATATTGTTTTGATGAGATTTTTTACAACTGTGGCTGGATGTCTTTCTTTAGTCTTCCAAAAAGGGCCATTTTACTTTTTTAGAGTTACTTTTTAAAGTCATGAGGTCAACAACTTGGACTACTATGCATGTAAGTGCTAATGCAAATTAAAACCCAAGTTGACCTCCAGCAGCAGTTCATTCTATGTTGACAGTGAGAGAACACTTTGCCTGTTAGGATACTGTTACTCGTGGACTGAAATGCTGAAGAAACCCCTCCCCCTATTTTGTTTTTTGCAAAAATCAAGGTATATTCTAGGGTTTCCTGGTTGACCTCAACAGATAAACTGAGATGATAGTCTTAGTTCAGAAATGATCTGAATGTAGATTTACAGTCTATGTGTACAGCTGGCTAAGTGAGATCGCTTTCACAGTTCTGCATGTATCCCATCGGCTCCCCATTAGTCAATGAACTCTTAAAACTGGTATTGTAACATTATCACAATGTTTTGCGCCAATTTTATAAACTTTACAGTGCAATATGTGTTCCTTTTCTGAGGCAAACCAAAGGTATATTTCTCAAGGTTCTGCTGCTAACAGCAGCGTTGATGGAGGATTTTTTATACATTTGTAATAGATAGAAATAAACCAGAAAAAAAAAGTGGTGGAGGAAAAGGTGAACACTGCAAGAATACTCAAAAGGGCTGAGAGTTGCAAACGCCAAGAATGGCTTTGCATAGTAAATGGAATAGAACAGCTCTGAACTATAGCTTACTTTCCTGGTTTGGTCTGACAGAATGATTGAATGCTTTTGTACAAAAATCAGAGCCTTAAAAACAATGATTTGGTGAGATTGTAAAATGGTGTGCCACTTTGGCAAAACAGTTTGGTGGTTGGTCAAAATGCAAAACATTGTTACTCTGTTACTCAACAATTCTACCCTTAGGAATATATCCTCAAACTACTGAAAATGTGCACCTATGAAACATGTACATGAAAGTTTACAGCAGTGTGTTGCTAATAGTAAAAAAGTTAAAACAACTCAAATAGCTATCAAATACTGGAGGGAAATAAAATGTGGCTTATTCATACAATAGAATATTATTAAGACATAAAAATGAATGAGAAACTGACAGATTAAATGACTTTGGTGAACCTTCCTAATTTCATTTGTAGATCTTTCCATTTCTAATTTATAAATACATTTGGGGTTATAAATTATAAATGTACTGCCTCCTGTCAACATTGTATACTTCTATTTGATGATTTCTGTGTCAAACATTATATGGAAATGTTTCCAGGTATTTTCTGTATTAACTGTGAATGAACAGAACAAAATAAATTGCCTGTGATGGAAAAAAAAAGAATTAATTTTGTTAACACTTCAATGTGTCATTACATGAAACTCCTCAATTATTCAACTTTGAAATATGCAACAAGAATAATAAGGAATTAGGAATTCAAAAATGAAACAGAAAAGTCTAAATTAAATTATTGTTGAAAGGTTGTATCTGCAGGAATTTATTGTTTCATCAGCACATCAGCAATCCTTCAGTTCTAATTTAATTTCTGTATTCCCCTGTATTTTTAAAACATATTTTATGTGTATAGGTGTTTGGTCAGCATGTAGTCTGTGCACCATTTCCATGTATGGTATCCTTGGAGGCCAGAAGAAGGCATCAGATCAACTGGGACTGGAGTTACAGATTGCTGTAAACTGTCATTTGTGGGCTGAGAATCTAACCTGGATTCTCCAATGGAGTAGTTGATGCTCTTAACCAACAAACATCTCTCCAGCCTCCTAATCATCTGTTTTAATAAAACCTGAATAGCGTTGTTCCGAGTAAAGGAAGTTTGGGGGATCATTGCTGTTGATGTGAGTCATTCAGAACAGATGCCATTCTAAGTCCCTACCATTATTTGGGGGGGAGTTGAGATATTTTTATTGGTCCTGTTGTTAATTATCCTTTCATTTACAGGTATAAAATGATTCATTTTTAAACAGAATATTTTTTCATTTCTTTTATTTGTGCAAAAAAAAAACTAGCTATGAAACTTACTGACTTATTGAACTTGGGTTCAAAAGTACATATATTCTTAAATATGCCAAGACTTGTGATTTTTTTCTCTCAATTACTTGGTCTCACTGGCTTACATGTGTTTGTGTTTTTCTGCTATCTCAGGTATAAATTGCCCTTTTTCAATTTTATTTTCTATTTATCAGTATTTGGTCTCCTTGAAATAACTGGGTTTATCTAATATTCATAAATATTCATCGGCTAGTTCATGCTTTTCACAAGGTAAATGGATTGATTATAAGTTTTCCTACATGAAAATCATCAAACATAGTTCAACACAGTTCAAATATATTTGCTTTTACATTTCCAGCATTGTGATGTTTAATAGCAAAATTTCTTTTTAAATTACAAAAAAAGAAAAGAAAAAATTAAGCCTAGTGCTTACAAAGAACATTCATGATTGATTTATATGGATATGTTTTGAATTACAATGGCTAAGAAGCTTTTAAAATGGACCATTATATATTTGTCCTAAATTATTAAACAGTATATCCTCTAAGCTATCTGCAGGGCAAATGAGGATGTAGTTAAATAGGTACAATTACAGCAAATGTACAGAGAAATATATTCTAATAAGAAAGAAACATAGAAATATTATATATATATATAAAACACTAAAATATTTTATCCTATATATTCTACATTATAATGCAGGGTTACTGTATAATAGGCCAATTCTTCTAACTTGAGGTTGTATTTTCTTACCTTTCATTTGTTCAGTTTAATTTTTCATTTTCTTCTTTCTGCTTTTAATTAATTCATAATCAATAATAATGTTCTATCTTCAAACATACAACACTATCTGATTACACTTTACCAACAGCACAATTTCCACAATTCTTAAAGCTACAATTATCTCTCATATACATTATCAGGATAGCATCCTGGTGAGTCCCATTTCCATCTGATTTAACTTATGTTGAATGTCAAAACTTCTGCTAGAGTGACATTGGTTTAGGGACCTTTTAAAATCCCATTTTGTCAACATACTACCTGGTCTATCCCTCTCAGTTTCTTTGCCAATTCTGGGTGATTTTGCTATTATTTGAAGATGCCCGGCATGCCTGGGTACAATCATTTTAGTACTCATGATCTCAAGGACCAACTCCTTAAACTCTTAATTTAAACAGATAAGTTATAATGATAGATAGAGAGATAGATAAATAGACTGTGCATATATATTATATACATAAATAGAATATATAGATATAATTTGTCATGTATTTAAATGAAATTCCATAAATAAAATTTAAACTACATATATGTAGTAACTAAGATGAATTTATTTTATCCTTCTGTGTGACATTATTCCTTGGGATATGTGAACAAATGTACACATAGAAGAGTTATGGAATTAACAACAGAACAATGTACAGACACCGTGAAGTCCAACTTAAAGAACTAACAAGTTTTATTGGAGTTATTTATAGGAAAATAAATTAATGGTTACGTATAAGAGGAGAAATGGCTCAAAGATAGCTGCTTCACCAAAAATGCATTAATGCATGGGTAATTTATTTTAAAAAGTTGGAAAATCAGGAAACCTTAAGTTACTGCACAACTTGCAAGTAGCTCAACAAGTTGAAAAGTGTCCTTTCCAGGTAGCTGAGTTGATCTTCTGGGCAACTTTGCTGATTTCTGCTTCTTTGGTTAGATTTGACTCTCTCTCAGTACTCATTCTTCAGGATGGCAGGGTCAAATCACACACATTAACCCCATGAACCTCAGCTGAGTGTCATTGCCTCCTTCAATTCTAAGCAGAGATCCTAAACTGTCCTGAAAATCCAACCCCTTCCACCTCTCCCACTCCACCCATTCCTGCTCCAAACACCCAATACCTTCTCTGGGTAGACACTTAAAGACTATCCCTCTGCAAGGAGGTGAGCCAGATCCACACCAACAACTCCACCCATCCCTGTGACGTGTATGAAAATCATTTACCCTTGTCTGCCTTCTGTCCCTTCCCCATTTCTCCCTGAACAGACTTCTCTTCATGGAAGAATAACCAACTCTGCCTGACAAAAAAGCCTGGAGAATCAGCCTCAGAGTCAGAGAATGACTATGATGATCTTTTAATTCTACAGAAGGTCTGTTCCTATGCATAAAAACCACATAATCACAGCCAAGATCACTTCTGATACCTTGTGTTCCAAATACTGAACCCTGAGTACCACATCACCTGATATTTGGGGTAACAGGAAACAGGTTTTAAAGCACCCATTCAACAGAGAAAAGATCTCTACACCATGAATCAAAGGATAAGGTAAAGAAGGATAAGTAAATTGATATGTTTCTTGAATAATTTTTAATTGGCTATGTAATTCCATATGCATAGGTTGACACTTTGATAATTTTGTCAACAGGTTACAAGGGATATCTAAATCACTTTGAGAAAATTTGTGGATTAAATACTTTTGTAATCCCACATCTTGGTCAATTGGTCATTATTCTAGCTCTTATATTTACATCTTTCAGAAAACATTTTTTTTCCTCTGAACATGGTATGGCATTGTATTTTCTCTAAAAAGAGCTCAAGTCATCTAAATTAATTCTCCACAGTTAAAGCATTTTCTCAACTGTAGAACTTATAATCCCAATGAGGTTCTTATGACTCTCATTGTTGCATTTATTTGTTGAGGGCCTGTTCATCATTCTATTTTGTAACTAAATGTTCTCAGTCTACCAATACACCCTGAGTTAATGACTCACTGAACAAAAAGCCATGATTAAGATAACCCAAATTCATGACTTTAGGGAAAGGAAGGAGAACCTGGACAAGAGAGCAATCAATAGAAATTTGGGTAAATAATAACATGAAAAATAAAAACCTAATTTCAAAATGACTCAAAGAGATATTATAATGTTGAAACATATATTTCACAAAAGTCAAATGAGAAATGACTTCCTAAGAAGATGACATTCAAGCTGACCTCTAAGTGACAGGAAGCAGCCATAATAAAAGGCTCTCATCTGAAGAATCTGTTAAATAATGCATTCAAAGCATGTACTTTATAAACTTTAAACAATTAGGCAATAATAATTTGGGAATATTATTATTATGACAAAGAATGATATATGTCTGAAGATGACTGTAAAATATATTGCAAGAACATTCATATAGTAATGTACTATTTTTATTATTCATTTTACATTTGCTCTGAAAAATATTTATTGAACACTTGATTAGTATCAGTTTCAGTTCTAAATAATGTAAATCTAACAAAGTAAAAATATGATTCTATCCTCAGAGTTTGAGAAGCAAAAATAAGTAAAATTAAATACAAAGATACATAATATTGGTACCAAAATGTCATACCACAAAAAAGCCTTAGGTAAAGAAACCTGCTTGATACATATTAGATGAAATAGAAAATATTTAAATGGGGTCAAATCTTATCAAAATCCTAACCAAAATAGCTCATGGAAGCTCCAGTCCAGAGTCTCCAAAGCAAAGAAATGTTTGGAAGGTCATTGTGCCAACAAGAATAGCAGAGCAGCAGAAAGTGATATGCACTGTTATCAACAGAGAATTGTATATAGTAAGTCCAATGAATAATACTTTTTACACAAGACGTATTAGAACTGTATAGTTGCATGAGCAGTAGAATGTCAGGTCAGGATTACTTTGAAAGTGGAATAAAACAAACATACTATAACTGTGTCAGGAATGAGTTTGGAGGAGTATGAAGGCATGAAGGACTTCAGCATCATCTAGAGAGTTTTAGCAAGAGCAAATGTGATGGGAAAATACAGCAAAGAATGAGAGTTTGTGGGACTCACCCTAGTTCCAAAAACAAGTTAGTAAGTTAATGACATAAGACAAGAGCCCCCTTACTCTGACAAGTAATTAGAAGCCTTAGGTTCCTCCTCATGCTCCCCCTCCTCTTCTTCTTCTACTTCTTCCTTCTTCTCCTCTTGCTCCTCTACTTTTCTTCTTTTTTCTACAAGCAATTGATTATAATAGATCAAAATTCCATATATCATCTACCTAACAGTATAGTAGATCCTGGGTAATAATGGGGGTGGGAGGAGAATCCAACAATGGAAGCAAGAAAAAGCAAAAGGCCTTAGTGGGGCATGAGAGAAGGTTGATGTGTCAAAGATGAAGACAGAAATGGTGTTTTAAGAAGGGGAGAATGAAAAGATACAACAAAATGCTGAGAACTCAAAGAAAGTGAAAGCAGATCACTGGTAACTGAGATTGTGCATACAGGGGCCACTGATGAACAGGAAGGAAGTTATTTTCAGAACATGATTTCTATGGATTTAGATGGTCCTGTGGCGAGGAAGTGTATCAGGAAATAAAGTAAATTGAGGGTTTCTCTTTAAACAGTAGAAGCAAGAAGACATGAGATTTCTCATAATATTTAACTTCTTACAAATGATAATGCAAAAAATAATGTCAGATTGGTCGTCAACTAGTAAATGTTTGTCAAATTACTTTCAACAATTAAAGTAGGCTTGTGAGTCAGGCCATTTAGGAAATTAATGCCATCTAATGACAATTAAACAACAATAGTGATGAAAGGTTGGGATACAGTTTTACTCTGTAAAATAACTTTGGAAAACAAACTTTGCAAATTTAATTTTCTTGAACATAGCTTTGTCTAGTTCTAGGATCTCAGAGTTCTGAACTAGATATTTTGAAGCCAGGAAGAGAGTCTAGCTGAATAGCACAAGGAAAGAATTGGTTTTGAAGGTCATTCATATTTAGTTTAAATTAATGAACAGTTGACATTAAAGTTTGTTCATTATAAAATAAAAATATCTAACATACAGAAATGAACTAAGATTGTGTGATCTTTGTTTAGACTTTGGTCCACTCTAGCAACAACAAAGCACAATTGATCTTCTGAAAATTCAATTTCCTTATACAAAATGATGGGGTCAAATAAATCACTTCAGAAATTTATTACAAAACTAGTATTCTAAAACTGAAGTAAAGTATTAAATCTCTCAGTTTACTTCCATTCTTTTCTTAGATCTTTAGAACATTAATATCAGTAGACCTTTAGAGAGTAGTAAGTTCACATAAGCCTCCAGTCTATTACCAAGCCATCCTTAAATGTCTGGGTAATGTTATGTCACAAAATAACCCTCAAATGCCAAGGCAAGGCAAAGTTTCTTTTGCTCTAGAATTTCTTGGCTGCTCTGACCCAGTGAAAAACTGACCTTTTTCTGTTCATTAATATTCTTTATGGACTTAGTGATTAACTTTACTTATATTAAACATAGAATTGTGTCTAAGTATTCTGTACTCAGCTCATTCATTTAAGATGTTTATTGGAATTAAAAAGAGTCATTTCCATTGAATGGCCCAGGTTATTCAGAAAAACTGCCATTTTCTAGAAATGTCATATCTCATCCTCTTTCCATCTTTTAGCATGTTGAATCCAGACTTTATTTTCACCAAAACATAGATGAATTATTTTCCCCTCAAACTGTCCTTAGACATATTCATTAATCAAATGATTAATCACTTCTTATGAACTATTTATTTATATGTTTCCTAACCATAGATGCTGATTGGACCATCAAGATTAACCCAAGTGGAAATATATCAAACACCACTCTGTCAACACCACAGTAAGGAGCTGGAGAAAGGTGCCTGCACAGTTCTGCAAATGTGATAGCTTATCAGTCACACCCACCACAGCCAGCCTGGGAGTCATATTTCAATAAAAGGAGATGGAATATATCTCAGTCTCACTGGCATTAATAATTTATGATTAATCAGTTTATGAAGTCTCACTCACAGAAGGAAATTGAGAAGAAGATGGATTCTCTCTCTTTGGATTTAACATTACTTTTCTCTGAGGCTGAATTTAATCATTTCTTTCATTTCTGAAGACCAGATAATTGACTAGCCATTTACTTAAACTTCCTCAAAGGGCAGGAATAATCCTCCCAGGGGTCCACCTCTGATCAGTGGAGGTTAAGTTAAATTGAGTCTTCATTATTCAGCTTAGGTAGCAGCCAGGATCTCACCACCCAGAAAGGAATGGGGACTCATTGAGCTAACAAAGTTCAAGTTGCATGTGATGATCTGGTAGAAATGGGCTCATCCCTATACTTTGTATTGTCATAAACATGATGAAATCAGAAAGATATTAGGAAGAACACTTGGGGTGAGTGTGCAAATTGCAGACTTGGCAGAGTGACTAGATCAAGATTGTGTCATCATACATGGTAAAATGACATTGTAAAGGAGAAGCCAGAGAGCTCATCTGGTGTGGATATTGCTCTGTATGCTGTGAATGTGTTGCTCTGATTGGTTGATAAATAAAATGCTGATTGGCCAGTAGCCAGGCAGGAAGTATAGGTGAGATAAGCAAACAAGGAGAATTCTGGGAAGAGGAAGGCTGAGTCAGTAGACATCAGCCCACCATCCAGGGAGCAGCATGTAATGGCACACAGGTAAAGACATGGAATATGTAGCAATATATACATTAACAGAAATGGGTTGAATTTAAGTATAAGAGCTAGTTAGTGGCAGGCCTGAGCTAATGGCCAAGCAGTTTTAATTAATATAAACTTCTGTGTGTTTACTTGGGTCAGAGCAACTGCAGATTGGGCAGTATACACACACACACCCCCCCCCCCACACACACACACACACAAAAAAAAAAAAACCTTCTAGCTACAGTTCATCAGTCCCCTTTATCTTGATGTTCTTTAACTTGCTTGTATCTTGATGTTCTTTAACTCCTGGGTCCCTAGTACTGAGGGATAAATTTCTGTTGTAATAAGCTTCCTGATGGATGACAGTTTGCTATATCAGCCTGAACAGAATAAGACAGATGGCAAGAGCAACCCCTCTAGAAATGGTTAAACATAAGTGGCACACCATATTTATTTCATGACACACAATTGTGAATACAGTTGTTTTAGACTGTTCTCTTCCAAACTGACATTTCAAGTTGCATCTGGAGAAAACTAAAAAGTGATGTCTAAATGGATAATGGTTCTATCCTCATTTGGGGTAAATAGACATTTACAAATTATAAAGTACTGACTTATTTAAACTCTGTGAAAGAAAAAATCAAAATTAACATGTACATTAATGAGTGAAGAATAGGCATCTAAGAAAAGAACTCTGCATGGTATTCTCCTAGAAGACACACATGAAACTGAGAAGCAGATTAATATTTTAGACTCAAACATTTCAAGCTTTTCGTTGTATCAATGACTCAAAACCATATCTTGCTCAGAGTAGTAGAAAATAGAGTGACCTCCACATTTTAAATTTTTCATACTTTTTGTTCTGGAAAACATTCATCTAGTCATGATATTTCTCTACTATTATATTAGAAAAAACAAATACAGTGAGTGAAAGAAAAATAAATCCATAAAAGCACCTTTTTTTTCTTGAGATATGCTTACATTCTCAGCACAGTTCTCAACAGTTTACTCACACTAAATGCTAAGATGAAGGACATTACAAATATTGTGTTTAGTTATTTGTAAAGGATATTATTAGACTCTTCCTTTCTACAGATACACAGTATTCTCACTAGACCTTTACCAAAACAGGGATTCATTTTATAGAAACTGAGATGTTTAATCTTTCAACTTAACTAGATATCAATATAACTGTGATGGTTTGAAAAAAAGGTGCCCCCCAAGAGAAGTAGCACTATTAGAGGTATGGTCTTGTAGGAGGAAGTGTGTCACTGTAAGAACCAACTTTAAGGTCTCTTTTCTCAACCTTCATTCACTCAGTGTGACAGCCAGTCGACTTCCTATTGCCTGCAAGATACAGCACTCTCAGCTCCAGAATCACATCTGCATGTTAGCTGTCATGTTCCCCTTCATTATCATAACTGACTGAACCTCTGAAACTGTAAGAGAGTCACCCTCAGTTCAATGTTTTATTTATAAGAGTTACCTTGAATAGGGAGAAACAGACTGCTAGGGAAGTTCCCAGGAATCCACAAGGATGACCCCATCTTAGACTATGGGCAATAGTCAAGAGGGTACCTGAATTGGCCTACTCTGGTGATCAGATGGCTGAATAACCTAACTGTCATCATAGAGCCCTCATCCAGTGACTGATGGAAGCAGATGCAGAGCTCTAGAAGTCCAGTTGATAAGAGAGAGTAGGGATTCTATGAGCAATGGACATCAAGACCATGATGGGAAAATGCACAGAAACGCCAAGCCAAACTAGTGGAAATGAATGAACTGTAGATAAACAGATGAGGAGCCCCTGTGGTACTAGACTGGCTCTCTGGATACGTGAGACAGTTGTTTAGCTTGAACTGTTTAGGGGACCCACAGGCAGTGGGATCGGGACCTGTCCTTAGTGCATGAGCTGGCTTTTTGGAGCCTGGTACCTGTGGTGAGACACTTTGCACAGGCTTGGTGCAGGGCAGAGGGCCTGGATCTGCCTCAGCTGAATGTACCAGGCTCTGCTGACTCCTTATGGGAGAATTTGCCTTGGAGGAGGTGGGAATGGGGATGGGTGGACTGGGTGGGGAGAAGGCTGGGTGTAGGAAGAGGAGAGGGGAAGCTGTGGTTGGTATGTGAAATGAATAGAAAATCTCTTAATAAAAAATGGGAAAGTAAAGAATTGCCTTGGTCATGATGTCTCTTTGCAGCACTAGTAACCCTAACCAAGACATAGCTAGGAGAAACTTTTGCAGAAAGGAATGTAGGGATGTGTTTATGAAGGAATAGCTGGTGGGGGGAGACCCTCTTTGAGTGGGTGACACTTTGTGTGAGTGGTTCCAAAGCAGAACAGTTCTGCTTTCCTACCTGCTTCTTGGTAGTGACTCTATTCTGATGTTATTGCTGCCGCTGCCATCCTTCACTGACATCCAGTTCAGCTTCTTTGGTCTTCCACCATGGAATGAAGAGTAACAGCTCTACAGGTATCATTCACTCCTTCTGCTCAGCCCTGAGGCTGCTGAGGCATACAGCCTTGCAGCATGAATAACTACAAAGTTCTCAGCTTCTTCAACATGCACATAGCTATTGTTGCATTACTCAGCCCCACTTGTGTAAGCCAATCTAACAATACCCTTTTGTGACATGCATTCATTCTGTCCATTCTGTGAGAACTCTGAATAATACTGTGCTCATGGAAGATTAGTTCTAGGCTTTCCCAGTTTTGTTGCCAAAATCTGAGAATTTTCAATTTCCTTATATGAAATGGCATGGTATTAGATTAAACTTATATACATTTTTTAAACTTTAAATCATGTCTAGACTATTTGCAATATATTGCCATGTAAATGCTATGTAAATAGTTTTTGCAGTGCATTATTTAGGAAAAGATGACAAGAAAAAATCATTACATATTCAGTACACAATCACCCTTAAAAGTACTTTGGTGCTGTTGGTTGGTTAGATCTGTGAATGTGGAAGTCTGATGTATAAGACGTGTGTGTGTGTGTGTGTGTGTGTGTGTGTGTGTGTGTGTGTGTGTGAAGACCAATATAAGATATGCTGCCTGATTCTATTTTCCTGTGCTTGGTAAAAAGGATAACAAAAGCAATGCCTTTGACTCTCTTTTCTGCAAGACTCAAGTCCCATCCCCACAAATTAGTTGAGTATCCTTTGTTACTTGCTCCTTTTCCCTGGCTCTTTGGATACTTATATTTGGCAATGATCTTTCACTTTGTTATTCCTTTGAGTGGTTCTTAATCTTGGGTGCATATTAAAATACTGATGCCTGAGTCACACCCCTGAACTTCAGATTTAATTACTATGCTATGCATCTGGGCATAAGCTATTTAAAGTTTCCCAGGTGTTTAAAATAAGAAGCACAGCTTGATTAACACTCACTTGCATCGTCTTTGCTGATAACTTGCTTGGAATTCTTTGTTCAGGCTTCATCTGTAATGACTATGCTAAGATTTAACTTTTAAATTTTCCACCTGGCCTAATGATCATTAATCATTCGAGGATACAGTCATTCACTCCAGACTTATATAGGAATATGATGCTATATAAGAAATTCTAATTTACAAACAAATATCAATAAATAGAGTGGACCCTCAGAGACATTACAAGATAGCAACTAATGGCTATTAGAAACTAAACGGGCAACTACAGAAGCAATGAGATCTTGCTCTTTTCCAAGGTGTTGAAATTGTCTAACTCTAGATTTCACAATTTTCCCATGTTTAACCCATGTTAAAATCTGTGGCCACATTTATTTTCATATTTTACAAAAAATAATTTGTCCATTGAGTGGTGATTTCCTCAAGTCCTTCATGTAGCATTTGTCTACTCCTACTACTACTAACTATTCACTTCTCATTTTTATTTTTTACTTTTTCCTTTTTCCATTTTTCTTTTCTTTTTTTAATTTTTTTCTGGGGGGAGGAATTGTTTTTTGTTGTTGTTTTTTGTTCATTAACGTCCTTTTTATTGGCAAAAATTTAAGTAAGATCAAATTTGTTGTCATATTTGGAATAAAAAGAGTTAAATGTTTTTCTAACCACTAAGAGCATAAATGTACATACAAGCTAGAAACCTCAGGTACACTATTCTTTTTTTTTCAAGTGGAGATTTTATCTTGGAAGTTATCTGTTCCTGCTTTCCTTCCCCTTCAGACTCCCAGCATTTCCACTAAGGTTAAGGCTCCACTGAGGAATCATTAAAAAAAAAAGGGACTCAAGACATTTTGCACCTAGGTAACCAACAAACCAACCAAGCCAAACAAAAGCCAACTGCACAAAAGAAAGAGAAAAGTTTCCCTACTAGTAGGGACAGGTTCTTCCCAGCACCTAGGCAGTTCAAAAGATGTGCAATGGATAAGTGTCAGACAGGACCCTGACAATATGTTTTTCACCTGGCAATGCTTCAGGAAGCCCAGAGTCTCTAGAGCATCACTCCTGGGTTCCACTTCAGTAGCTAGGGATGCTGTGCTTGCTCTTGCATGTCAATACTTTCACAGAGGTTAGTGGATACACTCCCAGCTCAGGCTGATCTCACAGAAGTTCTCCTGGGCAAACTTTAAGGGCTTTGAAGTACAGTCCACTGCTGGCGTGCTGGATGTGGTTCTTGTCTGCTTGCTCCTTGACTCTCTGAGGTCATCACACCTGCAGGGCTTGTCTTCTGTCTGGTATTGTTGGCCAGGCATAGTGTCAGCTGCTTGAGGGCACAAGTTTTCACCTTCTGGAAAATACTGTGTTTGTTAAGATGAGTCATGGCCAGGTTCTAATTGTAGCTGTGAGCCATCTTCCAAGGTGGCATATCGGCTTGCTTTCTAAGAACTCCACCTTCACCAAACTGACATAAAAGCAGGAGACACTGAAGCCTCAATGCAAGCCATAACCATGAGGACAATAAGGACAGGGTTGAGGACATGGGGGATCTCACATTTCAGGAAGAGGAATGGTTATATTGGGGATCATCATGACTTAAGCCCCCATGGTGACCCTTCCACAGGTGGACTCATTCTTCCCATTTCATAGTGAGGAGGAGTAATATTTTATTAAAGAAAAAGATTTTCTTTCCTTTTACATACCAATCCCTGTTTCCCCTCCCTCTTCTTCTCCAGCTCCCCCTACCTCCCGCCATCCCACCATCATCCACTCCTCATAGAGAGTAAGGCCTCTCTTAGATGGTCAACACAGGCTGTTACATTGTGTTGGGGCTATGGCTAGCACCTCCCTCCTGTATCAAGGCTAAGTAAGGCATCGCACCATAGGGAATGGGGTCTAAAATGTCAGTTTGTGTACCCGGGATAAGTCCTGGACCCATTGCCAGGGGACTCACAAACACATCAAGCCACACAATTTCCACCCACATTCAGAGGGCCTAGTTCAGTCCCATGCAGGCTCCCCAGCTGTCAGTCCAGAGTCCAGGAGCTCCCATTAAATTGGGTCAGCTATTTCTGTGTTTTTTTCCATAATGATTCTGACCCCTCCCACCTTGCTCTTATAATCCTTCCTCCCTTTCTTCAATTGAACTCCAGGATCTTGGCCAAGTGCTTGGCTGTGGGTCTCTGCATGTGCTTCCATCAGTCACTGGTTGTAGGATCTATGATGACAATTAGGGTAGTCACCAAGTGCAGGGGAAGGCTATTTCAAGAACCCTCTCCATCACTGCTGTGAGTCTTAGCTGGGGATAATCTTGTGAATTCCTGGGATTTTCTCTAGCTGCAGATTTCTCCCCATCCCCTAATGGTACACTCTGTCAAGACATGACTTTCATTGCTCTCCCTCCCTGTCTCTCCCTCATTTCCCACCTCCCATTCTCTCCCCTTTCCTCCCTTCTCCTTCCCTCCCCTCCCCTCCCCTCTATTTCCTCCTCTCAGTTTGCCCAGGAGATCTTAACCCTTTCCTCTTCCTGGGGCGATCCATGTGTGTCCCTCTTAGTGTCCTCCTCTTTACCTAGCTTCTCTGGGTTTGTGAATTGTAGCCTAGTTAGCCTTTGCTTTGCCTCTAACAGTCAGTTATGAGTGAGTACATATTGTGTTTGTCTTTCTTGTTCTGGGTTACCTCACTCAGGATGATTTTTTTTTTTTTAGTTCTATCCATTTGCCTACAAATTTTATGATGACACTTTTTTTTACCACTGCAGAATACTCCATTGTGAAGAGAAGAATTCTAACTGCTAATTTGTCAGGCTGCGAGATTCTTACCACCACCAATAGCCTGATTCACCTCTTCCTTCTCTGAAGGCCTACCTCTTCTCTGGGACCTGGCCAGTGCTGAGACTAGCTCCTGGCAACACATAGTAAGCACAAACCTAGAGCAGATGTGATGTTCTGGGCAGATGTTTTATTTAATGATTTAGTGAGTATTGAACTCAGGACACTGACCATTCTAAGCACATAGTCTATCATTGTGCTACACACTCCAGTCTCCATTTCCTTTCATTAAAGATTTTCTTCTATGGAAATTTCAGTGACCATCTACTAAGAATTGTGTCACTTGGTCTGTTTCTAATGCCAGGCCTTTATCATGTTAGCTTTTCATAATACTGAACAGTGATATATTCCATGTTCTATATATATTTAATTTTTATTACTTTTAATTAATTTTGGAGTGCACACAACTATATATGTGTAAAGGTAATAGGTCAATTATCAGGAGCTAAGTTTCTCCTACATATTGGTCACTCCAGGTGATGAAACTCAAGGTTTCAGTCTTGGTAGAATGTACTTTTATCTATTGAGTCATCTCTTTGGCCAGCAATATTTAAATTCTGAATAAATTAAACACACATTGTATCATGAGATATTATTGATAAAAAATAATTCTTTTTTATACCCACATCTCAGCATGGGTAAGTTGAGGTAGACTAAGTGGTACATAAATTGTTTACTAAAAACATAATGTAAGCTTGGATTTAGTTTATCTGATTCATGCTTTGATGAATCTATATACATTTTAGTTAGTCTATAGTATCTAAAACATTATTTCTATGTTAATGACCCTTTATAAACATTTTTCTTTATGTCCCACTTATAAATTGTTTATCTTAACTTATGATAATAGTGTTCTGTTCATAAAGTCTTTTCCTATCACAATGAATTCAAGACTATTCCCCATTTTCTCTTCTACTATGTTCAGTATATATTGTTTTAGGTTGAGATGTTTGATCCATTTATAGATGAGCATTGTACAAGTGATAACTATTATTTTGGATTATTTAACATGCAGACATCTAGTTTGAGCAGCAATATTTGTTAAAGAAGTTGTCTTATTTCCCGTGTGTTTATTTTGCCTCCTTATCAAAAATCAGATGTGCATAGGTCTGTGGATTTATGCCTGGGTCTTCAATTCCATTCCATTGATCAACATTTCTATTTTTGTTCCAATATCATGCTGTTTACATTATATTAGTTTTGTAGTATAACTTGAAATGCAGGATGGTGACATCTCCAGCACTTTTTTTTTAATTATTCGTGATTGTTTTAGATGATCTGGGTTTTTGTGTTTCTATAAGAAGCTGAAAATTGTCCTTTTAAGATTTGTGAGAAGTTGTGTTGGGATTTTGATTGAGATTCCATTGGATCTATACATGGTTTTTGGTAGGCTGATTATTTTTACTATGCTAACCCTTCTGATCCATTAGTATGGAAGAGCTTTCTATCTTCTGATATCTTGTTCAATTTCTTTCTTCAATGACTTGGAGTTTTTATCATACAAGTGTGGTGATATTCTGTTATTTTACAGGTGTGGTGATATTGTGTTCTCCAAAATATAGTGCACCCTAATAAACTTATCTGGGGTCAGAGAACAGAACGGCCACAGTATTAAACATAGAGGTTAGACAGTGGTTGCACATGCCTTTAATCCTAACATTCCAGAGGCAGAGATCTGCCTGGATCTCTGTGAGTTCAAGGCCACACTGGAAACAGCCAAGCCTGGTAACTCAAGCCTTTAATCCCAGGAAGTGATGGCAGGAGGCAGAAAGGTATTTAAGGAATGCAGATGAGGAACTATAGCCTGGGCTATTAGGTTGAGCAGCAGTTCAGCTGAGATTCATTCTGGATGAGGACTCAGAGGTTCCAGTCTAAGGAAACAGGATCAGCTTAGGAACTGGCAAGGTGAGGTGGCTGTGGCTTGTTCTGCTTCTCTGATCTTCCAGCATTCACCCCAATACCTGGCTTCAGGTTTGATTTTATGAATAAGACCATTTAAGATTCATGCTACGTACAGGCTTGGTTAGAAAAATCCCAAAATATTTTCTGTTATTTGAGGTTATTGGGAAAGGTATTGTTTTTCTGAGTTCTTGTGTCCCAATGAGTGAGAGTCTCTAGTACTTGTGCTTCTCTTGGGACCTTTCCTTCTCTTGCTTTGTCTACTCCAACTTTGATGTGATAGTTTCTTTTTTTTTTTTCTTTTTATTTTCTTTTTTATTATTATTATTATTATTATTATTATTATTATTTTACAACACCATTCAGTTCAACATAATAGCCACAGATTCCCCTGTTCTCCCCCTCTCGCCCACCCCTCCCCCCAGCCCACCCCCCATTCCCACCTCCTCCAGATCAAGGTCTCCCCCGAGGACCGGGGTTGACCTGGTAGACTCAGTCCAGGCAGGTCCATTCCCCCCTCCCAGACCGAGCCAAGTGTCCCTGCATAAGTCCCAGGATTCAAACAGCCAACTCATGCAACGAGCCCAGGACCTGGCACCAATGCACAGCTGCCTCCCAAACAGATCAAGCCAAATGACTGTCTCACCCGTTCAGGTGGCCTGATCCAGTTGGGGGCCCCTCAGCCTTTGGTTCATAGATCCTGTGCTTCCATTCTTTTGTAGAGCAAAGGATACGGTCAACAAGGCAAAGCGACAGCCTACAGAATGGGAAAAGATCTTCACCAACCCCACATCTGACAGAGGACTGATATCCAGAATATATAAGGAACTCAAGAAATTAGACATCAAAAGGACCAACAGTCCAATTGAGAAATGGGCTTTAGAACTAAACAGAGAATTCTCAACAGAGGAATCCCAAATGGCTGAAAGACATTTAAGGAATTGCTCAACTTCCCTAATCATCAGGGAAATACAAATCAAGACAACTCTGAGATACCACCTTACGCCTGTCAGAGTGGCTAAGATCAAAAACACTGAAGACACTTTATGCTGGAGAGGATGTGGAACTAGGGGAACTCTCCTCCACTGCTGGTGGGAATGCAAGCTTGTACAACCACTTTGGAAATCAATATGGCGCTTTCTTAGAAAATTGGGAATCAATCTCCCCCAAGATCCAGCTATACCACTCCTGGGCATATACCCAAGAAATGCTCAATCATACCACAAGAGCACTTGCTCAGCTATGTTGATGTGATAGTTTCTATATTGATGCATTTTTTAAAAAAATGAATGAATGAATGAATGAATGAATGACAATGTAGCCAGTAGGGTAAAGGCTAGCAACTGACCTGTCACTTATACCTGCTGAGAGGGAGAAAATCAGTTTTCCAAATAGAGTGACACTAGATATATCAACCACTCCAAGACAGGCCTCATGTTCAGTAGTTGTCCAACATACAATCAGACACCACAGGTTTTTTGGGTGTGTGCTTTTATTTGGTTACAGTTTGGCACTTTGGCCTGCTAGTTTTCTGGTTTTTTAGGGAGGATACTTTGTTTTCTTGGTTTTTGTTGTTGTATTGTGCTTTTGGTTATTTTTTGAGAAAGAACTTAAAGTTGTATGAGAAGGGAGGGAGAAAGTATCTAGAAAGACTTGGACAAGGAAAGAATATGATCAAAGTAGCTTTCAATTTAAAAATAGTTCTTAATAATAAAATAGTTCAAAAATAAGTATTTCTCCTATTGAACATCTCTAAATAAATCACTCTTTATCTTAATCTTATGTTTGACATGTTAGGTAGCTTCAAGGTAATCATAGCTCTAAGGAATGGATTTAAAAAAAAAACAAGAATTTCCTTTCTTCAAATGTACAATTCTCAACTCTGCATAGAAATTCTCTGTATGTAATTAATGTCCCTATTTTGCTGTAGTTCAACATACATTTGAGGCTATGATAAACCTAAGTAGAGAAGATTCTTTTACATGAACTTACAGCAACTTAAAATATTGAATCTCAATTATGCAGTAAAATAGGGTGTTTTTTTTTTTTGATGTCTTAAAGAAGAAAGAGGCCATGTCAGAGTTTTATGAGATAATCTGAGTTAGTAAGACAATCAAATGTGTTAGGAATTAAAGAGGAGAAGATCCTAAAATGCATCTCTCTAAGTAAACTACTGGAAGGAAGGAACAAGAAACTGTCATCAAGCAAAGTTTCTGGAAGGAAGAAACAGAACTTGGTAATCAAGTTATTTTGGGGGAAAAGAAACAAAGATGGACTGCAGGGCATCTGACTTAGCTTTCCAGCACAATGACCAAACACCAGACAGATTCAAACCATTCTGTACTTGTGCTTTCCTTTGGTCAACCAGCTCACAAATAACCACACAGAGATTTGTTATTAAAATTATGAAAGCTTGGCCTTAGCTTAGGATTTTTCCCAATGAGCTCTTAAAACTTATCTTAACCTGTAGCTAGAGTTTTCTTGCCTTGCCCACAGTCAGGACAAATCTTTGTCACCCGCCAGTCCCACAGCTGCTCAGACCCAACCAAGTAAACACAGAGACTTATATTGCTTACAAACTGTATGGCCATGGCAGGCTTCTTGCTAACTGTTCTTATAGCTTAAATTGATCCATTTCCATAGATCTATACCTTGCCACGTGGCTGGTGGCTTACCGGCGTCTTCACATGCTGCTGGTCATGGCGGCAGCTGGCAGTGTCTCTCTGCCTCAGCCTTCCGCTTCTCAGAATTCTCCTCTCTCCTTGTCCCACCTACTTCCTGCCTGGCCACTGGCCAATCAGTGTTTTATTTATTGACAAATCAGAGCAATTTGACATATAGACCATCCCACAGCATTAACCTGCTTTTATTAATCTACAGTCTGCCACATGGCTCGGTTACCTCTCCTTTACACCATATGTCCCGACTCCTCAGTGTAACCCTGGCATCTCTCACATGCCTAGATTCATTCTGAGTTCCTCTCTCTCCCCAGAAGTCCCTCCTACTCTCTCCTGCCAACCTACGGGCAACTCGGCTCTTTATTAAACCAATCACAGTGTCACATCTTCACACAATGTAAGCAAATATTCTGCAATACCATTATTATGAACAGTATGGCATGACATTTCCTATTGATCTTAAACTACACCATGATGACATACAAATTCAATCCTATCACTTGTTCCTCGGTTTCTCATGGCTAATACTTTGGTCAGTTATCCCTAAGATCTCCATGCATTTCAGGACACAATTTCCACAGAACTCTGAGGTAAGTCCTTCTGTATTGTGTAGAACAAACCTGAAGTTGATGAGGGAAATCTTCAGGTTTGTTATGTATCCCCTCTAGGAGAAAGTGGTTATTTTTCAGCTACAGTTTTAGAGCAGGTTGATGAAATGCAGTTTTCACAAATAAGGCTAATTTGATTTGGCATTCTATAATGTTTAAGATGATTAGTTGAGGAGAAATTGCTTACAAGGGTATTGCTAACTCTGTCACTTGGTAAGAATTATAAGGGGATAACCCAGGCCAGTTTTTCTTAGTGCTGGCACCCAAGTGTTCATACCCTATTTGCAATGCAGATCCCTAGACCCGGGACTGCACAGACAGTGCTGTGTTAAACTCAAGCTACTCTTCCCATGTTAGGGCCTCAGGGCATTCAAAGAGGTCCGATTTATCTAGAGCTCCAGCTCTAGTTCTAGCTTTGTTTACATACACCTGACAACTCTATGTAGTAATTAAGAGCCAAGGCACCTCATTAGTTCCAAGTTAAGTGAAATGGAGCAATCACACCATCCTGCTGTAACAATAAAGCTTGTCACTCGCTTGCAGTATAAATGCAAAGGCAGAGGCAGAAGCAAACCCTTGCTTTCTGACGTGTTGTTTTCCTTTCATTTTCTGGAGGATTATTCCAAGACACATTAAGCTTCCCGTGGAGGTCTTCGAGGTACAATAGCTGCTCAGAACCCTTCATAAGGAATGGACCTTTGGTTGACCATATTTTCTGTTTGTGTCTTAATCGTAAAAGCAGCACAAGAATGCTGGAAACTTCTGAAAGAATTAATTGTTATAGCAGGTCTGGGGGACTATTTAGTATCAATTAGATCAATGTATCTAATGTTAGCAATTCTGCTGTGGTGGCATTATTAAAAGTTAAAGCTAAAGGCTTCTTAGTAGTTACATTTCAAGATATTTTATTACAATTTAGCCATGGAACATTTTCTAAGTGCTTTTTATAGCCTGTGCTGTAATTACATTTTGACATGTTGCACTGCACCATACTTGGAAAACTATAAGTCCTGCAGCTAATTGATAATTCAAACCATTATTGAGCTAATGAAGCTGGTCTTAGACATCAGTTAGATGGTCATCTAATTAGCTTTTTAATATCTGTTTACCAGATGAGCGGAGAGTAGACTCAGGGTGATGGTGGGGCAGTGAAGTTAATAGGAGAGGAGATAAAGGGGATGAGGCATATTCCAGCAATAGATAAGGCTTCCTAATAAACCTCTGTAGCACTCGGAAAGGAGAATTTCTTCTTTTCCTTCCTCCATCCAGACTCAGCAAAGGGCAGTGGGTAAAGCCCAACCCTGGCAAATGATTCATCAATATTTACTACCTTGAATTGAGCAACTGGAGGCTGAAGGAAACTAGCACTGCAAAGTTTTATGAGGTGCAGATAAATCCAATACTGTATTTTTGCAACATTACCACTTTGGGCTGTGTGTTTGGGGGAATGACAAATAGTCTTTAGTGCCTTCGTTATTAAGTGTAACAATTATGATAATGGTGATAATGTTCAGTGAACATTTTCTATGTGCTCATGGCTGAGCTAACTGTCTCGACTGTGTTTGTTCATGGTGGTGTTATGGCAACTAAGTTAAGGGTTCTTGTTTATGTATAAATGAGGCAAGTTAGATTTGCAGCCTCGTACACAATAATCCAGATCTATGGAGCTAGAATGGGTGAGAGGTCATACCTGAACTATGAACCGTAAGTTTCTAAATTTACAAATCTGTGCCATGCTGCCTCCAGTTCTGAAATGGTCCATGAGCCAAACACTAATCAAAGTAGCTAACCCACTGCATACAGAAAACTCACTGCAATTTAATCAATTGTTCCATTTGTTGTGCCGAATACAAATATATTCAGCATAGTTAGATTTGGGCATTAGTCACATCACAATCACTCTATTTCTCTCTTCTATACGAGATAGCTGTGTAAAACACAAAGGATATCCTTTTATGATACTGGAAAAATGACAAATTGGCAGGTTTGTTCTAAATATAAGTCATTATTTGCCCTCAATGCCACAAACTTAGTTAAAATTCAGGTATTAGGCTAACAAAACAGTAGGAAATTTAAAACATCAAGGCTGATAACACCAAGCTTTATTATACGATTGTGTCAAATACCCAAATTGTATTTTAAAATTATATTATATTCAGTTCTAAAAGATATTGACACAATTCCATTACATAATATCATTCTGACTGGAGAAGGAAGCACACTTGTACCTTTATATTAGAAACTAATACACGGAGGATCATGAAAATAAGTAACTTTGTGAAAAGCATGACCAGACAGTGGAGGAATTCAGGTTTGCCACCAGCACTCCATCGATGATTCTGATCTTAGAGCTGTGCCATCTTTCTGTTGGAGAACTAGCGAACAGTAGAAAAGCAACTTGCACAGCATGCTATACTTCTCACTGAAGCCTGTATTTATTCTTGGTGGAATACTTTATAATTTACCTCAATGACATGAAAAAAAAAAAAAAAGCCTTCTTCCCCTGAGCTTTTTTTTTCATCCATCTTCTGGCTTCGTTCTCAATCTCTGATTCTCTTATCTTCTTCCCATCCTGTCAATAAATTACGGAGTCAGTTTTCCTGCATTTTGGGAATTTGTACAAGTCAAAAACATCTCAAGTGAAAAATACAGGAGCCTCACATGGAAAAACTATACCTTCTTGATCATTGCATACACCTGCTGCCTAAGTATAATAAATTTCCTTTTTCTGTTTTCTATTTATAGGAAAAAATGAGCAGAGGGCACAAATAACTCTTATGTAACAACTTTTCTCCCACCCAAGACATGTTTCATTACTATTATCATGTTGTATTAGTATAGTACATTATTGTTCACATTAATGTTACTTCGTAAGGGTCTGTGATTTATCTTTGCTGTGCACTATTGTATTTTCACAGAATCTGTGTTCATTACAATAATATCCCATTTTCTAACTCTGCTCCTGCTCTACTCTGGAGTCCCTAGACATATTGCCTGTCTTTATATTTCTGGTTTTCCTGTAGGAAGATCATATAGTTTGAACCATATAGTATGTGTATTTCATACATTCTCATTTTTTCTGAATATTTACTGAACATATGTATGTGTTTTTCTGTAGATTTCTCACTTTTTTAATCAATGAATAATGTTTGATATCTGAATATATCACTGTGAATGAATTTATTTTAGAATAACAGAACCAATAAGACTTGAGTTTTGGTTGGGAGAAGACAAAAATGCCAGGGAAAAGGAAGAGGGAAGAACATAGACTCAGGGAGAATTAGGGAGGTTGGTACTTAAGGAATAAACTCATGAGATTTTGAAGATGGACATGTTCAAAATCTCCAAACATTCTACTAACAGGTGAAGCCTCAGGGAAGTACTAAATTTGGAATCTGCATATGTTTTGGTAGCAGTTTCCTCTTTCTCCAGAAATACCAGAAGAATTTCTGTGGAAGCCTTTGGAAGACATAGTGATCATCCATGTTCTGGATCAGAATCTGTTTAATGACCCAGTCATGAAACAATCTTTTCTAGAATAATGACTGACAAAATGATATCGTTGTTCTTCGAGGTTAGTCTTGAGGTTGGCAATCAAACACTGTCCATTCACTCATAAAAGATACTTTTATTGCTTGTAGCTTTTGCAAATCATGAACAAACCAATAAATCATAAATACATGTGGTGTTTCTGTATTAAATTACATTTTCAGCTTAACTGAAAATGCACTCAGAAAGGTCCCTGCCAGATAATTTGATGATTGCTCTCTGGGAATGTTCTTTTTTATAAATGCATACAGGATCACTTCATATACTTACTACTTCTATAAATTTTATATGCAGACACATCATAGATAAAAACTTTTTGTTTTGTTTTATTTATCTCCTTTTTCATACATTTAGTACTGATTAGCATATTTTGAATACTCAAAGTTAATTGAGTAAATAATAAATGAATCAACTGAAAAAAAGGTAAAAATCTTCTAATTCATGGTGCAGTAGAATTTCATCTACATGTTATTGTTCTTAATTGCCACAAATACATTTAAAACCCAACTCAGAAGATAAACATCAGTTCCTCTTCTAATAGCTGTTTGCCTTTGTGAATCTTTGACTTGCCAATCTTTCTTCTTCTGTATAAATCATGGGAATTTGGTTTTTCCTTATGCCAATTGTCTTCTGCCACACATCTGCATTTCACTCTGAATAACATTCTTCAAAAGCCTTTTTATCTTTTGAGAGTATTCCCAAGATGCACCACGGAAAATTTAGTTAAGAGGCTCTCTGTTTATTTTTAACTTTATACCGACTTCTATCCACAAATGTGCAATCTTTTCCCTTGTCCTTGTGGCTTTTTCTTTACAATCCGATTAGGTGTATGAAAAGGTAAAATGCGTTTCAGAATAGTAAATAACATGACTTAAAGTAGATGTAAAATAACCCATTATTTCAGAATCAAGCAAATGAATTCTTCCTCTCCCTTCGATTGCTGGTTCATTTGGGAATTTATCTGAAGAGATTTGTCTGCAAGAAACAGAATAAGCTAGAAAGGGGATAAAATAAACTCTGGAAACCTTATTTCAGCATTTAAAAAAACTGTCATCACAAACTCATCCTAGGAGACACATTTCATTTCTTAGCAAGCCTTTTGGAAAGGAAAAAAGTAAATCAACACTTTACTCATTGTTTTTAAAACAAAGTTTCATGTTTATCATTGATCAGTGGGTAACAGTAATGAGTTTTAATCTTGCATTGTTTGCTCTGTTGAAGTATAGAGGACTTTCCAGTGTTCCTTTTTCTTTCTTTCTTTAAAAATATTTTTATTTCAGTTTTTAATATATATTTTGAACATATTTTCCCCTGCCCCAAGACCTTTCAGATCCTCTCCTGCTCCTTACCCTACCAACTTTGTTCTTTCTCAAAAAACAAAAACCCAAGAAACAACAAACCCCCTCCAAAGCCAAGAAAACAAAATAAAATCACACCCAAAAGGAAAACAAACAAACAAGCAAAAACCCCCACAAAATTGTAACCAAATAAAAGCAAGCAAGCAAGGGCACGCGCACACACACACACACACACACACACACACACACACACACACACGAAATAAAGAAAAAAGAAAGAAAGCAATACAAACAAAGGAAGAAAGAGAGAGATAGAGAGAGACAGAGAGAGCAAGGGAGAGAGGGAGGGAGGGAAGGAGGGAGGAAGGAAGGAAGGAAGGAAGGAAGGAAGGAAGGAAGGAAGGAAGGAAGGAAGGAAGGAAGGAAGGAAGGAAGGAAACCAAATAACAGCAACAGAAACACCTGTAGAGTCCATTATATGCTAGTCAACTACACCTGAACTTGAGGCCTGCCATGGAGTGGTGGATATACCACTGGTCACTCTATTGAATAAAATTGATTTTCCCTCTCCCAGCAGGTATAGGTTACAGTTTGGTTGCTAACCTTTACCTTAGTGGCTAGGTTCTCATTCATCATTCAATTCTTTAATAATACAAGATAAAAAAATAAAATGCTAGTAGTGGAGAAGCAGTGAGAGTTAGAGTTCTGGAAGCCCAGACATGGCCAAGTTGAGTCTAAAGCAAAACTCCATGACAATGACTTTCTATTTAGGAAACATCTATGGGCTATCTAAGGACCATGAGACCAGTGAACAGTGTATCAGAATCTATGGCTGATTCCTAATATGCATGTGGCCCTTCCAGAGCTTCAAGGAGCTGTGAGCCTAGTCTTTCTTGGGTCAAAGGCTTGCCATCACACTCCTTCCTCTAAAATACTATGGTTACAATGTTTCCCCCTCGTTTCTCACTGTATTAAAAGCACTCAAGAAATATTTGCAATTAAACTTGTAATCTTTGTTTAGACTTAAGTGATCTGGATTGATTATTACTAATGTAATTTTCTGGCTCATAAATCTAGACATCCTAATTCAGAAAAATAGAACACATTCTGATAAATAGTTTTCATGATTTCTGACATAGAAAACATAATAAAGATTGCACATCAAAATCATTTCTATTATTTCTGTCATAGATCTTACAAAGAGAAAATTATAAGATGGATTTCTGGGTTCAGAAACTGTGATGTATATATAGATGATAGATATGCAAAAATACTGCACATTACATGTCCACATATGAACTATTATATAGACTATCACTAATACTATTCTATTGCTGTAGTAATTTGTGAAAATGCAGTTAAATTTTGTTAGAATATATATATATATATATATATATTCACATATATGTATGTGTGAATGTGTGTATATATGCACATAATTCATGCTACAAATTTCCATTCATATATTTTTAAGTTTATAATTAATAGTTCTTATGTTATCTATATCTGTGCTTATCTTTATATATGTAACACCATGAAAGCAATTTGTGCTGAAGACATTTTGATATGACGTTTCAAGAGAAAGAATTCTAACTCAATTTCTAAGATGTTAAAACATACAAGATTATCATTGTTTCATATAATGAATAAAACATTAAAGGAAAGCTATTTCAACATATAGTTTAAGATCAACAAAGTTTGGGAGGAAACAAAGAACTAAGAAGTGATTTTACCTAATTTTTCTATATGTATAAAATCAACATTTAATAGGTAGGAATTTAGCATTTAAAACTCCTACTATAAGCCTGCTTATGTATTTTATGGTAAATTCCCATATTATTGATGATATCATATCTTGATTAATGTTGATTTTCATATTTAATCGGGGATGTTTCGACATTCCTGGGGTAGTAGAATCCAGATTACAGATGATATAATATACTTTACAGATATTTTTAAAGAAAACACAAGTGTCATGATTTGTATTTGTTTTCTGTTTGATGATTAAGACAAGAAAACTATGTAAGTGACAGTCAGAATGAAACACTGTCTATTGGCTTGATAAATATTATAAAATCTTCATTGCTCTGTTTTTATGCCAACTATAAGAACTGTAGTGTCATTTGATTGACAGAAATTATACTTTTAGGGCTGGAAAGAAGAATCTGGATGGAGGTAGGTAAGAGTATTTGCTGATCTTACAGAGGATGTAAGTTCAATTCCCAGCACACATGTTAGGGGGCACACCCCTACCTGTAACTCCAGCTTCAGGGGATATAACAATATCTTCTGGCTTTCTTGGGTACCCACACTACAAGGTATATAGTCATACAGAAACATACACATAAGTAAAATACAAATAAATCTTAAAATAAGAAAGCACAGTAACTTGGTCTTCATTTTTAAATCTTCCTTAATTAAGATGGAGTGGGGGTGGGTTAGGAGGGGGAGGCTTGGGGGAGTGGGAGGAGGGGGATCTTTGACTGGTGTGTAAAATGAATGAAAACATTTCTTAATAAAATATTTAAAAAATAAAATAATTCTAAAGGAAAAAAAGATGTTAATCAAAGCTACAACAGAAGATGGTATCCTAAAACATCTAATTTAACAATTTAAAATAATTCCACCTATTATTCTAGAATTTTTATCTATTATCCCAAAAAGGAACAACTCAAAAAGGATTGATTCTGTTCATACTAGTTTTATACTTATTTAGAAAGAAAAAATATAATTATTTTATTCCAGAAAAATTTCAATTTAGGCTACAAAAGGAGAAATCATTATGCATATAAAGAAAACATAATTCATCTGAGGAGAAAATTGTTTCTGTCACACTGAATTAACCTTAGCAATTTTGACAAAATCAATTTTTTGTAATATCACAAAACCTGTTATTACAAAGTAGAAGTTTCTCACAGCATGTAACTTAAAACTAGCTTTCCATATGTTTCATATGTTCAGATACCAAGTATTGTAAAACCTAGTAGAGAATTTCATCACCTCTGAATTTTACTGTTTCCAGCTTGTTTAATCTTTCTGTTACAATGTTACAGTAACTTCCAGTAACATAGTAGTCAAAATATATCAGTGTCTAATGTGTATCTAAAATGCTGTGAACTAAAATGCAAGCAAAGTACTGTTCTTAAAATACCCAACCCTCAGCTGGGCAGTGGTGGCACATGCCTTTAATCCCAGCACTTGGGAAGCAGAAGCAGGTGGATCTCTGTGAGTTCAAGGCCGGCCTGGGCTACCAAGTGAGTTCCAGGAAAAGGCGCAAAGCTACACAGAGAAACCCTGTCTCGAAAAAAAAAAAAAAAAAAAAAAAAAACCCAACTCTTACCTACATTAATTTTCCCCTTTTAGTAAAGACCTTTTATTTTTTAATGCATTTTTTGAGGCTTTGTCTCTTTAAATTTCCAAGGTAGATCTTAAACTTAAGATCAAGTACCCAAGTACCTAGGGCTACATTCCTATACTACTGACCAGATAGAAATCTTTCAATATAAAATAAACATGAACTACTTTTGAGAGCTTTCAAGACATTGATCAAAAGTAATGTAATTGTATTTCTCCCTTGTCCATCATAAAACCCATATAATTTAATCAAATCAGTTTTATCCCTACGTTACACTGCATTTTAAAACTGCAGACTTTATTTTTTTTCTCATTGATATGTACTCTATCCTATTTTCCATTGGTCAAAATTCTATTATTATTTAATAGCTTCTCTGAATATCAACCACTTTAGAATGATCTCTAGACATATATTTTCTATAACTCTTTTATACTTTTAAAACTCTATAGTTAATTTTGCAAATTCTATCTGCCTTTGTACTTATGTCAAGCAACAGTAGTATCTTTCAAAATTATTTAAGTAAAAAAGGAAATGTGTCAACTGACATTAATTAAAATACTCAAAGTACCTGCTTCTTTAACATAACCATTAACACTGAATTCTCATAACTATGAGTTCGTTTGTAAGATAAATTTATTGTTAATATTAATTACTAAATATTTCTGAATTATTTTGAAGTATTTTGTATATGTTGATAATCCAAATTATGGATTAGTCATTAAATTTAAGAGGATTAAATACAATGACTGAATATATATATATATATATATATATATATATATATATATATATATGAAATAAATAATATGGTACTGGTAGCCAAACAGTGTGGACACAGAGGAAAACAGTACAAGTCAACTTCTATTGCCCATATCTATAACTCAATGGTGTATTCAAACAACATCATATCAGGTACTTAGCTGATCTTGGAATTGTAGATTCTGCTTATTCAAGATACCTCCACTATACAAATTTCCCAGTTTTTCATATTTTTGAAATATAGGGCTTATTAAATTAAGTCCCAAGGTCAGAACAGCTAATATCATTGTTTTTTTTTTAATTCACTTGTTTGTACCAAATTTATGAAGTTAGATTGACTAAATGACATCAAAATGCCAAAGCATCAATCAAGGTGCAAGGATATCACTCTATCTGCAGTATGAATTCCTTTAGGATATGATGATATGATAACAACAGATGCATAATTGGAGATGAATCTCATCTACTGCAGACTGAATATTTTGGAGGAAAACACAAGATTATCATTAAAATGAAAGTGAGTGATTCCAGGAAAAATAGCTATAGTAGGGACCTCTTATCCATATATTGGTGAAATTATTATGGCCACTCCATGTAGTTAAAAGGAAGATTTATTTAGTGGGTAACTTACAAAAAAGGGAACAGTAGGTTGTGGGGTCTGGGGAAGGTGTATCGAAGTCCAGCGGTGTTCTCTGGAGCTCTGCTTGGTCCACCTCTACCTTCTAGGGTCCCAGAACAGAGCGAGAGCTCACCTATCCAGGTCTCAGGTCTCCAGGCGCCTTCCCTGGCCCCGCCTCATAGGCGTGACAGTTGCTAGAGTCTCATTAGGGGTTGGAACTTCCAGATCCAAGCTAGAGTGGCTACCCACTACATCCATATTTTAAACAATCTTCAAAATAAGAACTTGGTTAATGTGTTAGTTTAATGATTCTGCTGATAACGTCAAGTGCTACCAAGACTGGCAATGAGTTTGTTGTCAAGGACTTAGGTGGTGGAAGAATAGAGATTAATTTCCATAAATTGTCCTCTGACAGCTACTACTGCTCCATGGCACATGTGCCCACCACTAAAAAAAATTAAAAGCAACCATGATAGCATAGACTATAGCTTTCTAGTTCTGAAAACCTAGTGGATTTAAAACAGCATATAGTAGGGAGTATTTGTCTAGTTAATATTTGTGCAGAATACAATTTCCAATCCCTTCTTTCAATAAATACTGTAATTTTAACCATAGAATAAAATTCCCAAGGCTTGGTATGTACAGTACTTACACACACCACACAAACACATCTTTAGCTCCAGTGAGCTCATTTGCAAATGTGACTACAGAATAGAATTCCATAGGCATAGTATGTTCATACTTTCACACATCATGAGAACACATCCACAGGTTCAATGAGCACATTTCCAAATAAACAATAGTTTTGAACCCCCTACACATGTCGTGTGTGTGTGTGTGTGTGTGTGTGTGTGTGTGTGTGTGTGTGTGTTATGTGGTATATACTGGCGGTCATGCATAGTAAGGCCAGAAGACAGCATGTGCTATGCTGTACTGTGGTATGCTATCATCATCAGACTCATTCCTTTGAGATATAGTCATTTGCTGAATCTGAAGTAGGAGACATTTAAACTAAAGTTGTTGACCAGTTGGCTCCCAGAATTTCCCTATCTTCCTTCCAGTACTGGTGTTATAGGTACATAAATTATGCAATGCTTGTTGCTGTGGGATGGTCTGTATGTCAAATTGCTCTGAAAGGTCAATAAATAAAACACTGATTCGCCAGTGGCCAGGCAGGAAGTAGGTGGGACAAGGAGAGAGGAGAATTCTGGGACGCAGAAGGCTGAGGCAGAGAGACACTGCCAGCTGCCACCATGACAAGCTGCATGTGAAGACACCGGTAAGCCACCAGCCATGTGGCAAGGTATAGATTTATGGAAATTGATTAATTTAAGCTATAAGAACAGTTAACAAGAAGCCTGCCACGGCCATACAGTTTGTAAGCAATATAAGTCTCTGTGTTTACTTGGTTGGGTCTGAGCAGCTGTGGGACTGGCGGGTGACAAAGATTTGTCCTGACTGTGGGCAAGGCAGGAAAACTAGCTACAGCTTGTACTGTGTGCTGGGGATTTTAACTTAGATACTCATGGTTGTGCAGTATATGTTGTTGTTCACTGAGCAATCTTTCAGCTACCTTTTTATTTTTACTGTAAAGAATTGTGCAGCTTCTCACAATACTTATGTAATAAACTGAAACAATGTGAACTACCCTTTTTCTATCTTAGGGAATGTGAAGAGATATAATGTCCATCACAATTCCAAGCATCACATTAGCATTCATGACAGAACTGACCACAAAAAAAATCTGATTATATTTCATATATATAGCTTTCCCACATCCAGTTGTAGCTCTAGGAGAGATAAGAAAGTATATACGTCTCTTTTAAAAACCTGTGGGGAAATAGCAAAAGAGAGAAGAATGTTTAGGATGAAGAATTGTGAGGGATAATCTGTAGCTGAAAGTTTTCCTGTGTCCCACCTTGTCCGCAACTGCTCAGACCCAAGTAAACACATAGAGGCTTATATTAATTAAAACTGCTCATCCATTAGCTCAGGCCTACCACTGACTAGCTTTTACACTTAAACTCAGACCATTTCTGTTCATCTATATGTTGCCACATTTTTCATGGCTTTACATGTGTGCCATTACATGCTGCTTTCTGGATGGTGGACTGGCGTCTCCTGCTCAGCCTTCCCCTTCCCAGAATTCTCCTTGTTTCTTATCCAGCCTGTAATTCTTGCCTAGTTACTGGCCAATCAGCATTTTATTAAACCAGTGTAGGGAGATTTTAACTTTAGCATAGTAAAACTACATATAACAAACAAGAATTACGGTTACAATATGTAGTCTATTTGCATTTTGTAAAATTAAAGAAAATATTCTATTTATCCTAAATTTGTGAGTCTAAAGTTTCATATCTACCTTATCTTTTATCATAACCAAGGAAAATCATAATTATAACTATCTAGTCTTCAACTACATCAAAGACCTCAGAAGGATACAATATTACCTAAGTAAACAGGAAGAATATTGTAAGCAACTTTCAAAAATTTATAATGACAGAGACAGCTGTATGCCTAGACAGCCATCCAATGTTTTTCTGCAATGTTGGGGCATCCATCTTCAGCCTATAGGTCTAGAGTCTCTCAGTCACTTCTCTCTGTATAATATCCATCTTTATCTAGCTTATTTTTATATTACTTTTATTGTCTCTTTAAAGACTTTATTTTTTAAAACTTATTTCATATAACTGTCTATAATGATTTTCTTCTCTTTTCCAAGCCTGCGTACATTTTTACACATACTGTAAACCATTTAAAGTCTTGTTCCATCGGAATCTGCCTTATTATGAATCTATTTCTTAAAACTGCAGCATTACTAGGACTGAAATGGCAGCTTTGGTTGCTGGCTCCACCCACCTAAGCTTTTCAATATGGTGGTGGTATGTTTACTGCCAGCTCTGTGAGTCTAGTGTACCACCAACTCTCAGAAGCAGTGGGTCTATGCCTCCATTAAAGCAGCATGTAGCCCAGAAACCTCTTTATTTGTTTTTTTTTTTTTTTTTTTTTTTTTTTTTTTTTTTTTTTTTTTTTTTTTACTAGCAAAAGCTACATCTGACATGCAGCACTCTGTGAAGCTTGGAGACACCACTGTGTACCATGACATGCAGAACCCATCACAGAATAGCTCAAGCCTGCAGGCTATGGTTGGCCTGAGAGATACAACTAGGAAGCTGTTTTTAGATTCCTTTTAGAATCTTTTTAAAAGCTTTGTCTGGTTTTAGGTCCCACATTTTGGTGCCATTTGTAGTTGAAAGTTTTCTTGTGTCCCACCTGGTCTGCAGCTGCTCAGAACCAAGTAAACACACAGAAGCTTATATTAATTAAAACTGCTTGGCCATTAGCTCAGGCCTACCACTGACTACCTCTTACATTTAAACTCAGCCCATTTCTGTTCATCTATATGTTGCCACCTATTCCGTGGCTTTACCTGTGTGTCATTACATGCTGCTTCCTGGATGGTGGACTGGTGTCCCCTGCTCAGCCTTCCTCTTCCCAGAAATCTCCTTGTTTCTTACCCTATCTATACTTCCTGCCTGGCTACTGGCCAATCAGCATTTTATTAAACCAGTGTACAAAAGCATTATTCCACAGCAACAATCCTTATTGTCTACTTAATAGGATTTAGAATTACCAGGAAAACAAATCTCTGGGTATGACATTGAAGAGTTTTCTAACTAGGGTAATTGATGAATCAGAAAGATCCACCCTAAGTATTGGAAGCACCATCCCATAAGCTTCAGTCCTGCACTGAATAGCAAGAATGAAAAAGCCAAGCACCAGTGTCCATTACTGAATGTGAATGTAAGGTAATCAACAGTAGCCTCAAGCTCCTGCAACATCTCTATCAGGATGGACTATAAACTGGAACAATGGGCCATAACAATATTACTGGGTTTGTCCAAAAATGAGAAAGGTAATTGATAACTACCAAGTATAGCTTTGATTCTTCTTATCCATAAGAAGAGCTGCATTGGACTGTGGTAACATTTATAGTTACAGAATATGAGGAGGGAAGCTAGAATCGGAGGATAAAGTGGAGAGGGGAGGGGAGGGGATGATGGGAAAAAAGGAAGAAGTATGAGGAAAAACAGATAAAATAAGAGCCATTTGAGGGGTCGTATAGAATCTAATATAGTAGAAGCTGTCTAAAATAAATACATATAACATATATGGAGGCAATCTCAATTAAATTGCCAAATAATTTGGGAGACAGAGCCCTAACTGGACATCTCTTGTCATCCAATTAATCTTCCAATGCCAGGATCTGTTTATAAATGATTGAGATGTTGGACAAAGTATTCCTATTGAAACTCCCAAACCACCCAGGCTGTTACTAAAACAATAGGTTGCTCTTCTTAAACTAATGGCAAGGGGCCTTTGCTGAAGACATCTGCAATACAACTCATTGAACATGGAGAAGTAGAGCTGGTGCCTTCATAAACCCTTTACTCATATGTCCTTGTATCTTTGCTAATGGGAATTACTCTTCATGCTACCAAAGGAGAAATATAAGCACCAACCCAGTCACAAACCCTTTAATATGCAATGATATCCTGCCTGCAAGATATTCTAGGCTAATAGTAGCACAAAGCTGGGGTAATAACCAACCAATATCTCATTTGATTGTGACTGCAGGCTTATTTCATGAGATGGAATACATACTGACACTATGGGAACAATCAAGAACTAAGACTAAATAATCCTAGGACCTAGGGTAAAACCAAATACCAAATACTTCTGTTAAAAAATAAAGAAAAGAAAAAGGATCAATAAAATAACTCCTAATGACATTCTGCTATATTCATAGCTCAGTGCCTTGCTCAGATATCTTGAGAGAGCTTCCTACTGTAGCAGATGGAACAAATGCAGAGACCCATATCCAGACATTATACAAGAGTGAGAGAGCTTGAAACACCCAGGCCTAAATAATATGTCTTCACCAAATTCCTACCATCTGGCTCAGGGAAATATTGCAGGATATTTCATCACACTATGAGCCCTGAGATTGTGTTATTTACTGTTATCTTTCTAGGAGAATAAAAACATCCAACTAAGGAATCTGGAGACCACTGGACAAGTGAAACAGAAGGACAGATCATCATTAAAAAAAATTTCCCAATAAAAAGATTAAATTGGCCAAATGGTATCATTCACCTCCAGCTGACTGGCCTGAAATTCCAGCTCAGAGCCCTGACTAGCTCCAGCACCCATCCCACCATCTTGCCTGAGTTGTCCCTTCCTGCCACACAACCACCTGATGTGGTCCCGGGGCTGGACAATACCTGTGGAAGCTCCCTTCTTTCTTTCTGCCATGTAGCTGGCTCACCCATGGTGAGTTCCTAGATGCTGTCTCTGCTGTCCTCTATAGCTATCAGTATCAAATGGTCTTTTTGTGGTCCAGTTCAATTAAAAATCCAAGCTGGCTTTGGGGTTGGAGGTGGCTCTCTACTTCCCTAAATCCACACATGCTTGTTAAAGGAAAACCCAAAATCTCTATCTCATTATCAGAAGAGCCACCATGTCAGTGTCAGCTAAGTTCCTACAGCTTTTCTGCAGCTCACAGCAGTTACCATCAAAGATCACTTGGCTGCCCAAGATCTAGGACCATGTTAGTGTCTGAAGGCCACAGTGCCACTGGGGTTGTGCCTGCACTAAGTAGCCTGCACTGCCATCTGGGGCAATAGTGACATCCAGGCCCAGCTGATGCTGAGGACCATGTCTTGGTTCATGTTCCCACTGTAGCCAGAGGTTGGCCCACCCTGACATCTACCCCATCTACAACCTGCTGGAGTTCATGAAGGGACTGTGGAATGAAAACTGAAGGATCTTGTAGATGTAACCAACCGTCTTATTAAATAAGAAACACAGAAACAATGTAAAAGAGAAAGCCGAGAAGTCAGAGCTCAGAGCTAAAATCTCACCCTTCCTCCTGCTGTCCCAGCTTCGCGAAAAGAGACCTACTTCCTGTCGGTTCGTTTTTTTAAAATATGTTGTTCTGCCTTCTCATTGGTTGTAAACCCAAACACATGACTGCCTCGTCACTGTCTGAATGTACAGCCCCCTAGGTCTTAAAGGCATATGTCTCCAATGCTGGCTGTATCCCTGAACACACAGAGATCTTATGGGATTAAAGGCGTGTGCCACCACCGCCACACTCTTGCTATGGCTCTAATAGCTCTGACCCTGAACACACAGATATCTATGGGATTAAAGGCGTGTGCCACCACCGCCACACTCTTGCTATGGCTCTAATAGCTCTGACTCCCAGACAACTTTATTTATTAACATACAATCAAAATAATAATTCAGTACAATTAGATTATCACCACAGGATCTCCACAACTCAGAGCAGTAGTGGTATATCAGAGAGGAGTTTTGGTGCAGGTTCAATGATGAGTGTATACTAGAAACCACAGGCCTTGAAACAGACCAGTGACTCGTTGCAATGAATATTTGCAAGTAAAGCTGATTGGAAAAGGTGTATACTGTGTGACACCTTGGCTCCCAATACCACAAGGACTTAAAAAGAGATGTTGAAGAGCTAGGAAAGATGGTGGACCCAAGAGGTTTTTGTTATTTTGTTCTGTTTTGCCTTTGATTTTTTCCTTTTCTTTTTGTTTGTTTTGTTTTGTTTTGACTTTTTTTTTTGAGGGCCACTGAAGTTGGGATAGTAGGATATGGAGGGACTGGGAGGTGAACAGATTTCAGGTGCATGTTATGAAAATCCAGAAAATTCAATTAAAAATATGTTAAATATTTTAAAAAAAGTAAAAAATAAGCTGCTTTTAAACTATTTATGTATGTTATAATAGTATTCTGCAAGAGGACTAACTAGGTAAACCAAGCAATACCATTTTTCAAATGAAACCTGGGTGTGAATAATGCAACATTAATAGTGTCATAAGCTTGAAAATGGCATGTAACTTCTCTCTTTCTGCTGGTTAATTACTAAAATTTGAATCATGAGGCTGCCTTTAAAAAGTTATTGTAAAAATCCATTGGGATAATAAAATTCAAATGCAGCATCAGACAACACTCAACATACCATCAATTTTCTATAACTTACATATATCATTTTAAAGACAATCACAGAATATTTTAGTATGTACAAAGTTGAGTTTTCAAATTATATTTGTTTTTCCATGGCATTTTCAAAACTTCTGTAAAACTGAAGAAAGGGCAGAAGCAATTTGTAATTGATTTTTGCAAAAAATTTTACATAAATATTTAAATATTTTTGATTATTAACTTACTCTCTACTTTTAGGATTTTGTTGATTATTTTGAACTTATGTATGTTACTATTTATATTATGCAAGGCAGATTAATTTAGGCAAACAGACAACAGGTATTAACACAGGGATAAAAGAAGTTGCTGTATTCTTATTTTGCAAAAACTATTTGCTGCTTAAAAAATTCCAGCATACAATATTACTACAATTATTCTTTAGAAGCTGACTAACAGAATATGCATGTAATGGGCATAAAACTCTTTCAGAAAGCTGTGGGGGTTCAAGGGAGTTTAAAATGATATTAATCGCAGCACCATGAGTCTGTGAAGTGCTCTAAAGTTTGCAGAGCTATTGCGTATTAGATCTTACTTGACTGTCATTGAAGACTTAGGAAGCATGTAATGTATTCCTCCTCTTGCTCGTGGGGAAAAACAAGGTTCAGAAAGACTTTAAGCACTGATGAAGTTCACTAATATGAGAGCTGAGATTCTGTGGCTGAAACCCAGTGCATTAGAGGTTAAGTTAGCAGACCCATGACAGATCATCTGAACTACTCTGATTCTATATTTTATTGATAAAATTAGTATTATACTAAGACTAGCCTCAGAAATGATGGCTTAAACAACATACACTTATTTCCTATAAATCTGGTTGCTGTGAAGTAAAAAATAAAACCCCCTTCATGTGCTCTTCCCTGGGGAAGACTATTTCTCCAGCTTTCAGAATTCCTTTGTTTGGATAACTCAGAGTCCAGCATAGGAAGAGGTATTGCCTCTATTTCCTGATATTTACAGACAAAGTGACCTCAGACAGGTGAGAATGGTGTTTATGTTACAGGGATCACAGATTATCATCTCCTGGCTGGCTCTACTCACAGATAAGATACAATATGAATCATTTTCTGGCATAAGCATGTATTACTCATTACCTACGTCATTTTTTCCTAAATTGTAATCTCTGATAATGCCCTCAGAGTTTGTTACAGTGATATGTAGACACTGAACATGTTTCACCCAAAGAGTTTAGGAAACTGAGAACAAAAATCTATATTCTAATGATGTCAAATTTACGGTCTGGAATGTTGGAGTACATGTGGAATATCATCAGTATTCCAACTTGGACTTACTAGGCCATTGCTAGAGCCCTACAATGTGATTGTATAATGAGAAGACCAAAGAACTTGTCCATTTGACCATAGCAGAAAATCCGGTAAATGTTACTTTAGCCCAAGCAAGAAGAGCAGTGCTGTTTACAAAATTCAATCCCTGTCTGTTCTGCCCAAGAGTAACATTGAATTATGGGAGTACACCATCACATTGACCAGACACAAGGAAAAATGCAGCACTGAAAAGATCCCTGTGAAGGAGCAATGATAATATTACAGGACTCTCATATATTATAACTTTTCAAGAGATTAGATGGATTTCCCTGCCTCAGTGTGATGTATTGACACTTGACACTACTTTTACCATCTTTAGGTTCTGAAAACTACATCGGATTCTATGGTCATAAAACAAATAAGTCAAAGTTGATATCCAGACCCTACACAAACATCATACCAGAAGATAGAATCCCCTCTGGATTGTGATCCACCCATTCAACTCTGGGACACTCTTATCAAAACTCATAAAGCTATGCAGTCATCTGATCAACCTAACTTTTTATGAGACACATAAAAAGGACTAAAAAAAAATGATTGGATATGTTAAATTCTAAATAGAGTCCATAAAAGTGCTTACTTGAATAGGCAATATACCAGTGGTAGGCCTAAGCCAGAAAGGATATAGTTACTCATGGAGGAGACCCTACTATGACTAGGCAACACATGTGGTTTAAGTGCCTGTGGTTCTGATCTGATGGTGTGACTGAGTCTTCTCAAAACAACATTAAAATTATAAATTCTTTCTACATACTGAAAATACATTTATATCATTGGAAAACTATTCATTAAAACATTAAGAAAAACAAAAGTAAATCAGGCCATATGGCAGATTACACAATACATTTGTTAAATAACTTGAAATGAGTGAAATAGAAATAAATGTATTAAAAGAATCCAGGTAATTGGTGAAATAGATGATGAAGAACTTGAATTTAAGATTACGTTACTAGATATCAGCTATTCTCTATACTATACAATATTACTTGATATATACAAGTAAACATACTTCTGAATTTGTACTTGCCTCAGTTTCCTCATACAAATCACAATACCAGTGCAATTATCACAGATATTTGTGTAGGTGTGTTGGTTTGCATAAGAATGCCCCCCCTTCTCATAGACTCTCATATATTTGAGTACTTGATCACAATTTGGGAGAATTATTTGGGAAGAATTAGGAGATAGGGTCTGTTGGAGAAGATATGTCACTGAGAGCTGGCTTTAAAGTTTCAAAATACCACTGCCTTTTCCAGTGAACTTGCCATTCAAGAGCTGACCTGTCAACTGTTCCTGCTACCATGTCTTCTTTCCACCATCATGGTGTCTAACCCTCTCGTTTTAAGCCCAAGTAAGTGCCTTATTTTATAAATTGCTCTGGTCTTGGTGGTTTAATCACAGCAATAAGAAAGTTACTAATACAATGATAATTATGCCTAACACATGAAGCAGTTAGGACAATACCTGTCTCACAGTAGCCAATATGTATTTCTGGCATTATTTCCTCATGAAAACATCATGAAGATTACCAAAGATGTGTGAAGCATTTTAAGTAAAGGTTGCCACTTATAAGATACCAAGAAATGTTAGACCAGGCGGTGGTGGCTCACGCCTTTAATCCCAGCACTCGGGAGGCAGAGCCAGGCGGATCTCTGTGAGTTCGAGGCCAGCCTGGGCTACCAAGTGAGTTCCAGGAAAGGTGCAAAGCTACACAGAGAAACCCTGTCTCAAAAAAAAAAAAAGAAAAGAAATGTTATTCAGCATTTCTGCCTCCTCTTCTATATCCCCATTGAGGGTTTAAATGGCTTTTGAAAAAGTAATTCAGTTTTAATTTTGATAACTCTATTTATCAGAAATTTCACTCCCAGTATTATATATTGTATATTGTATTTATCTTTGAAATCCAGCCTTTTTCTTGTTTGATTTGTCTGGCTAATAATAAATATAGATTTTATTTTTTTTATTTGTTACAATGTCTTGGGAAAGTTGAAGGCAATGCATTTTTTCATATTAGAATCAAAAGGAGTATCATATACACCAATACATGTAACAGTTTATGAACTCTGAGAAAATCCCCAAGGAATTAAAATAGAAAATTTCTGAAGTAATTGGAAGAACATATATAGGTGTGCCCACAGGCTGGAAAACTGAATAGATATTCCTTAGCTTCAGGCAATAGAACATTCTTCCATATTTTTCTGGTATCTACAGTGTAGGGAAGGTTCCTATCAATAATGAGTTTCACAAGTTTATATTGTAATTTTATTAGTAAAAGTGGATTTTAATTTGGTTTGTTCATAAATGTATGTTATATACTTTATTTCCATATCATATTATAGAGGACCCTGGTTCAGCCTTTCCCATTCCCCCTAGTACCCTCCTTCTTATCTATTAGCCCCTGAATCCATTCCATTATCACATCATTCTTCACCCTCCTCTATTTTTCTATGTCTCCTTTTTCCATACAAAAGAGAGAAGAAATAATTGTCTTTCTGAGTCTGGCTTATTTCACTTTATATAATGATCTCCAATTCCACCATTATTATGAAAATCATATAATTTTATTCATTATGAATCTTTACATTAGCAAACTATAGTAATCAGGAATCTCTTGCAGAACAAAACTAAAATAACACGTGTGTGAACACACACATACACACATAGAAATTCATTAAATCATCTTACTAGATTTACATCCAAAATGTCTTTCTTAAATCCTGAAGATCATCCTATTAAATTAGAATCAGCAGGAAATTTAGAACTCATATCCCCCATTCTCTGTAGGAGTTTAGAAGCTTGATGTCAATAAGAATCAATTAGTAAAAAACAGATGTGTATCACATTGAACAAACTGTACTAATGCCCTTCAATATAGTGCTTAAAAATTCTTATGTTTTGTTATGGTGGAGTGGAGTATAAGCAATAGTCTTGAACACAATCTTCTTAGTTTGTTTTAGTCCACCTGAAGGAGTTTTTCTCTGACACAAGCAATAATGCCTATTTTGTCATGGCAACTGTGCCAGAAAACATTTTGACCAGAATACTAGGCCCCAGGAAGTTAATTAATCATTTAAAATATATTTTGTCTATAACTAATTAATATGAACAAAACTGTTAGGAAATCATTTTGTTTTAAAAGTTCCACTAAGACTATTTGTAATACTTAGTATAGTTGAGGTCCTCAGTGTATTGGGGTAATGTGTACATATCCTTCTTAAAGTCTTATTTTTTGTGTGCCTATATAAACTCAATCTCCTTAAATTATGAATGTTAATTTTAGTCTATATGTATATAAGTTCTATTTTAAAAATACTTCAGTACCTTGCAAGATGACTCAGTAAGTAAAGGCATCTGCAACCAAGGCCAACCAATTACTTTAATTTCCAGAATCACATGGTAGGAGAAAACTGACTCATGCAGGTAGTTCCCTAACATTCACATATATGCTATGGCCATGTTATCACACTCTCCCTCCACATGCAAACAAATAAATGTGGCAATAATATTTAAGAGCATTCATATAAATGAAGATGAATGTTCTCTTATTCTACAATTTATAATACTGTACAAGAGAGAAGGAATAATCTATGAAATCAACATAGTTCAGAATATTTTTAAAGTGCATTTGTCTAGAGAGTGATTTTGGAAAGGAACATCCCTGGGGCTTCAGGTATCTTTAAATAAGAGGACAAATTGATCAATAATATCAAACACTGTTTCTTAAATCAGACTGCTTATCACAATAATCTTGCAACATTTTTGTTTGTTTAATAGAGTTTCTATGCAATACAAGCATGAAACAGGTAGGAAAATCTCTCTCTTTTTCTCTCATCTCGATTTAAAGAATTGTGGCTTATTGCTATAAGATATTATCTATAGGTGAAGAAACATAGAATAGTCAAAATGCTAAGAATGTTGAGAAGTGGACAATGGAAGTGAAAAAAAACAGAAAAATATTGCTAAATACTAGTTTGACTTCACATTATAAATTCTGAGTCATTTTCATGTAACATGTCCTTTAAAAGTACTCCAAAGTCATTTTAATATCCCTTGTAAATAATCTATTAAGCCTCTGTCAACTCATTCTTTTGGTCACCAATAGTGTAGGTAATAGACATTGACCTCATTATGAAGATGGAACCTGATATGCAGGGATCTTGGACAGGTGGCATTTCTAAGGAAGAATCTTTAATGTGAGTTCATGTGCTGAAAAAAAATTTAATTGTGCTATACCTAAGAAACTCTGATGAATAATCTTTCCAAACACTAAAATTCCAATGAAAACTTAAGATCCTCAACTTCATTCTGCTTTTAAATATAATTTATAATATACTTTATGCTGCACTAAAATCCATTGTTCTTCACAGTAACTTTCATCTCTTGTTCTCTCTGCTCACAATCACACTTGCACAGGAGACAAATGTCACTGGCTTCATTTCTGTTTTAAAAGTAGCTAACTCTTTAGTATTCCAGGATATAGATAATTCTAAATGAATTTTATTCCCCTAAGTCTCCCTTGACCAATTTCACTAAAATTTATTTATATTTTTATTGCTATTTAATTCCTTTTTCTTTTATGTTTGAAAATGACAAGGACTAAGACCATTGTCTTTTATTTACATATAGCACTCATTAAGAGGGAAGAAAATGTGAAAGCTATATTACCTTCTAACCCTGGGTTTTGTAACAGAAACCAGCATTAACAAAATTGTTCTAGAAAATGGCCAATTGGCTTTTGGAAGGAACAGTCATTCAGGACAGAATTGTCAGTACTTAGATTTAGCCCTGAGGAGCATATCTTAAAAATTATTTCTAACAGATAACATGTAAAATATTGATTTATAAATGAACAGAAAAAATATACAATGAAAGGGTAAGGAAGAATATTCTCTATGACATTTATATAATTGAGATGCAGTAGAAAGTCAATCTCCATTGGGGTTAGAAAACAATGCCCTCTAAATTAACATGAGCAAAGCTCAAATGAGCTCACAGAGACTGAGGCAGCATGCACAGAGCCCACACAGGTTTGTGCTAGGTCCTCTGTGAATGTATTATGGCTTCCAGTTTAGTGTTATTATCAGATTATTGAGTGTGTGCTCTGGGATGTTCTGTATGGCAAATGTGTTGCTCTGATTGGTCAATAAATAAAATACTGATTGGCCAGTGGCTAGGCAGGAAGTATTGGCGGAACCAACAGAGAGGAGAAAAGAAAGAACAGGAAGGCAGAAGGAGTCACTGACAGCTGCTGCCAGGAGAAGCAGCATGTGAAGTTGCAGGTAAGCCACAAGCCACGTGGCAAGGTATAGATTTATGGAAATGGATTAAAGATATAAGAACAGTTAGCAAGAATCCTGCCATGGCCATACAGTTTGTAAGCAATATAAGTCTCTGTGTTTACTTGGTTGGATCTGAGCAGCTGTCGGACTGATGGGTGACAAAGATTTGTCCTGACTGTGGGCAAGGCAGGAAAACTCTAGCTACAAGTGTGCAAACAAGTGGATCTCTGTTTGATGTGTCTTCTCTTGGGCACTTTTTTTTTTTTTTTTTTGGTTTGTCCTGTCTAATTTCAATGTGATAGTTTTTGTATTATTTCACTGTATTTTATTATGTTATATTATAAAAAGAAGGAAGAAAAGCTGGGGGTGGGAGGAGGGAGGGAGGAAGGAAGGAAGGAAAAAAGAAAACCTAGCCACTACTAGGGTAAAAATTGAGTGAACTGTCATTTATACCTGCTGAGAGATGGAAAATCAGTTTTCTCCAAAGAGTAGATATATCAACCACTCCAGGGCAGACCTCCTCTTCAGGAGTAGTTGACCAACATATAACAAACTCCATAGTTTTGTTGTTGTTGTTGTTTTTGTTTGCTTGTTTGTTTTGTGGTGTGTGCTTTTATTTGATTGTAATTTGATGGGTGTTCTTTGTTTTGTGTTTTTGTTTTTATTTTTGGGTGGTGTTTTGTTTCTTTCTATTTTGGGAGTTTTGTTGTCATATTGGGTTTTTTTTTTTGAGAAAGAACTTAAAATTTGGTAGGTAGTGAGGGGAATATGACATGAAAGAACTTGGGGATGGGAAGAATATGATCAGTTTATATTTAAATTTAATAATTGTTTTAAATAATAAAAATATCAAAATAAAAGGTTATTTTCACTTTAGTGAACTTTTTATCATTTCTAATGGTATGCTATTAAATAAAATAAATACATACCATTCATATCGCATGACTATATTTTGTGAAAGTTCAAAAAGTGTTAGTTACTCTGAAAGTATTGATTCTAAGTAGATGTTCAGATAACTAATAAATGTTTAAAGCCCTTTATCCACAAAATTGTCATATCAAGCTCTAGTGACATAACAAATAATAGAAAACAATATAAGAAAAGGAGAGCTTTGGATTGCACAGTCTTATATGTAGAAAACAGGTAGACATAAGATTGAGCAGCTGGTCACATTGCATCCACAGCCATGAAACAGAGATGAATTCTGGTTCTCAGGCAACTGCCTTCTTTTCAGTTCAGAATTTCAGCTCATAGAATGATATTTCCTTAATTCTATTAACTTAACCTACATAACCCCTCAAAGACATGCGCAGAGGCTAACTAAATCTAAATAGTGACTCTTAAACAGGTCCTGAGGATTGTTTCCAAATGATTTTTGTTCTTTGAGAGACTTAAAGAAAGGGAAAGAGTCAAGGCTTGATTCCATCTCTTGTTTGTCTCATCTACTCCCACCATGGAATTTGAAACATACTTTCCAGAGGGAAGTGTGGTCCAGGTGGGTATGTAAAAGAGAAGTGATGGCTCAGACATTATCAGCATTCATGGAAATATAAAAATAGTCATAATTGTGAAATGATGCATTAAGAAAAATTGTGATGATGGTTAGAATGAATACTACAAAGATTTTAAAAACTGGTTCAAGGTGAACCCAGATATTGTAGTTTTACTCTATTAGACATATAAGTCCATTCTCTCTGCTTTACAGATTAAATGAAAACAGTTCTGTGGTAATATATTGTATACCCTAATAAACTTGCCTGAGGATCAGAGAAGCAGAACAGCCAGCCACTATTTCTTACCTCTACGAAATAATCTAAAGATGGTGAGTTCCTGTTTCCTCATGCCTTGTATACCCTTCTCTGACCTGCCATATTAATGCCTTAGATTAAAGGTGTGTATGCTTCCCAATCAAAGTCATGAGATCTTAAGTGCTGGTATTAAAGGTGTGTGCCACCACTATCTGACCTCTATGTCTAATCTAGTGGCTGTCTCTGTCTTCTGATCCTCAGGCAACTTTATTAGTGTAAACAATATATCACCACACAGTTTTCTTAGTAAACTTGTTTCCATCATACATTAGTAAAAAAGCATGTAGAGGTAGAATAAGAATCCTAAACCAAACATTCTCAGTTCTAGAGTGATTTACACCTATTATACTTGCATTGTAATGACAAAATGTTGTTACTTATGGAAATCTACTTTTAAAATATAATGCTATGAGTGAAAGGTATAAAATATCATTCCCAACTCTAGTAATTAACTAAAAGTAAACATATATTCAAAATCATTTGTTCTTTATGACTTTGAAATCATGTTGCTTTTAAAGTCAATTGCATAATTAATGCAGTATTTATATATCAGACAATAAAAAACATCCTCTACTTAAAAGCTATTTTGCTAGTAATCCTCCTACTAATGAGTTATACTCATTATTCAACAATTCCTTATATTTCTCAAAAGTCCTTGAGTCCAAATCTAGTTGTAAATTGAGGTCCTCAAGGTTTTAGAAAGATAAGTCGTAAAACACTCTGCTTGATGAAGTATCGCGTAAACTGGGATATTGCCCATTGTGTAATATTTCATCAGCAATCTACAGAGAAGCTTGAAGCTATTAAAAGAACAGTGAATATAAATCAATTAATGTTAGTTCAAATCTATAATTTTTACCAAAAATGTTCATAACTAGGTAAAATATATACAGTTCTGTGTATTTCAGAATTGCCAGGAAATGATTATGGACTTAACACATATACTTCATTTTCATTTAATCATCTTTCCTAGGGTATGTGTTTTGTAGTTACATGATATCAACATCACTCATTTTAATAGTTGCATATTATTCCATTTTATGGATGTACCTTAGTTTATTGCTGGTGATAAAAGTTAATTGTGGCTATTTTTCAAACTAATTTCACCTCTTTCATCTTTCATATGCCTTTTATCACCTATCTAAATCTGTATGTCTCATCACTCAAATTACTTTTATTATATCATTTCTTGGAGATGTGCCTAACATAATAATTCAAAAATTGTTAGTCTTCCTGAAATATGTTATGTGATTTCCCATATTTGTGGTCAAAAGTGTTACTTTTTCTGAAGGAGACTGTATTATATGAAATTTTGAAGGTAGGTTACCTTGGATTCTAAAAAAAAAAAATCTCTGAAATAGACATATGGCTTTGGACAACTCAAACTATTTTGGAGTCAATCGTTGCTTCATCAAATTTCAGCATATGAAACAAATAGTTTATAGCAGATTCTGGCTATACTACACAATGCACAGTTTTTGCAACATCTTTTAATAACATGGAAAACACAATAAATAACATGTTACATTAATGTATGTTTTGGGTGTGTGATGTGGTATGGTGTGCATGGATGTGCATATGACTGTAAGAAGGCTCACTAACATGTGTGTAGTTGTGCATGTGTGTGTGTGCATATGTATTCATGTTGAGTCCCAACATAATATAAGAAATGGAGATATCCTGCATCAAACACTTTTACTAAAACACTTGAGAAGCTATGCTGACACTTATTGTTAAAATATATTCAACTATCACACAAGGGACTTTAGTGTAGGAGGTTACATAGACTCTTGTGTAATCAAAGGGCTTATAACTTTTTCAGGAGTGTTTGATCTTTGGAGGATGGGTTTGACTAAGTTAGGGAGAACAAAGGTCCATGATTGCTCTTCAAGGTCATTTGCTATATGGACTTTTTCTGTCTGGTCTATATCTCATCCTGAGATTGTTGTTTAACTGTATTGTATAGAATGTTCCAGCTTTATCTACATTCTCTAGACTCCAACAAATAAGGAATGTAGCTCCTTAAGAGGATTCGGAATTCAGAGTCGAAAGTGTTGCTGGCAGACCACACTTCACAAGGTAGAACCACAAGGAAATGCAGTCTGTCTCAAGCAACTAAGTTTATTAGTGTTTACTGATGGATGATGTCACTCTGCATGCTGTGAATGTGTTGCTCTTGTTGGTTGATAAATAAAATGCTGATTGGCCAGTAGCCAAGCAGCATTGTGGATTCCTGCCACAGTACACAGAGACAACTCTAAGCCACACAGTATGCTGCATGGTGGATTTAGCTTTTGCTAGAGAGAGAGAGAGAGAGAGAGAGAGAGAGAGAGAGAGAGAGAGAGAGAGAGAGAGAGAGAGAGAGAAGTTTTGGGGCAATATGCTGCTGGATGGAGACACTGCCTCCCAGAGTCCGGTGGTGAGCATGGTTCCCCAAAAGCTGGCAGTTAAACATAGTTCCACCATGTTGGAAGGCCGAGATAGGTGGAGCCAGCAGACAAAGCTGCTATTTTAATCCAAGTAATATTGCAGTTTAAAGCAATAGATTCACAAACAAACAGAATCAGATAAAATAAACCTCTAAATGGTTTACAATGTGTATAAACATATATATAGGTTTGAAAGAGAGAAGAAAAGGAATATAGACAGTTATATAAAAAAATAGAACCTTTTAAAAAATAAAGTTTTCAAAGAAACAATAAAAGTAATAAAAACAATAAGCCACATAAAAATGGATATTACGTGGAGAGTCTGAATTGTGTTGTCTTTGGGATTTTTAACTATACAGAGACATTTGATTGTAAAAGCTGCTGAGTTAAATCAATATGTATATTTTAAAAATATCTTGATTTCAAAATTATGTCTAAGGATACAATGCTTTGGAAAAGAGGCTAATGGGGAAATGTCTTTCTGTAAGCTGTGAATATGTGTTGCTCTTATTAGTTGATAAATAAAGCTGTTTGGCCTATGGCAAGGCAGCTTAGGGGCAGGCAGGAAATTCAAAGAGAGAGACAAGAAGAAGGCTGAGAGAGACGCCAGCCCATCATCCAGGGAGCAGCATGTTATGGCACACAGGTAAAGCCATGGAAAATATGGCAACATATAAATTAACAAAAATGGGCTAAGTTTAAGTGTAAGAGCTAGTTAGTTGGAAGCCTAAGCTAATGGTCAAGCAGTTTTAATTAATAGAAGCCTCTGTGTGTTTACTTGGGGGACATAGGTGAGAGAGATTAGTCCCGATTCCCGGCAGGCCAGGACACAGAAAAACTTTCAGCTGCAGGAGGCTCTATTTTTGTTTCTACAGAAAATAAGAACCTGTGGATTGCTTCCAGGCTAATATGGTTTGGCCAGTCAATCCCCCCAACAAAAGTCTCTGATGATACCATGGCCCAGATGATCTAAAATCCAGAACAGTTTCAAGGCAAGTGGCCCAGACAATGCAGCCTCACAGACTATTCCAGTCAAGACCATAATTCTTAATTTTCTCAGGATCCCCATAAGAATATAGCACCCTTTATCAGCAGAAAGTAACCTAGAAAACTGCCCACATTCCCAAAAAATGGATTATGGATGTTTGTCTTTGTTTAGGTTGTTGGTTACAAATTATTATGGGCCGTGGTCAATATCTTTCTAAAAGAAAAAAGGGGATATGATATGAAAATATAGGCTGCAGATATGATAAGATAAGAGGGTGGATTGTTGAATCTCTTTTAAATGGCAACTTATTGAAAACGTTTTACATTGGTATAGATTTTAGTTTATTGATACAAATTTAAAGTTAATTTTGTTATGCTGTATGTATATTTCTACTCTTGTTTAAGGTATTATGTTTGTGCAGCTCATTTAAATTGTAAGGGATAATTAAGAAATACAGATTAATAATTATGCTTGTATGATAGTCAAATTCATAGTCATGTTAAGTTTTCTAGGTATACAGAGATTTATTTCAAAAAGGTAGGTAATCTTCAAATACTTGAAAGCCCTACAGAATATGGCATTTAAAATGTTTTAAGAACTTTGACTTTCTAGACATTGAGACATGTCTGCTTCTGGCAACACCAATCTACTTCAAAGAAGAAAATGGGCATTGAACAAATGCATTATAGAGTTTGCTTTCTTTGTGGCAAAAGTTAGCCACTGAGACAAAATGTGCCCTTGCATCGACTGCTTAATATACTGTATAAGCTGGACATGCAGGACCCTTAGGAAGGTTACCACTGAAATTTGCAAGATGAGTTGGTCCTTCAGGTTCCTGCTTCACAGAAGAAACTGCCAGACATTCCTGAGGACACAGGAAAAAACAACTGAGAGACTCTAGACCTGTGGGCTAAAGATGGATGCCCCAACGTTACAGAGGAACTTTGGATGACTGTACAGGCAGACAGCTGTCCCTGATACTCTAGATTTTTGAAAGTTGCTTGCAATGTTTGTCCTGTTTACTTAGGTAATATTGTATCCATCTGAGGTCTTTGATGTAGTTGATATAGATAGATATAGATATCTATAGATAGATATAATTATGGTTTTCCTTGGTTATGATAACAGATAAGGTAGATATGAAACTTTATACTCACAAATATAGGAGAGATGATAGAATATTTTCTTTAATTTAGCCAAATGCAAATAGATAAGATATTATAACTGTAATTGTTGCTTGATAACTTTTTGTTATGTACAATTTTACTTTGTTAAAGTTAAAACCTTCCTTTTAAATAGAAAGAAAAGGGGAAATGGTGGGTGATATCGTTCTGCATGCTGTGATTTTGTTGCTCTGATTGGTTGATAAATAAAATGCTGATTGGCCAGTAGAGAGGCAGGAAGTATAATAGGGATAAGCAGACAAGGAGAATTCTGGAAAGAGGAAGGCTGAGTCAGGAGTCAACAGCCAGACACAGAGGAAACAAGATGTGAAGGCAGAACTTAAAAAAGGTACCAAGCCACATGGCTAAACACAAATAGGAATTATGTATGGGTTAAGTGTAAGAGCTAGTCAGTAATAAGCTTGAGACAATGGCCATGCAGTTTGTAATTAATATAAGCCTGTGTGTGTTTACTTCGGTGTGAACGGCTATGGGAACAGCAGGTAAGAGCTTTGTCCTGACCAGGGGCCAGGCAGGACACAGGAAAACTTCAGCTACCGTTTACAGGTGTTATTGTTAAGAAAAGTTCAGGGAATACATAACATGCTACAAACAAAGGAACTTGTCTTGTGGGGGCAGTTACAGTTTGTAGCTCTTTAGGGAAAATAGTACCTTGTTTCTTTGCGATTGTGTTGGGTGTTTGTTGTTTTTCCTTTTGCTTTGACAATGATTAGCAACATTGCCCAGACTAGCCTGGAATTTCTGGCTTCCATTGATCCTCCTTCCTCATTCTCTTGAGAGACTGATATTATAGGCACACAGCACTATATCCAGCTCTGACTGTACTTGCTTTTTTAAAGAATGGGGCTAGCCACAGGTGGGCTACAGTCATCTAGTAATTTACCAGATCTGAGCACCTCTGTGGATTGAATTAAATAAACTTATGGAACTTTTTACCCTAAAATTCTAGAACTTGGGCAAATGAAAAACATAAAAAAATGCATATAAATTATCTGTTCCTGTTATTTTATTGAATTGTAACTTAACTTAAAAAAAGAATAGGAAACTACAGTTTCAAAAAAAGATGAACGGCTTTTCTTTTTGGTTGAAAAGACATTATTTTTAATGTATTCCAAGTAGAAGAAAAAGCTTTTTGATTTTCTCCAAGCAACTTATAATGAATATACAATTTCAGAAGTTGAAATTTGTTAGAGACTTGAAAAGAATTAATGCCAAGAAAAGGATTCTCTTAATTTAGCTTCTCAAAATATAATATTTCTTACATCTCAAATGTGCACATCCAGATAAACTCAAGTGATTATACAAGCAAACAAGAATAAAAGCTATATAAAAGCAAAGTATTGTGTGCCAAATCCAGAGATTTATTTTACTTGTTTATTTTTGCTAGGAAATAGTTGTCTGGAATAATTGTGGCAATATGCAGCTTAAATATTAAAATACATGGGATTGTTGCTAAAACCTAACTAATTGTTAGATCAGAAACCTGAAACAAACCCTATTGTACTGTATGGTTTAAAGTATTTAAATGCTTTTTGTTTGCATTAGGTATAATAAACAGTTATACGTATGTGGGTCCCTCAATTTTTTATCATTTAGATACTAGGGGTCTAGAAAATTCAGGCTACTAAGGTTACCAAACTGGTGACATTAAAGTTACCTCAATAAGTCAAAGAACACAATTCATAGATGACAGAGGGTGAAATTTACAGAGAAATTTTAGCATAGATTTCAGGTGGGACCTTAGGAGGAATAGGAAGTTGGAAAAAGAGAGAGAAAATAAAGAGACTTGTATTGTAGGAGAGAACCCAGGAAACAGGCGACCAATGACCAATTATTCTAGGGATTTTTAAAAATGACTTATGGCATATGAGATATGAGGAGAAGGATGAACTGGTGGGTTAAGTTGTCCCAGAGGTGATCATTTAGGATATAACAAAGAAACAGGAACTAGGACTACTTCTGGCATTTCTTGCTTCCAGCAAGAGAACTCTGGGAGCCATTCTTGAGTATCCTTGCTGCACTTCATGGCTTCCCACGGCCTGTTCTCATCACTTTAATACCTCTGTGCAATGTATAATTCAAAGCTCTGCTTAGTAGTTTCCTTTCTTTAAACATTTCTCGTGTCTTTGTGCTTGGAAAATTTGAACTTCTCTCAGTTCCTTACAAAATAATTCTTATGGATTAACATAACATATGATTGAATAATAAAAAGGTGGTACATATACACAATGGAAATTATTTATGGAAGTCACCAATCACTCTCCAAGTGGATTTGAGGCATGCTTCACAGAAGTGACAAGTCTGGTACTGTAAACGAGGTCAAAAACACATGGCTATAGAAGCCATAAGCAATTGGCAAGAACTAACTACTATTATTTAGCTAAGCTGACACAACATGAAACTACCTTCTAAATATTTGTGTATATACCTTTATAGACAAAAAAAAATCTACTGTCAGCCTGAATCAGAGAGCCCCTCTTTAATGTCAAAGGCAATGAATTCAGATACCTATAAGCTGTTCAACGTGCTAAAAATTAGTGACTATGAATGTTTGTGGCTTGGTGAACATTATGAACAAGGAGCAGAAGAATTAAGACCATAGAATATGGAGTCGTCTTCTGGGGGTGACAAAGCCATCATAGTCTTGAACTCAAAGAGTAGTAATGCATCTGCATAATGGTGGCCCTGTCGAGAGTTATCATAACTGTGAAAGAAGATCATAGGTTACAATTCCTCACTGATGAGCCACACTATTGCTTCATTAATTTAATTATGTGGTTTATGTTGATTTTGCCAACTTTACAATTGCATTAATAATGGGTATTAAGTATATTCCAATACCACTTCTTATTTAAAAAAATATTTTATAAAAGATAATTAGTGTTATAGAAGAAATAAATTTAAAAAAATCATATAAGAACTTTTTGCTATGAATTTAAATACATCTCCTAGAGTTATTTCTAGCTTATATTAGACATAAAGCATATGTTCATAAAAATTCAGAGTAGTTTAATAAATACTAGCCAAGAAATGGAAATAACCTAAATGCCCTGTAACTGAGGAATAAGGTAGTACATCTATAGAAGTAATTTCAATATCAAGATCAGAGTGCAATAAAAATAAAATCTACAGGAAGGTGTACTATAAAGTCTGAATTCTTCAATCTATCATTGTCTGTTGGAAATTAACTGAGATATAAAAGACAAGCAATTCTATGCAATGCCAGAATCTGTAGCATCTCCGACTTCAGAAAAACAAGAAAACAAACAACAAAGTTCACATTCTTTAAATTTTAAAATAAAAAATCAAATAAATACTGCATTCATTATCTAGATATACAACTGCTAGTTATTTGTATAAGGAAAATAAATGTATGTATTCATTTAAATCCTAGCACACAAATTTTCCTGGCATCCTTTTGTGTAAAAACCATGAACTTAAATAACACAACACTCTGAAGGAAAATATATAAACAATTTTGGTGTCACCAAATTTAGTGTACATAATATTAGTTACAAGAACATATGAACTACTGGTAAATGGAAATATATGTATGAATCCCAAGCAATAAAATTTATGCTGAGGGGGAAGAAGCCAGAGAATAAGATCCATTTCATGAATCTATCTATATTAAATTCTAAAGCAATAGCAACAACAACTACAGCAAACATTCTGATCAATAGTAACCAAAACATTTCCCTAAGGACACGAGGCAAGTGCAACTTCTTCTAGGTCTTATGTTTAGGAAAACACAAAGAAGAATTTATAAAATGACAAAACAAAGTCTTAGCCAATGCTATATATGTTTGTTATCTTATTTGAGTATTGTTTAAAATGATTTTAATGAAATTATACATGTGTATTTGCTGCATATGATATCTAACCCATTTGTGAACTACATGCACATACAGTCTATTGTGTCACTATTCCTTATGCTTTTTTTAAATGAATTGAAAAAAATGTTTACTTCATTGTAACTTTGGAGGAATCCATTCATATAAATGTTGTATGTATAAATTGCATTGAAAACTTTGTTACACATCTTGAGATGACAATGAACATAAGTTCAACTATGAGAAACGAGCTGTTAGATGTAGAGTCTTCCTTGTGAATAGAGAAGAGGTCATTTCTCTGTCACTTTTTAAAGTGGATTTGCAGCCAAGCTCCTAGATTGAAGCTGTTTTCAGAATTTATGTAATTTGACAAATGGATGCAGACTTTGATAAGTTTATACAAGATCTTCCCAAGGAAGATTATTGTGGTGTGAAAAGTATAGATGTGTTAACATTTTATCAGCTATCAGCAATGTATAAGATCCATTAGCATTTTAGAAAGGTCTTTACAGGAGTCTAATGAGCATCCAGTATAATTTTATCTTTGAAAAATGCTATTTACATCTTCTGAGTCTTTACAGATGTGAATCTCAGTAATAATTTACACTTCATTTTGTTTGTATTTTTTTCTGAGACAGGATTTCTTTGTGTGTATTCCTGAATATCCTCAAACTCTCTGTAGACCAAACTGACCTCTAACTCAGAAATCCACCTGCCTGTGCCTTCCTTCTAGTGCTTGGATTAAAGATACAATAACTTTCATAACTTAGACTTTCATAAAGCTTCACTAAATTATCTTTTATTCCAAATTAAACTACCAATAAAGATGTGAACTTGCAAGGGCCCTTTTTGTTCATGCTAAATTCAGGTATTATTAGCTAAGCAAAGGTGAGTGTGTGTGAATGCATACATTTGCATGCATGTCTGTTCAACATAATCTGTAATACTGACTTATGTTCAGTAAATTTACAATGAGAGACATATTCAGGAAACGTCCCTTGGAATTTGATTTTGACATGTTATGAAGATTATTAACCATTAATCCAACATTCATAAAACACTCAGTTAACTGCCAGGCATACTGAAAACTCCATGTAAATGGCTATTAAAGAAAGGAAGTCAACAAACAGTTAGGAAAATATATAATTTGAATCTACTGTTATAATTATTCATGCTGCTTTTAATTTGTATAATTGAGTTGTTTAAATTCAAGGCCTGCTGCCAAAAATGATAGACCAGAAAATAAAATTTTACTTTCTTTCTTTGTTTCTTTCTTTGTTTCTTTCTTTGTTTCTTTCTTTGTTTCTTTCTTTGTTTCTTTCTTTCTTTCTTTCTTTCTTCCTTTCTTTCTTTCTTTTTTTTGACTTTTCAGGGTTTTTAGTAAAATAATAATAATAATAATAATAATAATAATAATAATAATAATAATAAAATGCAGAGGTCTGGTTCATTTCAGTTCCTTTGCTATCAAACCAGGGGCCAGGGAGTGCTTAAGCCTCTCTGCCTTCTCCTTGTCTGTGATGACCAGGCTGGAAAGGTACCAGCTTCAGCAAACCTTTACCTTCACATTACCCTTGTCCTTCTTCATCATGACAGGCTTGGCATCTTTCTGCTGGGCTGTGGGCAGAAAGTCTTCAGTTTCTTCTATTCTCAGAGGCCTGGAGAAGGAAGTTTGGCACTGGCGACTTCACAGCCTCAAGATCTGAAGAGAACTGAAGAAGCAAAGTGTACCGATTTCATTATTGACATCTTTCCCCTTTCATGAGGTCCATTGCGGTCAAAAGTGTAGCGGTAACGCCAGCATTACCGACACCCATTTACCATGTCTGAGCGAAGGGCTGCGGATTAAAAAATAGAGACAAGAGACAGCGAGTCATTCGTATGATTGGATGTGGAATGCCGTTTATTGAAAGAGGGAAGAAACCTTAAATACATACAGGCTTACAACACAAATGGAGGAACCCCCGAGGGCAGAAGTTCGCTACCAATGGTCTACATTCCAGACCCAATGTTCTACATTCTTGCATCTAAGTTGTTAACGCCCAAAATGCAGGATACACAAACAAGGAACTTCCCTAAAGCATTCAGAAGGGTGGATACCGGCAGGGAATCTGAATAGGGAGGACATCTGATCAAGGTCAAGCAAGCAAGGCTGCAGCCACTCCCAGTCGGGGGCCAGGGCCCATGGCGCCCACACAAAAGACATTCACATTTCAGCGCTTCTGTCAGTAGATACACAGTTCATTCTCAAACGGTTCTCTGTCTTTAGGATTTTCTAAAATTCAACACGCTTGCATGCAAATGTTTGCATGCACAAACACTCACCTTTGCTCAGCTAATAATACCTGAGTTCAGCATGCACAAAAAGGGCCTGTGCAAACTTACAACTTTATTGGTAGTTTAATTTGGAATAAAACAAAATTTAGTGAAACATTTCTTGAAGAATTTCCAAACTCTTCAAGATTTTTCTGGGCCATTTTTTTTATTACTCTCTTCTTTTCAGTATTACACATAACATATTTTTAATTTCCTAAGATTAAGATGGACACTATTTCTCTCTCTGTCCCGACAGACAAGGAAATAGTCACACAAAACTTCTCTCAATAAATGTTCAACCTAATTCTTCCTCACCTTCAGTCATGTCCCAGCCTCACTGTGTGTCTGGGTAATGAGAGAAAAGTGCAGAAAGCCAATTTGATGCCACGTCCTGCGTTTATCACCAAACACTTCTCTAAAATAAAAGCTATTGATTCTTACTTGTGCTTATCACTGCAATTTGCACCCTAACTATGTAATCAAAACAGTTCCCTTCCAGCATTTGTGTGGCAATCATGTATCATTAATGACACTCAAGATAGCTTCTCATAGACGTGCCTTAAAAACTTCAGTCAATGCTTATAAATAATTTTGGAGCAGAAGTCGCTGATAAAGACAGCTTATCAGGAGGAAAACTGTCATTTATCATCAGAAAATAAGGAGATGAAAACCTGTTATTTATATATAACATTTTAAATGAAACCATTCTTTTTTTTGGCTCAGTTTTGTAAACAAACAGTTTCAAAGACAAATGACCAAAAGGGAAGATTCATCCCCCCCCCTTTTTTTTCTCTGCCATAGGAAGATGAAAATTGACTCTGTACTGATGTGTCCCATCTCATTATTTACGAACAATTTTTACAGCTAGATCTAGAGCATTTTTTGTGAGAACTAATTTATAGCTAAAGGAAATAAGCAACTTATTTTGTAGAGTTATTTTGTTACTCTAGTAAATTGCCCCAGAATGTCTTGAAAATTAAAGTATTTTTACATTCAAACTTCACCTTTTTCCTTAATCCTTCTGCTCAAATCTTCGTCAATCCATTGACATTTCGTTTGTCTGTGTAGCTCCTGCATTCATAAATGGCTTTTGTGTTGACTGGCACCTGCACAGCATGCATTTGCCTTTCTGCCATAACAGCCAGGCACAGAGGCATGCAAATAGATTTTTCTTGCCTAAGTAATTCACGAAAAAATATATTATTTTGTTCCTTTTTAAAGAGTCTATCATGTTTCTGACAGCCCTAAAACAGTCTGGTTTAAGACCATTTTTGATGTTCTTCATATATAAATACAGGATATTTTTACCCAATGTTGATCCTTTCATACTTTTACTCATTATCTTATTTAATTGGTCTATTGGAATTCTTATTTCTTCTAACACACATCTTACTATGGTGTTTCAGGAAATCTCTTCCATTGTTCTTTTTTAGTGTACCAAACCAATGAAATCATCAAACCCTCTTTACACCTATACAATAAGATTCATAAAGCATAAGTGTTATGAATTCTATAGAAAACATTAGTTTTAGTAGTATTCACTGTTACCAAAGTTTTGGCTAATAAAAGAAACATAAATTTCATGTTTTTTTCAGATATGTTGTAGAACCACCAGATTCAAAATTTTAAAGCACTCAAAGTTCTGAGAACAATTTGCTGACCTCCCAGCAGTTTCTGGATCAGAAAATGGGCAGGTTTTTGCAGAGGTTTAGGTTCAGACAAAATGGGTTTACATAAACCTTGCATTATTTCCCAAACTACACCCAGACTTATTTAATGTAAGACTTGGAAAAGGATATTTAAATTTTCTGAGCTGGATTTCCTTATCTTTACACTTAAATTAATACTACTTATTTATATGTAAATTTAATTTGGAGGACTGTATTAAAACATAATTACTGAAGTTCAATGTTTCTGAAACAGCACTTCTCAAACCTTATAAACATCCAGTCACTTGAGGATTTTTTTTTTTTTTTTTTTTTTTTTTTTTTTTTTTTTTTTTTTTGGTTTTTCGAGACAGGGTTTCTCTGTGTAGCTTTGCGCCTTTCCTGGGACTCACTTGGTAGCCCAGGCTGGCCTCGAACTCACAGAGATCCGCCTGCCTCTGCCTCCCGAGTGCTGGGATTAAAGGCGTGCGCCACCACCGCCCGGCTGAGGATTTTTTTTTTTAAAGAGGAGTTTTTTCACTCATAATTCAAGTCGCAGGCCATCATTGTAAGACAGACCAAGGCAGTGTGAACTTAAAACAGCTAGTGACATCCCATCCACAACACAGAGACGACAGCAATGAAAAAAATGCATGTTAGAGTCATGTAGGAGACACCTAAGGATTCTGATAGGATATAGATAGCAGCTCAGTGTTTGGAGAGCAGGACCTAAGAGTGTGTGTTCCCAGCTGCTGCAGGTCATTTGTCTCTAGGTAACAAATTCCTGGGGATCCTCATTCTGTGGTATCCACACTGTGTTTATACTCATTGATTTCTTTGCTAGCCAATTGGTTTTATTTTTAACAAAATTTCAAAAAGTATCACCTCAAAGTATACCACTATTCTATGCTCAATATTTCAAGCTGTTAGGGGAGACTTTTGTAGTTGGGATTTTATGCTCAACTCCCCTAATCTGCTAAAAGATGAAATCTACAAATGGAATCTAAATGTCAAGAAGTCTGTCCTCAGAAATCCCATCTCCTTTGGGAGGATATCAGATCACAAGAAAGGGCCTAGAAATTGGTGGGACTCCTCAAGAACTTTTGCCTTATGCCATTGGCTATTCTTGTAGTCAATTTATTTCTCGCCTAAATCACTCCTCTGCCCTTAAATTACAATATTAACTCTGTTCTCTCCTATGACTAGAAGAACATAAGTTTCCATATTTCCTTGGGTCTTATTTTACTTACTTCTTCTTTTTAAGTTATAATCCTGTGAACATAATAATTTTGTTTGATTTGCTTCTAATAATCTCCTGTCTCTTGTTGTCTTTCAAATAATTAATCTAATTCTCAAAATACAAATATTTTCTGCCTTTTAAATAGAAACAAAATCATAAGCTTCTACATATAAAAATTATTTTTTCAGGATTAGAGGGAGGGGGAACTGTATTTAGATTATATTGTATGAAATTATGTTCAATAAAAAGAAAATTGTTTCTTCAAACAGTGTATTTTGATCTTATTCTTTCCCCATCAACTCCTCCAAGATGCTCCCAACTCACAATGCACCCAACTTTATGATCTTTCTCTTTCTTTTTCTCTCTCACAAAAAAAAACAGTGAACACAGCACCCAAAACCAAAAATGAAAACTGACAGATTTCAAAACAAGAAAATTAAAAATACAAAAAAGAAAACAAAACATAAAGTACACACACACACACACACACACACACACACACACAAAGGGGGAATCCATTTGTTGTTTGCCAACTACTCCTGGCTACAGGCTCTGCCCTGGTGTGTATTTGATGTCCCCAGTGTCACTTCACTGAAAAAAACTGATATTCAGTTTCCCAGGAGCTTTCAATCACAAATAACTTCTTGGTTAGGGGTGGTATTTGAGATCACTTCCCCCATTTCAGTGCTAAAATATTGTGTGGTTTGAACTTGTGTAGGTCTTGTGAATGATGTCACAGTCTCTGTGAGTGCATATGTATATCAGTCCTGTTAGGTCTCGATGATTCTGTTTTCATGGAGTCGTCTACAACCTCTGGCTGTTACAATCTTTCTACCACCAATTCTACATAGATCCATGAGCTCTAATTGAGGGATTTGATAAGAACATTACATTTAGGACTGAGATTTGAAAGTATCTCACTCTCTGCCCATTGTCCAGTTGTTGATCTCTTTATTGATTAGCATATACTGCAAGAAGAAACATCTCTGATGTGGGTTGAGCAATTTTCTGCTCTTTGGTTATAGTAATATACTATTAGGAGTCATTTTATTGCCTTGTTTCTTTAATAGAATAATAGTAGTAGCTTTTTCTTAGGGCCATAGATGATCTAATCCCAATATCCTGATCACTTTAGCCATTTTATGTATGAATTCCATGACATCTTTTAAATTCAATTAAAAAAGGGTTGAATACACCCATAACTTTTGTGCCACTATTTCATCAGTCTATCTTGCAAGAAAGTCTATTTGCTAACCCATTCTTCTCAGTGGAACACTTTACTTGCTTTTAAACTATCCTTATCATAAAATTTCATATATTTCTAATATGCAATATGATGTTTATATATGTATGTGCATGTAAAATGACAAGAATACTGATGGAAGGAAACAAATATTTCACTTTGCATAGCTACATATTTTATATGTATGTGATAATGCCACCTGTATTTTTTAGATTTTCATGCCCAATACAGAATAGTTAACTGTTGTTGTCTTGCCTATGTTAAATATGGAAATTTTAGTTGATATTTATGACTACAACTTTATATTCATTTCCCAGCATCCCTTTCTATCTCTATACATATGTCTAGTAACTATATTCTATACCCAGCTTCTACACACAATTATCTCCCTGTATTTACAAGTCTAAATTTGTTTTCAAATAGCTGCAGATCTTAAATAATTTAAATAAAATGACTGTAAAGAACATACACATAACATTGCATTTCAGAGCTAGAATTTTGAATTTTGTAAATAATACATGTATTAATTTTTAAACTATGTATTTTATCCCCCCCCGTGTGTGTGTGTGTGTGTGTGTGTGTGTGTGTGTGTGTGTGTGTACATGCATATGAGTACTCACAGAGAACAGAAGTCAGAGTCTGATCCCCTGGACCTGCAGTTTAAGTGTTTGTGAACTATGTGATGTAGTGGTAGTTGCTGCTAACAACTCTGTTGCCTTGCCAGAGCAGCAAACATTCCCACTGGCTGAACCATCTCTTCAACATGAAGTGCAACAACTTTTAGACAGCATTTATGTTGTACAAGCAATTGTAATTAAGCTAGAAATAATTTTAAAGTACACGGAATGTTATGTGAAGGCTATATGAAAGCACTATACCATTTTATATATGGCACTTAAATAACTGTGGATTTGGGTAACAATGGCATATATAGAGAAAAATTACTCTTGAATATTGAGGGGCAGCTCTATTTAACTGCTTAACATTCTGCCTATAACTGAGATTATAAACATTTTCCTTTCAATATCAGCCTCAATAAACATTACTCAGTTCCTAGAAAATTAATTTATGCTCTTAAAAATAACCCAGTCCCCTTCTTTTGAGGCTAAATAGTAATCTACTGTTGGCATGTATTATATTATATTTATTCATATATTATCAGGCTTAGATGTGTCCATCTCTTGGACATGTGAATAATGCAAAATGAACTTAGAAATGAAAACATGTCTCTAAACTACTAATTTAATTTTTAAGAGTATATATGGATTTAATAGTTTGAACATATTCTGAATATTTTGAATGAACATGTTCATTCTTATGTTCATGTACCAAACAATTATTCCCAGGTGGTGGTGATATTATGGGAGGGTCTGATAACCACAGCAGTTTGAGCTTAACTGAAGGAAGTTCATCATTGAAGACATATCCTTCAGAGCTATTCTATCCCTTGGCCTCCTGTTGTTGCTATTCTATCCATGGTGAATTGAGTAGCTCTTATCTGCCACATCCTATCTGCCATGGTTGATTAAAACTATGACTAAAGCAAATCTTTCTTCCTTTTATAGTTCATGAGAGGTGTTCTATCACAGTGATGTAAAAATAAAACAACCACCACAAAGAAATGGTACAAGAGAAATAGTCCTATGGTGATAACCTGGCCATGTGATTCAGAAGTCATTGGAACTTTTCTGTTGGAGAATTTGGAAAAGTTTGTAGATGATGGCTGGAAAAAGATGCACGCAGAGCTTAATAGTGATCATTCTGTCAGTTCAAAGACAAAATGCCAAGAGGAATGAAGACATAAAAGCATGTGCTAATGTAGTTTCAGGAGAGAATAAGGACCATATTGGGAACTGGATTAGAGTCTCTGATAACACATTCTGCCAAATAATTTGTCCACAGTTGGTCCACACCCTGAGACACTGAATGAGATTGAGTTTAAAGGTGACAGTCTAATAAATCTATTGGAAAATACAGGAGTGCAGCCCAGCATCCAGGCTGCACCTTGAGTACTGCTGGCTGATTTTAGCTAATTCTACAACAAAAATATGACGAACTGCAGGGTAGGACAGTCTGTACAGCCTACAGTTTTCCCAGAAAAGAAATGTGTATAAAGTTGTGTTCAATAAAGGTATAGCTGATTAGTAGATTATAGAATCAGGACATTGGGAAAGAGTTGCTTTCCTTGTTGTGGTAACATAAAGTCAAATAAGAAACAATTTATGGGACCGGGGCTTATTTGTATCATAGTTGAGGGATGCTGTTCCCGGTATGCTCATTCAGATCTTAGTGGGTCAGAAAGCAGTGAAGGGGGAGTGACAGATCTGTCCAGAGATGTAATTTCTAGGTGATTCTAAATCCAGTAAATCTCCCATTGAGGATTAAGCATTACAGATACCTCCAAGGCATCACAGAAACTGGTCCAGTTCTATTCATCGCTGGCACACATGCAAGAAGTTTTAACTCCGTTGGAAAACTTGATCTTGATTGTGGTAATTGCTTCTGGAGGTTACTATGAGCTCATTGTTACCTGGAAAGGGTATTACCTTCATTCAGCCACCTAGAAACTCAGAGGTCACTGTAGTCATATCTCAAGAGGCCAGAATACTGTACAAGGTAAGACAGATTTTGGTGTTATGCATGCAATACTGATTTTTCAGTCATGTAGAATGTAAAGGTTTTGTACTCAAAAGGCTTATTTCATATTTCACATGAAGGTATTGGAGGGCAGGTAATGTGTAGCAGGATAGATAATAACAGGCATTCCCTGGGATTTGGTCTGGGAGAGAGGACAAAACTTCGGTGGAGGATAGAGTATACTGGTGATGTCAGGAAGTAGGTACATCTAGTGAAGAAATCCACAGGTATTGAGGGATTTATTAAGGCAATTCCATGTAGTTGAAAAGGAGGTTTATTTTGGGGGCTAACTTACAGGTAGTAGTAAAGTGGTTGGTTACAGGATCCAGGAGAGGTGAGGTGCTGTCCAGCTGAGTTCTCTGGAGAACTCTGCTTCATCTACCATCCAGCATCCAGGATCACCAGGAATCAGACAGACAGCACATCTAGATCTTGGGTCTAAAGGACTCCTGTCTCATCCCCATCTCAGTAGCTGGTCATAGGTAGGCGTGACAGTTACTGGAAGCCTCTTTGGGGGTAGTACTTCCATGTCAAAGATACACATAGGCATTCAAGGATAAGCCACAGGAGTTCATTTTATCCAATCAAGCCAATTGGAGCTCATAATACAACACTGCATGACCCAGATGCTATACTTTGAATTCTAGATTTTTTATCTCTTCCTGTGTTTGATTGTTTGAGGAAGTGTCTCTTAGTGACAAGGTGGACCTTTGACTATAGAGCAAGCTGTCTTTGAACTCAGGGACTTCCTTTCTCCAGTCCCTATGTGATGAGATTGCAAGAGCCAACTGCTACTTAGTAGATGTGGTGCTGACAAACACAGGACCTTGAATCATCTAGGAGGGCACTCTAACCACTGAGCTACATCCTGAGATGAAATCATAGGATTTGATGTTTTTGGTGTTAGGTTTGTCTTTTTCCCCTCATTCTTGTCTCTTTTCTATGTTTCCATTCTTCTCTTTTTGACAGAAAGTTTATCCTATGATAATTTATATTAAAAATAAAAATGAGTTATTTTTATTCTGCAGAGAATCATAGCGTCATAACTCTCAAGGGCAACCTTGAATTTTGACTCTAAAGAAATATTTAAGCTCTTAAGACATCAAGGGCCCTTGGAACTGGGTCAAACTCATTTTACATTATGAAATGACCAGAAGACTTTATGTACCAAGAGTGGACACTCATTTGAAGACACAAATGCCCTTCATAAATTAAAATGTTAGAAGAATTATTCTTCAGATGATTACATTACTTTGGAATTATCTGGAGACTTAGAAGATGGGATCTAGTTTGAGAAACAGGTGAGTGGAAAATGCCTTCAGAGGATGTACATGGTTCTAACTATCTTCATCTCTCCTTTTCCATACCACTATGGGATGAAGATATTCATCTCCCCTCTTCCTTATCACAGTGACATGAAGATCTTTATTCCCCACATGCTTTTACCATCATATTGTTCTTTGTAAGCACATTCAGTTAAATGAAAATGGAATCAACCTTCTGAAACCTCAAATCAAAATTAGTCTTTCTGGGTAAATGAGATGTAATGTCCTGTAATTGCATCATGCTGAGATGGCTACAGAAAAGGTGTCTTTAAAGGCCATCCATGGCTACATAGCAAGTTAAAGCCACTCTGTGTGTATAAGACCGTGTTTAAAAAAATCTATCTCTATTAGGTTTCTCATTACAGGTATTTTGTCGCTTAGATATGAAGAACAATTAATACATTTAAGAACAAAGATGATTAATAACATCATTTATAATTTTTGATAAATTGGTATTTTTTTATTTATCTTATTCGTTTTTATATACCAACCACAGATCCCCCTCTCATTCCTCCTCCCACCACTCACCACCTTCCTCTCCCCTCCCCTCCTCCTCTCTTCCAACAGGATAAATTCTCCCACGGGTGGGACAGGTAAGCCTGGTACATTCAGTTGAGGCAGGACCAACCCCCCCCCCCCCCCCCCACACACACACACAGACACTTTATCAGGGGTGAGCAAGGTGTCTGAGCATAGGTAATGGAATCCAGAAAGCCAGCTCATGCACCAGGGATAAATCCTGATCACACTGCCAGGGGCTCCTCAAATAGACCCAGCTACACAATTGTCCCCCATATACAGAGGATCTAGCCCAGTCCCATGCAAGTTCCACAGGTGTCGGTCTAAAGTTCATGAGTTCCTTCAAGCTTGGTTCAGCTGTCTCTGTAGGTTTCCCCATCATGATCCTGACCCGCCCCACCTTGCTCATGTAATACCTTTTCCCTTTCTTTAACTGTATTCTCAGAGCTTGACCTGGTGCGTGGTTGTGGTTCTCTGCATCTGCTTCCATCAGTTACTTAATGGAGGCTCTATGATAACAGAATATTTATCACTCTGATTACCAGGGTAAGCCAGTTCAGGCACCCTAATCATTGTTGCTAGTAGTCTAATCTGAGGTTGTCCTTGTGGATTCCTGGGAATTTCCCTAATACCAGGTTTCTCCCTTACCCCATAATGCCTCCCGCTATCAAGATACATTGCTCTCCCAGTCTGTCCCTTCCCTAGTTTGACCATCCTGTTCCCTCATATTCTCATTCCTCATCACCTACCCTCTATTGCCCCCACTCATCTCCAGTTTACTGGGATTGGGATCTCCTCTGTTTCTCCTTCACAATGTGATCCATGCATCCCCCCTTAGCATCCTCCTTGTTTCCCAGCTTCTCTGGAGCTGTGGGCTTTAGTCTGATTACTCTTTGCTTTACATCTAGTATCCATTATGAGTGAGTATAAACAATGTTTGTCCTTCTGAGTCAGAGTTACCGAACTCAGGATATTTTCTAGTTCCATCCATTTGCCGGCAAATTTCATGGTGTTTTGTTTTTTTGTTTTTTTTTTCAGCTGAGTAATACTCCATTGTGTATATGTACCATTTTGTTTATCCATTCTTCAGTTGAGGGGTGTGTTTGCTTCCATGTTCTGGCTATTCTGAATAATGCTGTTATGAACATCGTTGAGAAAGTGTCCTTGTGGTATGCTTGAACACTGCTTGGGTATATGCCCAAGAGTGGTATCGTTGGCTCTTAAGGCAGCTTGATTCCGAATTTTCTGAGAAACTGCCATACTGATTTCTAAAGTTGCTGTGCAACTTTGCACTCCCACCAATAGTGGAAGAGTGTTCCCCTTGTTCCACATTCTCTTATACATAAGCTGTCATCAGTGTTTTTGATCTTAACCATTCTGACAAGTGTAAAATGATATCTCAGAGACATTTTGATTTGCATTTCCCTGATAACTAAGGATGTTAAACAATTCCTCGAATGTCTTTCAGGCATCTGGGATTCTTCTGTTGAGAATTCTCTGTTTAGCTCTATAGCCCATTTTATAATTGAATTATTTGGTATTTTGCTGTTTAGTATCTTGTGTTTTTTTATATATTTTGGAGATCAACCCTCTGTCAGATGTGAGGTTTGTGAAGATCTATTCCCATTCTGTAGGCTGTGGTTTTGTCTTATTTACTGTGTCCTTTACCTTACAGAGACTTCTCATTATCAGGAGGTCCCATTTATTAATTGTTGCTCTAGTGTCTATGCTACTGGTGTTATATTTAGGAAGTGGTCTCCTGTGTCAATGCTTTCTAGGCCACTTCCTACTTTCTCCTCTGTCAAGATCAGTGTACCTGAATTTATGTTGAGGACTGTGATCCACTTGGACTTGAATTTGTGCATGGTGACAGATATGGATTTATTTGCAATCTTCTATATGTTGACATTTGTTTATACCGGCATCACTTGTTGAAGGTACTTTCTTTCTTCCATTGTACAGTTTTGGTTTTGTTGTCAAAATTCAGCTCTTCATAGGTGTGTGTATTAATGTCAGGATCTTCAATTCAATTCCATTGGCCCATATGTTGATTTTTATGCCAATACCAAGCAGTATTTATTACTATAACTCTACAGTATAGCTTGAAATCAGAGATGGTGATGCCTCCAGAAATTGCTTTATTGTAAAGGATTGTTTGAGGTATCCTAGGTTTTCTGTTTTTCCATATGACGTTGAGTATTGTTCTTGCATCTTTGTGTGGTTTTGGTATCAGGGTAACTGTAGCCTTGTAGAAAGTGTTTGGCAATGTTTCTTCTGTTTCTATTGTGTGGAACAATTTGAGGAGTATTGGTATTAGTTCTTCTTTGAAATTCTGGTAGAATTCTGCACTGCAACCACCTGGCTGACCCTGGGCTTTTCTTTGGTTGGGAGACTTTTAATGACTTCCTCTATTTCCATAGGAGTTATAGATCTATTTGAATTTTCTATTTGGTCTTCATTTAATTTTTGTATATAGTACCTATCCAGAAAATTGTTCATTTCTTTTAGATTTTCCAATTTTCTGGAGTACAGGTTTTTGACTTATAAACACGATGATTGATGATTCTCTGAATTTCCTCATTGTCAGTTTTTATGTCCCCTTTTTCATTTCTGATTTTGGTAATTTGGATATTCTCTGTCTGCCTTTTAGTTAGTTTCCATAAGGGTTTGTCTATCTTCTTGATTTTTGTCAAAGAACCAAGTCTGTATTTCATTGATTCTTTGTACTGTTCTCTTCCTCTCTATTTTATCAATTTCAGCACTCTATTTGATTATTTACTGGCATCTACTCCTCCTGGGTGAGTTTGCTTCATTTTCTTCTACTGCTTTCATGTGTGTCCTTTAATCGATACAGTGAGATTAATCCAACTTTTTTATGCAGACATTTAGCGCTATCAACTTTCCTCTTAGCATTGTTTTCATAGTGCCTCATAAGTTTGTGTATGTTGTACAATCATTTTCATTGAATTATAGGAAGTCGTTAATTTCTTTCTTTATTTCTTCCTTGATCCAGTGGTGATCCATTCAAGCATTGTTCAGTTTCCATGAGTTTGTAGGCTTTCTGTAATTTGTGTTGTTGTTGAATTCTAACTTTAAGGCATGGTAGTTCGATAAAATAAGGAGTTTATTCCAATTTTTGTGTATATGTTGAGATTTGCTTTGTGATCAGTTTTATAGAAGCTTCCATGAGGTGCTGAGAAGAGGGTATATAGTCTCTTGTGTTTGGGTAGAATGTTCTGTGAATGTCTAGTAAGTTAATTTGAGTCATAATGTCTATTAGTTCCCTTATTTCTGTGTTAAGTTTCTGTCTGGCAGATCTATCCATTGCTGAGAGTGGAGAGTTGAAGTCTCCCACTATTAGTGTGCAGGGCTTGATATGCTATTTAAGCTTTAGTAATGTCTCTTTTACATATATGTGTTCCCTTGTATTTGGGGCATAAATGTTCAGAATTGACTTCCTCTTGATGGATTTTTTCCTGTGATGAATATGTAATGTCCCTCTTGACCTCTTTTGATTAGTATTAGTTTGAGGTCTATTTTGTTAGATGTTAGGATAGCTACACCAGCTTGCTTCTTAAGTCCATTTGACTGGAAAGACTTTTCCCCACCCTTTACTGTGAGGTAGCATCTTTCTTTAAAGTTGAGTTGTGTTTTTTGTTTGCAGCAGAAGAATAGATTCTGTTTTTGTATCCATTGTGTTAGCCTGGGTCTTTTTATAGGAGAATTGAATCCATTGACATTAAGGGGTATTAATGATCAGTGATTGTTAATTCTTGTTATTTTTTGGTGGTAGTGTTGTGTGTTTCTTTTCTTTGGGATTTGTTGTTGTGGGATTATCTATTGCCTGTGTTTTTATGGGTTCATCTAACTGCCTTGGGTTGGATTTTTCCTCCTAGTGCTTTCTGTAGGACTGGATTTGTAGATAAGTATTGTTTAAATCTGGTTTTATTGTGGAATATTTTATTTATTCTGTCTTCGGTGACTAAGAGTTTTGCTGGGTATAATAGTCTGGGATGGCATTCATGGTCTAAAAATGTCTGCATAATGTCTGTTCAGGATCTTCAGACTTTCAGATTCTTCATTGAGAAGTTAGGTGCTATTCTGATGTGTTTGCCTTTATATGTTACTTGGCATTTTTCCTTGAATCTTTTAATAATTTTTATTCTGTATGTTTAGTGTTTTAATTATTAAATGGCGAGAAGACTTCTTTTTGTGGTCCAGTCTGTTTTATGTGCTGTAAGCTTCTTGTATCTTCATTGGCATTTCCTTCTTTAGGTTGGGAAAGTTTTCTTCCATGATTTTGTTCAATATATTTTCTGTGCCTTTGAGTTGGTTTCTTCTCCTTCTTCTGTCCTTATTATTCTTATGCTTGGCTTTTTTACTGTGTCTCAGATTTCTTTTTGTATTATGGCTTCTTTGGCTTTAGTATTTTCTTTGACTAACTAATCTATTTGCTCTATTGTATCCTTCATGACAGAGATTGTCTCTTCCATCTCTTGTATTCTGTTGGTTATGCTTCCATCTGTAGTTCCTGTTCAGTTACTCAGATTTTCTATTTCCAGTATTCCCTTAGTTCACATCTTCTTCATTGTTTCTATTTCAATTTTCAGGTCTTGAACTGTTTCCTTCACCCTTTTTTTTTTTTTTTTTTTGGTATTCTTTGCTTTCTTTAAGGGATTTATTGATTTCTTCCAATTTTTTTGTTTGTCTTTTCCTCAATTTCTTTAAGGGAATTTTTCATTTCCTCTTTAAAGGACCCTATCTTCTTAAAGTCATTTTTAAGGCTGTTTTCTTCTGTTTCATCTACATTGGGATATTCAGGTCTTGTAGAAGTAGGTTTTGATGGTTCCATATTGCTCTTTACATTGTTGAATGTATTCTTGCACTGATATCTATCAATCTCTTCCTCCAATTGGTGCGAATAGAGTCTGTGTCTCAGGAAGCCACTCTTGGTCCAATCAGAGCTCTTGGTCCAATCAAAGCTGATGGAGTCTGTGTCTTAGGGAGCAGCTGTAGTCTCAAAGGATGGGTGGTTTTGGAGGGTGGATTGGGGCTTGTAGGCTACAGGGTCCAGTGGGGGATGGTGGAATTTGGGCCTGCCTTCAGGAGTCCTGCCTGCTGGCCTGCAACTGGTTGTACCCCTGGGCCTAAAGCCTAGAGGCTGGGGTGCTCAGCTAGGACAACAAAGACTTCTAGTTTAATTTTTTAAGGAAGCCTCCTCCCATATTCACTTCTGTTACAATCATAAGAGGTGGAAAATAATGTTTCACTATTGTGTATTCGTATTATCATGATGACTGGCCATATCACACTACCTTCCAAGTACAGGATGACCAATTTTCATATCTTCTTTAGAGAAATATCCAATCAAGTTATTATTTATTTCTTTACAATGAAATTGTGTGAACCCCTTCCTTATATATTTTTATGGAAATATATTATCAGATATGTAGTTTGCAAATTTATATTCAAACTGGAGATTTGTTACCTGTTTGTATTGAATGTTTTTGTTGTTGATTTTTTTTTACTTGCTTTGCTTTGCTGAAAAGAAGTATTACTTTAGTTTGCTTTTATCTTACTGCTTGAGTTTTCCTTTCATTGACTGTGGCTTTGATATGATAGCCAGAAGATCACAGTCAAGGCCAATGTCAAGAGGCTTTTCCTGTATGTTGTCTTCAAGGAGTTTTATGGTTTCAGGTCATGTCTTTAAAGCTTTAATCTTTTTTGACTGGATTGGATGTGGTTTAGATCTCCCAAAAGAATGGACATGTTTCAAAAATCAAACTTAGGGTGAAAATAGAACAGAAGAAAGAATTTTGCTACCAGGGACCCGGGTTCTAAACAAAAGAAAATATTGCTTTAAAGGAGCTTAAATACATTTCAGAAGACAACAGAGACAGACGTCTGCAATAATATTACCATCTGGCGAAAGAGTTTACACCTCGGGAAATTTGGCAGAGGCAAACATAATTTGAGATTGTTTGTGCTGCTCAGACTTTTTCCCTTTGTGTTTACTTTCAGATGCAATGTAGACAAAACAGTGCTGGGAACAATAGGGAAGGTGACAGAACAACAAATCTCCTTTAGAGAAAAAGTGATAAGCTACAGGCAGGGGAATGCTGAGAGACAGATGAAGTGGGGTGAGGTAATCAGAGGGAAAATTGCTGCCTGATGGAATGCAAGCAGCAAGAACCTCGTTTTCTAAAATACCCATTGACTTTTTACAGTTTTATAGCATTTGGGGCTTACGTTGCATGATATCCATATAGTGGCGAGCTGACCCTCTTCTCCCCCAAGAAGTTATCAGTTCTCTGTAGAAAAGCAATTCTGTGGCTGTCTTGCCAAAGATGAACTCATGCATCAGTGATGTGGGCAGAGGTGGCCTCCCAGATAGCATTCTGAAAAACCCATAAATTCTTCAAGGAAGACTGTTCCTCTATGTCTGTCAGATTCTATTATGCCCAAATCAGACAATTCTATTTGAAAACTTAAAGTGGTCTGGAAAAGTATCCCAAGGAGCATAAAAAGGATAAAACTATAAAATCAAAAGTACCAAGGAGACAGGATATTTTATTATTGTACAAAGGTCAACCAGAAAGATTTCGGGCATGCCACCTTCAGTAACAAAGCAAAGTAGTACAATTTAATTTATGTCTGGGCTATATTACACTGTCAAATTGATATGAAGCTTTATAATTAAAGGGCAGTTTTTAAAATTGATTTTAAACTTTTTAAGCAAAAGCCCCAATCTGGGAAAAAAAAAGGAAAGAAAAAGAAAATTATATGAAATCTAATAGTTCTAGGATTATGAAGAAATAAAGCAACCTCTGCAAGCAAGTCACAAGTAAAGGCAGATGTTTTCTGTATTACTTAATTATAATCGCCATCAGCCTGTCACATCTAAATGTGCAACCTATACATCCAAGCAAGAATTCACTCATAAAAAAGGTGGATGCTTCGCTTTGAATTTGTCACAAGTGTATGATAGTCAGTGAACAGATGAAACTGTCAAAATAAATAAAAGAATTACTAATTTTAAGTAGAGGTACAGTGGAGTATAGTAGTTAATCTATGGGAAACTAAACCTGAAGATGAAATAAATTTTAAAAATGTAGCTTAAATTTGATTTCCCTGCTTCCCTTCCCTATGGACGAAAGTTTTCTTTTAACCAGTGATGATGCAGAGCTTACTGGCTTATGAATTACATTTGAAATATGTATGTAAACATTACAGAAAGTTTTACATGCAAACTTTTAAAAACTAAAGTTCTCTAAGGAATTTTACTCTAAATACTACATATAGGCTTCAAATAGATGGAAGGCCAGCACTTTCCAAGAACAACACTAATAATTTATTTGATTTTATTTATTCTTTTCTATATTGCTTTAATTATTATAATATGCTAAATTGGGAACACAATTATGATTAGAATACTGAGAATAAAGTTTAAAGAGATTATTAGAGCTACTAAATGGACAAATGGATGGATCTAGAAAAAATCATCCTGAGTGAGGCAACCCAGACTCAGAAAGACAAATATGGTATGTACTCACTCATAGGAAGATGCTAGATGTGGAACAAGGATGACTGGACTGCTACTCACATCACCAGTGAGGCTACCTGGAAAACGGGACCCCAAAAAAGACACGGAGAAATGGATGAGATCAACATGAACAGCCTGGTCATGAGAAGGAGCAATGAAGGGCGACGGTCGAGGGAAAGAGAGTAGGAGATCCTAGCTGGATCAAGAAAAGAGAAGGAGAACAAGGAATAGGAGACCATGGTAAATGAAGACCACATGAGAAGGGGAGGAATCAGAGAGCTAGGGAGGCCCACGGAGATCCACAAAGATACCCCCACAAAAGACTGCTGGCAATGGGCAAGAGACGGCAGGAAATAACCTACTCTGGTGATGGGATGGCCAAACACCCTGATAGTTGTGCCATAAACCCCATCCAAGGACTGAGGAATCTGGATGCAGACATCCAAGGCTGGGCCCCTGGTGGAGCACTGGGAGTCTAATTAGCGAGAAAGAGGAGGGTTTATATGAGCGAGATTGTTGAAGCCAAGGTTGGATAAAGTACAGGGACAAATAACCAAATGAATGGAAGCACATGAACTATGAACCAAAGGCTGAGGGACCCCCAACTGGATCAGGCCCTCTGAATGGGTGAGACAGTCATTTGGCTTGATCTGTTTGGGAGGCAGCTGTGCGGTGGTGCCGGGTCCTGGGCTCGTTGCATGAGTCGGCTGTTTGAATCCTGGGACTTATGCAGGGACGCTTGGCTCTGTCTGGGAGGGGGGGACTGGACCTGCCTGGACTGAGTCTATCAGGTCGATCCAGGTCCTCGGGGGAGACCTTGATCTGGAGGAGGTGGGAATGGGGTGGTGGGCTGGGGGGAGGGGAAGGGGGGCGAGAGGGGGCGAGAGGGGAAGAACAGGGGAATCTGTGACTATTATGTGGAACTGAATGTTGTTGTAAAATAAAAAAAAGACATTGTGATATTAATATTATAAGTCAAAAAATATTGAAAGCTAAGGTAATTACCATTATGAACAAATAATAGAATTCTACTTAATCATGAAACCAATAGAGGCATTTACATTTTAATTATAGACAGGAAACAATATAATATGATCACTGTTTTTTAAAAATACAAAAATAGTTCTAGATAATTCAGTAAGGGAGAAGAATAAAATAACTCAATCTTCAATTTTATAATGGAGCATTATCATATATAAGATATTTCTCTTGTGATAAATCTTTAGAAAATGGATTAAAATAATTTTAGATATCGGAAGTTTATTCACCTGTATTTGAAAAGATAAACATGTAGAAATTTATATCACTTATGTACCATAAAATGCAACATAGTACCAAGTAAAAGTAGCATTTAATAGCAGCAGAATGACAAAATTCCACAAAAAATATACACAAACAGTCACACATAACAAAACATTAATTAGATAACCAATCAGTGTATTCTTCCAGCTGGTTAGCCCTTAAAACATGCATAGAAGTAACATTTTTACACACTGATGAAATTTATGTATTTGATAACATATATGTATATATATATATAACAACAATTAATGAAAAAATAATTCATGAATGAAAAAGGGCAAGAAGTGGCATATGTGAGGATTGAGAGGCAAGAAAATGAAGTGGGGGAATTATGCAATTATATTATAATCCAAAAAAATAAAAGTAACAAATTTTAAAAGCATTAATTATATGAAGAAATAGAAATCTTTTATTGGGAAACATAACAAAAAAAGAGCCTTTTTCAATAGTTCTCTTAAGAATATGATAGTCAATAGCTGGTTGTCCTCTACATACCCAGGTTTGGCCACTTTGGTAAAATGGTATTGACCTCCTAGGTATTTTTTTGATTGTGCAGATAGCTTCTGTTCTTTTCTGTCCACTGGAACATATAGGGGAGTATTCCCAAATAACTATATCTAAATTTTCCCTTTCTAAGTTGCTTTTCACAGGGCATGAAACAATTACAACTGTGCTGTGATTTGCTCAGAGTTCCTAGAACCATATCTGAATTCAATAGTACATTGTAAACTAGAGTTTTTATTTGCTTTTGCTTCCATTTGTGTCCACCCTTTATAACATATTTATGTAGAAGTAGCCAAATAATTCAACCTGGAATTCAGTGTGTCCTTTCCAAATATTAGAAAATACCAAAAAGCCAGTGGGATAATTTGTACTTCCAAAGTGAAACAAGATGATGTTTGGAATAAGTCATCCATCCATCCATCCATCCATCCATCTATCTATCTTTCTATCTATCTATTCTATCTATTCTGTCTAACTATCTGTCTTGCTATAATTCTTCTTGATGAATGACTTATTTTGCATGTCTTGCTACATTTCTGTGACATGATACTGTAGCTAGAGTTTTCCTGCCTTGCCCACAGTCAGGATAAATCTTTGTCACCTGCCAGTCCCACAGCTGCTCAGACCCAACCAAGTAAACACAGAAACTTATATTGCTTACAAACTGTATGGCCGTGGCAGGCTTCTTGCTAACTGTTCTTATAGCTTAAATTAATCAATTTCCATAAATCTATACCTTGCCACATGGCTGGTGGCTTACCGGCGTCTTCACATGCTGCTGGTCATGGCGGCAGCTGGCAGTGTCTCTCTGCCTCAGCCTTCTGCTTCCCAGAATTCTCCTCTCTCCTTGTCCCACCTACTTCCTGCCTGGCCACTGGCCAATCAGTGTTTTATTTATTGACCAATCAGACCAATTTGACATACAGACCATCCCACAGCATGGTACCAATGATCCTGATGTTCCCTAGAAGATACCATGACTGTGAATATCAAATAAAAATCTTCCTAATTCTTTTCAAGCCCCAAGCAACTAGCTTGTGTACAAATACCTTACTATTTGGGATTTGTTAGATTTTTCAACTCTTTTTTCATTTTGCATACTGATCCCAGTTCCCCCTCCCTCCCCTTCTCCTGAACCTCTCTTCCCCTCATCCCATTCCCGATCCACTTATCAGAGAAGGTAAGGCCTTCCTTGTGGCATCAACAAGGCCTGGCATACTAAATTTGAGGGTCTTGGTCCTGCCTCAAATTAGAAAGACTTTTTACCTCTAGGAATCCTCACCCTGAAAGGGGCCAAGCTCCTGTCTCCTCCCCACCTTATTACTTCCTCTCTCTGACCAGCCATATCACTTCCTGTTTTCTCCTCCCATGTTCTGAGATTAAAGGTGTGTGCTACCACTGCCTGGCCTCTAGTGGGCAGCTCCCCACTCTGATCTCCAAGCAAGTGTTATTTGTGACAGCACAAACCAAATATCACCACAATCATGTGTTTTAGATAGGCAAAGTAACACAGCTTCACAGAATTAAACACATGCAACATAAAAGAATGCAACACATCTTTGCATCATTAAACAAATGTTCCATAGCATAAACAAATGTAACACATCTTAATATAATATTCTACAGTCATTTTCCTCATCTTTCAAACTTTTACAGAACATGTGGCCCTTCATTCTAATAAGTGTCCTTCATCCAAATTATTTATTTTAGATGTACTTATTATTAACAGAACATAATGAAGTGTTAATTTGTTATTTATTTTATGTGAATAGGCCTTTTGTCTTCATGTATATCTCTGCATCACATATTCCTGGTGCCTGACAAGAGCAGGAGAGGCTATCAGATGACCTGGGACCAGAGTTATAGAAGCTTGTAAGCTGCCATGTGGGTTCTAAGAAGGAAACTTGGGTCCTCTGAAAGTACAACCAGTACTATTACCACTGAGCAGGCTCTCCAGCCACTAACAGGATACATTTAAAGATGCAGTTGTTACTTTCTAAATGTATTCTGGTTTAGGAAACTAAAATATTCCAGCATAAATTTTGGTTTACCATTTAAAAGATAGCATGCCTCTGACAGATTTTAATTTTTCTTAACTCCTGGAATAATTTCAAATAGCTAACAATATATTGAGTTGGGAAATAGTATGGTGCCTCAATACTTTGCTTTTAATTAGGATTTAACTTAATTAACATTCTTAAAATGTTAGAATTTCAAGAGCTGTTTCTAGTAAGTAACTAAGAGTAACATCAAGTGAGAAATAGTCTTATGTTTACATCTTTGTCTGTGTTGTGTCATACATTACAGCCTCTGTTTAAAGCAAACATTTAATTAATTACTAAAGGATGAGATAGCATTCGATTAATGATTTAAAATAATTATCTGATTAAGTAAATACTTCTAAGATAAGCTCTTAAAGTATTTTATTGTTGTTGACAAAAGAGAAAGTCAGAATCGAGTGCAGAAGCAAACTTATTACAAAAACCCTCATTTTTGAGATAGTTCCTCAGATAAGAAATGATAGATAACAACTGCAAATAAGCAATGTTTCTCTTTAGAAAAAAACTCCACTGTGAGTTAAATATTCTCATGAAAATGAAAGTGGAAGATTCAGTGGAAAATTTGTAATGGAAAAACATCATTTCATTTACATTTTTAAATTTCACTGTGATAAATGAAGGAACAATAGCCAGGGGGACCAAATGGATCTGAATGCTAACAATGGACTGCTATCAATTACTTTTGTACTGTTATTTCCTCCTGTCTATTTCCACTGGTCAAAGCAAATGGTACCCATTGCTCAGTACCATTCTTCTGGATACCTGAAATCAAGTTACTTTTTTTATTAAGAAGTTTTCTACTCACCCTACATATCACCCACAGACTCCTCCCTCCTCCCACCCCCCAGCCCTCCCTCCCAAGCCACCCCTCATCCCAACATCCTCCAAATCAAGGTCTCCCATGGGGAGTCAGCAGAGCAAACCCAGGCAGGTCCAAGCCCTCCTTGCCACACCAAGGCTGCCACACCTCAGGCACCGGGCTCCCAAAAGCCTGCCCATGCACCAGGCATGGAAACTGACCGTATCCAGAGGGCTTAGTCCAGTCAGTGCCATGGGAGCTCCACAGCCACTAGTCCACAGTTCATGGGTCTACACCAGTGTGGCTGGTCATCTCTGCACATCTTCCCATCATGATCTCCATATCCACTGCCCGCAGAATCCCTCCCCTCTCCCATCGAACTGGATTCCTGGAGCTGAGCCTGGCACCCGGCCGGATCCCTGCATCTACCTCCATCAGTCACTGGATAAAGGTTCCATGATGACAGTTGGAGTATTCAGTAGAGCAGTCCAGGAACCCCCTAGATCACTGCCAGCATTCCAAGGTGGGGTCATCCATGTGGATTCCCGAGAGCTTCCCCTGCACCTTTCCTCTTCCCACTCCCATGATCTCTTCATCTATCATGGTATCTCCTTCCCCGCTCTCCCACTCCATCTCTGCTTCAGCTCGACCCTCCCATTTCCCTATGTTCTCAACCACTATTCCTTGCTCTCCTCGACACCCCCCACTCCTAGCCCCCTCATGCAGATCCCATTCACTTCTACTTTGCTGGGTTATCCATGTGTCCCTCCCAGGATCCCTTCCTTTCAGCTAGCCTCTCTCAACACGTGGGTCATCCCTTGTCCTACATCTAGTATCCATTTATGAGTACATACCATGTTTGTCCTTCTGAGTCTGGGTTACCTCACTCAGGATGATATTTTCTAGTTCCATCCATTTGCCTGCAAATTTCATTGGTTTTTTTTTACTGCTGAGTAGTACTCCATTGTGTATATGTGCCACATTTCCTTTATCCATTCTTTAGTTGAGGAGCATCTAGGTTGTTTCCAGGTTCTTGCTATTTCAGATAATGCTGCTGTGAACATAGTTGAGCAAGTGTCCTTGTGGTAAGATTGAGCATTCCTTGGGTATATGCCCAAGAGTGGTATAACTGGGTCTTGAGGAAGATTGATTCCCCAATTTTCTGAGAAACCACCATACTGACTTCCAGCATGGCTGTACAAGTTTGCATTTCCACCCACAGTGGAGGAGTGTTCTCCTTGCTCCACATGCTCTCCAACATAAGCTGTCTTCAGTATTCTTGATCTTAGCTATTCTGAAAGGTGTAAGATGGTATCTCAGAGTCATTTTGATTTGCATTTCGCTGATGACTTAGGATGTAGAGCAATTCCTTATATGTCTTTCAGCCATTTGAGATTCTTCTGTTTAGAATTCTCTGTTAAGCTCTGTATCCCATTTTTAATTGGATTGTTCAGTATTTTGAAGTCTAGCTTTTTGAGTTCTTTATATATTTTGGAGATCAGCCCTCTGTCAAATGTGAGGTTGGTAAAGATCTTTTCCCATTCTGTAGGCCTTTGTTTTGTCTTATTGACCGTGTCTTTTGCTCTACAAAATCTTCTCAGTTTCAGGAGGTCCCATGTATTAATTGTTTCTCTCAGTGTCTGTTCTACTGGTGTTATATTTAGGAAGAGGTCTCCTGTGCCAATATGTTCAAGACTGCTCCCTACTTTCTCTTCTATCAAGGTCAGTTTAACTGAATCTATGTTGAGGTCTTTGATCCACTTGGACTTGAGTTTTGTGCACGGTGACAGATATAGATCTACTTGCAGTATTCTGCATATTAACATCCAGTTATGCCAGCACCATTGGTTGAAGATATTTTCTTTTTTCCATGGTACAGTTTTGTCTTCTTTGTCGAAAATCATATGTCCATAGGTGTGCAGATTAATGTCAGGGTCTTCAGTTCAATTCCATTGTTCCATAAGTCAGTTTTTATGCCAATACCAAGCTGTTTATGTTAATGTAGCTCTATAGTAGAGCTTGAAGTCAGGGATTGTGATGCTTCCAGAGATTGCTTTATTGTACAGGATTCTTTTAGCTATCCTGTTTTTTGTTTGTTTGTTTGTTTTTGTTTTTGTTTTTTTCATTTGAAGTTGAGTATTGTTCTTTCCAAGTCTGTGAAGAATTGTGTTGGGATTTTGATGGGGATTGCATTGAATCTGGAGATTGTTTTTGTTAGGATTACCATTTTTACTATGTTAATTCTACCTATCCATGAGCATGGGGAATCTTTCCATTTTCTGATATCTTCTTTGATTACTTTCTTCAGAGACTTAAAGTTCTTATCATACAGATCTTTCACTTGCTTAGTTAGAGTTACCCCAAGGCATTTTATATTATTTGTGGCTATTGTAAGGGATGATGTTTCTCTGATTTCTTTATCAACCCATTTATCATTTGTATATAGGAGAGCTACTCTTTTTTTTTTTTTTTTTTTTAGTTAATCTTGCATCCTGCCACCTTACTGAAGGAGTTTATCAGCTGCAGGAGTTCCCTGGTAGAATTTTTGGGGTCATTTATACATACTATCATATCGTCTGCAAATAGGGAAATTTTGACTTCTTCCTTTCCAGTTTGTATACTCTTGATCTCCTTTTGTTCAGGTTACTTTTAAAATAACTACTAAGAGTGAGACTTTTGACAAATCCATTAAAATAAACCAATGAAAAGATCCCTAATTCCACACTAGACAAATATTTCTCCCTTCATTAGTTCTTGGGTTTGTGAAAATGATTCTGTGCCATGTTTGATGGAACTTTTGGCAAGATAAAAATTTGAAGTCCCACACATCCCCTTCTCGAACAGACTTTGCCATTGTGAATGAGCCAAACATTGTTTCTCCTCTTGCTAAGGAAGAGATTGTACTGGTCAAAGATGAACCTTTAATTTTGGGTTTTAGTTTTCTGATTCTATGCATGTATGGTACAAGCAATTCATCTAGTTCTAAATGATCATTTCTTTAGAAAGAGTATCAAACCAACACAAACATTTTTTATACATTATATTAACATATGGAAGAACAGGTGGAATATAATGAGCTATTTTCTCTTGTTGGAGGAGTATATATTTCAAAGCTAGGTGGAAAACCCCTGGAGATACTGTTTAGCTCAAACACAAGCATTGCTTATGAACTTTCCCTCAAAAAAATAAAAGTAATGAAGAAAGTCTCAACAAACATAGCTTCAAACAGTCTTCTTAAAGCTACATTCTACAACTTGATTTCTTCGTTTTATATCTTCCTATAAAAACAGAAGTTGTTCTCAATATACTACTCTAGATTCATGAAATGAAATAACCAGGCTATTCTATTTCCTCTTTCAAACACTGAAAGTACAATTTGAGTTATTGTTACCAATTGGCAGTATAAAGTAGTGAGAAAAGGTGTTTTCTTCTTTGATAGTCCCATATCCAGCGCCTCTATCCATAAAAACATGTGTATCTGGTTTCATTTTAATAATCAAACCTCCATCACAAACAGGGCATCCTACAATTCAATTCAGTTCTGTCACTGACTTGTGTCTGTGCATACCTCCTAAGCTCACCAAAATTCCTACCACTTCAGATGCCAGTCACAAGAGGTGTGTCCCCATATTTCCCATAACTTCTGTCTGATGAAACTACAAAGCAAAGGTTCCCATGATCTACTTTAAAAGGACTTTTCCTAGAACAATTTAAAGATCCCACAAAACTATTTAATATTTCTAACTTATGGTATGGGGAAATTTCTGAGGATAAAATGAGAAGTCCTCAAAGAGACAATGAATGCAAGGTCAGTAAGATTCTGCACACTAGAACCACAGTCCTGTGGAGTTAGGGTGGATCATTCTCCCAGTACAGCACATGTTCACCAAACTGGAAACTCTAAACCCAAACCTTACAGTTAAGAGCATTTAGTTGAGGCCTCACTGCATATGAATGGTGGATTCTTGATTCCTTGAGCATTCCTGACTTTTCTAGAGGATACTAGATGCAGCACAATGTCTTGAACTTCTAACCATGGCTAAACCTTGTTTCATCCAGTCCCCAATATAGTAGACCAAAAAGCGACCTTACAGAAACGAAGGATCTGTCTCTCAATCAGGAAGTTACAAAGGAACAGGGAATTAGGTCAAAGATAACTATTTGAGCATATCTTTTTAGCACAACTATATTCAGGAAACTTTAAAGTGTTTTAGGAAGTAGAAATGGAAAAAAGCAACCTAATTACATATTTCTTGTAATGATAATATCACAATTGTATAATCAAGAGTTGCATACATATTTTATGTATTATCTATTTGTAAAATCGTGGATGTCATATATTTATTATTAGCACTGTGAATTTAAAAGGGGTCTGACAAATTATTTAAAGATCATGTGAAATTAATTTCCCCAAGTCATGAATTTATCATCCATCTACTTAGGATGAAACAATATCATGCAGTCCTCTGAGACTTTATGTGCAATATTTCATGGGGCCTGAAAATATTTGCAGGTCTATTCTGCAATGAACTATGAGTGAGTACAGCTAGAATTGGAAACTGTAACTCAGTCAAAATAAAATACAATGAAATCAATTATTCTAAAATGCCAGTGCGTATAGTGGGAGGAAACCACTGGCGTTAGATTGGGGTGGATGGAGGAGAGCTGGGAGTAAAAGAATGCAAATTGTTGTCTCCAGAACAGAGAAGTTTGTTGATCAGAACTGGAAAGCTACAGCCTCTCAACCGAAGTGGAGACTGTGTGCATATGGCATGAATGCTTGGGGTTTTTCCAGGATGGAAAGGGGGGACTTCATTTGTGGGAGAGTCCATCTAGAGGTTTGGTGTGTGCCAAGGTGTTGGAGCCTGTCCTAAAACTATTTTACTGATTATAAATTATGTTCTGGCTAAGTTTTTAGTTGTGAATTACCAACATCCAGATCATTTGTTTAGACACTATTTCTCTTGTTTGATGTTTGCTGAGATTTTTGGTTTTACCAGTGACGGTGGTTTTCTTTTTAAAAGTCATCTTTTTCCACATTGCTGATAGAAAACTTAAGAACACATGCTCCAAAAAGGCCCAAGTGATTTTAGAAAAACCTTTCTATCGGTGAAAAATGTATCTATGAATTGAAATGACGATATGTATATAGAAATTTAGCATGCATCTAATGTGACAGTGAAGTGGAGTATACCAGTTATGTTGAGAAAAGAAAACGAAAACCCAGGAGACTGTCAGAGAAGTCGCAGCAGATGGCCCAGCTAAGCCAGAACAGGCCAATTAAGGTTGACTTTAGAGAGCTTTACCCCTAGAGGACAGAGGAGAAAGGACACGGGAGGCCTTCTGCCTTCAGTGACTGTTCAGATTGCAGAGCTGTGAGAAGCAGGTCCTGGGGAATGGGGATGCAGCTTTCCTTTTCTGCACTGTGATCAGCATTCAGAGATTCAGGACTACTCTGAGTGTTGCTTTTATATTTCAAAAGAGCACAGATGAAGCCAGATGCCCTGCTGGTTTGTTTTCATTTAGTTTCCATTTACTCTCTAGGACTTGTCTTTTTAGCAGCCCTGGTACAGGATTCCTCCACAACAGCCCTGTAGAAAGAGGACCCAGTAAGTCGCCAAAGAGTTTTCAGTTTCCTCTTAGAGTTGGACTGAATTGATCTTGAAAAAAGAGACCAAAACTGTGTTTCTAAATATCAATAGCTTCACTGAGCAGGCTCTCCCTGCTCTTTAAAAGTAGCTGGGTGAGAGGAAAAGGAAAGAATCCAATGATTGGAAACAAATTTGAGTATGCCTGGCATACCATCACAGACACAGACAAATTGGGTAATTATTTTTACAAGGGAGCAGGGGTACTAAATTTTGAATAATGATAAGTGTCTGAAGTTAAAGATTTGCAAGGTTCTAATTTTAGAAAAAAAAGTTATTTTTAATACTTTAAATTTAATTATTTGATAACTTCATACATGTATATATTGTCTTTGGGTCATTTTTACCCCTCCAGACTTTCTCATAGCTCTCTCTTTCCCCTTCCTATTTAATCTATTCTTTTTCTCACCATGTCCCTCTCTTTCATGTTTTTATTTTCTTATGACCCAATTAAACCCTCAAAATAGTACCTGAATTTAATTCTTTGGTGGTTAATAAAAATATAATATCTCCTATGACCTTAGGCACTGAAGGCCACATTTAGGTCTTTCCCATAAATACCCAGATACCAAGGGACAAATTTTATAAGTCACCATATACTCAGTGTCACCTCTGAATCTAGGAAATATGCCAACCAACCAAGTCCATAATCACTTCCCAAAGTTTGGAAACTCTTCAGTATACTCTACAGCAGAGCTGAATTCACTCCACTCTCGCATGTTGGTTTTTGTTGTTGATATTCTGTTTTCCTCAATTAAATGCTTGTTGTGGATCACATATATTCTGACTTAAGGATGAAAACTACTCTGAACACAATAACGTGAAAAGCAATTGTTATACTTTTGGTGTGTGTGTTCCATCTACTCACTTCCACTACTCTGGTGCTGGGTGACAAAGAAAAGTCAGCTTCATGAATCTTCAAGACATGTTTCTGTGAAATTTGCTAATTTTTCAATATTGGCCACATCATATCATTCAAATTCCACTTAGAGAAAAGAGCATACATCCAGGACACAACTATAACTTTGGATTGCCTAGTCTGTGGCAAACGCATGGTAAGATCATTTTAAATAGTGGGTTAAAGTGCAAAATTGGTGAGTTTCATATCATGGCTGCTATAGGTCTCCTCGCTAATTCCTACTTCAATGCAGGGTAGCAGACAGAACGGACTTCCTTCTTCTCACTGAGACTTTCATCTGAATGTCACTGTTTACCAATGTATCAGGACAGGTGTCTCCTTTTATAGTGCTTCATGGAATCTCTACAGAACCTTGCTTCTTTCACCTGGGAATAGGTTCTGCCATGCCAAGGCAACTGTAGATTGTGGCAGCTGTTTACTGAGAGAAGTGTCATGAAAAAGCAGATTTGTCTATATCTCCATTGCCTTTCCCCTTTGCTAATTCTGCAAATTTACTCTGTGCTGTGCCAAGAAAATGCCATCTGCCACCTTTACGAAAAGCAATAGTTTCCAACATAAATAAGCAGTTTCACAACTTATTGGTAGGAACTCATGGAAGTAAAATGGCAGTTAGGAAGGAAGAATACACAGTTTACATCTTGACATCCCTCTTTAGTTGATGCTTTTGTATGTGCTTGCTTCATAAAACCATCTCTTAGCAGGCAGTAGAGTATTTCAAGATCATCATCCCTTCAGGAGAGCAAAATTACGGTCTTAAAGTTAAATTAGTCTCTAGCACTTATATTTACGTTAAATGACCATGTGTGAATGGAGCAAATACCAAAGAGACTCATAAAACAAGAAACTTCTTCAAATTTCAAGTTCTTAATTGCTTTCCTAAATGCCCCAACAGAAGATTTTTATAAGAATCAAACATTTCCAGACTTCTACAAGTGATTCAGAATTGGAATAAAGCTTTTATGGAGCCTGAATACCAGATAATAATGAAGACAGACTTCAACTACAAATAAGAATATGATTTTTCTGTAAATTATATTACCATATGTTCACTCATCAATATAATCTAAAAAATGGGTGATTTTGCATGTTACGTGATATTGAAATTATAAAAGTGTTCATGGAGTGTTTCTATGTGTTATGTTGTAACTTAATTAAGTCCTAGATAGATTATTGACATAAACTTCTCAAAACTTTATCACTTCTTTCAAATTATTTATGATTCTAAAATGAACTATATATTTTGCTAGCCTACATAATTTGTAAATCCATGCATCAGAGACTACCATTGAATTTCTTTACAACAGGGAATCATTTTTGGATCCAATAAGACCACTTGGGTAAAAGTATTTTGGAAAAAAATAAATAATGGACAAATTTGGATTGTAATTGCTATTTGTTATAATATATAAACAGTTGAGAGTTGGCCTGCCAATAGGTACTGTTGGAGTTCACATGACAAAGGACTTTGTCAAAAGGGTAAAAACATAAAGTTAACCTTACCCCATCCAAGACTCAGGGAACATTGTGAAACAAGGGACTGAAGGAATGTGAGAGCCAGAGGACCAGAGGAGAAGGAGAAGAGCTGTGAAATGCCACACTTGATGCTGATCTACAAACCACCTCCCAGAAACTTGGAAATTGATGCAAAATTGATACCATGCTAGAAGACAGTCAAGTATTGATGGGGTAGGCTTCCCAAGTCACTATCCTTTGCCTGGGAGCCATTGACAGCTAATAGCTGTTGGATGAAAAAAAGACTTTATTTATATAGCTACTTGTAGGTTATCTAAGCCCCAAAAGATGACCCCACATTCATTTAGATAATGATAAGCAATAATTGTACTAAGGGGCATTCATAGAGATGATGATGATGATGACAATTCAAAGAAAACAATAAATATTGAGTATGAACTTAGAATGGAGATTAAGCTTGTCTTTCCTTGAGCTTGAATCCCTACCTTCTTCAATGAATCCCCAAGTCATGCCAAAGTAAAACCACTAAGTCAATGACAGGCATATGTTTAAAATACTAAAATGTGCATTTTATAAATAAATCATCATTTAACAAAGTAAACATTTTTACTTTATATAACTATAAATTTTGCAATAATACTTTTGTAGTAATTTCTAATATTCTGGAAACCACATCCAGTTGTTCTTTCTTCTTGTAGAAATCTCTACTTTTACCCTGGTAAGAGAGTCTTGACCTCAGTTCTCTATTCAGTGTATTTCTATAAACAAAGACAACAACTTCTATTCACACCATTTTGTGCAGAGCATAGAGAAAACAGACACAAGTCCTTCAATGCATGTAGGTGGAGAAGACAAATTATTACTACCGAAAATTAATGCAAGTATCCTTATAAAATGTAATGAAGGAAAGATCTCTGGGACCACAAACAAACAAAAACAAAAACAAAAAAAACCTGTAAAGTGAGTAGATTTTACCATTTTCAGTTTCTCAGTTGTGATATATTTATAGACATGAATTAAGTGCTCACTGATTTCTGTTTTTCTTATTGTGTCTTTCTTATCATTGTTTTCCTTTTCCATACAGCTTGTATTTGTCTTAATCATTAGTTAACTTCAATGAGAGCTTGTTTCCTGAAACCATCTTCAATATCATTTTTTCTCTATGTCTCTCTCTTTTATCATTCTTTTGAGACAGGTTTTCTGTGTGTAACAGTCCTGGAACTTGCTTTGTAGACCACTCTGGCCTCGAACTCACAGAGATCATCCTGCCTCTGTCTCCTGAGTGCTACAATTAAAGGCGTGCACCACCACTGTCCAGCTATGTCTCTGTTTTTAATACGATTATCTACAAAATACATATCAAAACTATATCTTAAAATTATCAACCACTTTTATCAGTTTGGTATGAAATAACAATTCCTCCATCAAATGTTATTCTTACAAGTATTTTAATTATAGACACTAAATTAGGCCTATAAGCAGCAAATCTCTATAAATTTCTTCCATTCTATAGATCATCAGAGTACAGCATTAGGTGTTGTCACCTCTGCTATGCCTGCTCCCTTATTGTATACAAATAGTGATATGTTCAGTAGACCATTAGCTGTCTCACACAAATCATGATCATGATAGGGTTCTGTATGGGATCATTACCAAATCATCCCAACATTACTGTGAGTGTGTACATCCTAGGCTGGACATTTCACTTCTATCCTAAAATTTCATTTCTTTATTCAATAAATTGCATCAAAATCGAGGTACAACTAAATTAGAAAATCAAGTTTTTATCTGGACCAGCAGATATTCCTTCAGTGGCAGAGTCCTGAGAAAGAGGAGCAGGAGAACAGAAGGTTAAAGAGGATAAACAATAAAGAGGATAAGAAAGTTTGGGATCAGGAGTTCTTACCTGAGCTGTGTCTTTTGCCAAGCAAGCTGATTAAGAAGTACAGCATTTTATGTACTGTTACTGGAGAGAAATGTGACAGAGTCAGCAGAGTCATACCCTGGGACTAAGGCAGTGAGAAAGGAATCAAACAGTGTTGCAAAGAGGCATACGGGGCAGCTGAAGAACATTACACACCAAGTGCACAGCAGCCTGGAGACTGAAAACCATAGCTGCTAAGGAGGGGAAGAGGTGGGTGTCCAAGGTCTGAAGTCACAGCTCTCCCAATGCCCTAGCCCCAGGCTATTACTGGCTCTGCCAAGCATGTTTCTGGTTTTGAGAAGGAGCTGTTTTCATTCCACGTATATCTGGGCCTCAGGGAAGTCTCAGTTCACCATCCCAGCCCTCAACGAAGTTCCATATATTTTGCTACTTAAAAATCAAGCTAAATGATCAAAGTGGGATCAAAACCATAGTCATGAAGGGAAATTAATGTTCTGAGGAAGAGCCTTTATAATACTTTTAAAGCAATATAGCAATTCGTTTCTAAGTATGTGTAATTTATTCTATATCTTTATTCTGTTGTAGTATTAGGGCTTCTTCATACAGAATTTTGGAGGCACTAAGTAAAGATTTGTGGTTGGTGTTTGCTGACTCCTGAGATAGTTTCTTATACAAAAGAGAACAATGTAGAACATTCCAAAATCATAGGGAAGCAAAAAAATCAATAATAAATGTTCTGTACTGTCTAATAGGGTGGAGAACACGATCACAAATGAAACACTCTCATAAGCAATGCTTAGATGGAAGCATGGTATGACTGTAGTCTTAAAAAAAAAAGGAGCCAGGCAGTGGTGGCACACGGGAGGCAGAGGCAGGCAGATCTCTGAGTTCAAGGCCAGCCTGGTCTACAAAGCAAGTCCCAGGATAGCCAGGGATACTCAGAAAAAAATCTTTCTTGAAAAACCCAAAAAGCAAAATACAAAGGATGTGTCAATGTAATTAGACAGGAGTTGAGGTGATATAAATATGGTTTCATTGAGTTCATCCATGTGGACAAACACTCTCTTAATTGTGTCCCAAGTTACTGGTTAAATTTAGAATATAATTGTGTTGATGAGACAATTTCTCATTAAAGCCCACATGGCAGACTCAGAAGCATTGTAAAAAATAGCATACTTTCAAAGGAAATAGGAGCAAGAAGGATTGGAAGCCAGGCAGAAAAAACAACTGAGCGATAATTATTGGAATGAAAAATGGATGATTGTCAGTTCTTCCTGGAAAAGAATTTTTTTTATCTTTAATGGAAGTTCCTTGATAAACTTGTATGCAAAGCTACACAGAGAGTCAGAGCACTGTAAATTCTACACAATTGCAATATATTAATGAATATTATTTTCTTCTGAGCATCAGAAGAGGAAGATAAAAAAGCTTCTGGTATAAAAGGCAGTGTCACATCAGCAAGAGGCGTCTCAGCTGAATCAAGGATTACATCAGGGTAGAAACACTTATACTAGCAGTTTTCACATTCATATACTCAACACGTTTCTACCATATCCAAGGACCTGCTTATTATTAGGTTAAAAAAATAATAACTGGTTGGACAAAATCCTTAGCTATATGGATATTTTAACTTGTATAAGAAGAAAGATAATAAAATATATACAGAATGGTAGAGTGGATGAGTTATAAAGGGAATAGGAAAGGATAAAAGGATAATAGATTGTAGGTCCAAGTGGGTGGGCATAGCATAGTACTTTATACAAGTGATCATGAAGGACCTTTCTTACAATGTGGTTCTTGAGCTCAGTGTCAAAGGTAGAACTCCAGTGATTCAAGCAAGGTAAGAGATTTTGTCAGTAACCTGAAAAAGATTTTAAAAAAATCATATCATGGGTAGATTGTATAATATAGAAAGGAAATCTATTTTGTAGTCAAAACATTTAGCTTTCCGAAAGTGAAATGAAAAATTTCCCCTAGGGTTTCTGTGAATACAAGGCTACAGGCAGTGGGCAAAACGTCATAGTGTGAATTTTTTAAGAAAAATTTTTCCTGATCCACATTTCATTTGTACACACCTTTGTTTCTAATATCTGTAAGGGTCAACACAATGCTCATTTTTTTTAAGGATCAAACTTGGTACAATATAAAATTTACAGAATTTAAAAAAAATGTGAATTTTTTGTTGTTGTTTCCCACAATTATTATTCTGGAAATACCTCTGATCCAGTGTCCTAATGAGAAGCGGAGAGACATTTGACTGTATTTGCTCAGCCTGGATAGCATCTGTGACAAGTGCAGTGTGCCTGCAGAGATGTGTGGATTAAGTAGCCACACATGGAAAGATAGGATAAACCAAGAAATCCTGTTAATTCAAAGGAAAGGAAAGAAAACATACTCTAGGTTTTACTCCTAAATTACAAATCTACTCCAGCTACAGAAAACACGATTATTTCCACTAATGTAGTACTCTTAACAATTCTTTATTTCTTAACAAGGCCCAAATTCCCATTAGTGAGAAGAAAACATTGTCGCTGACACCAGGCTAACGTCTGAAGTAAATTTCCTCTGATGTGACTAAATTAATCTCTTACTATAATTATCCTTTGACCTAAAGTTACTGTCAGCTTTTGACATTTTCACCCTAGAACTATTGTCAAACAAATTGGTTTGAATAAAAATTGAATACTGTTATTCTTGTAGTTCTGACTGAATATCTGAACACAGGCAGTCATAATACCTAAGAGATAGACAGCAGTCCATGGTCACGACCTTCTATTCAGGGAAGCACTCTGGCAAATTATCATTACTCCCTCTTATTTAACAGAAAGCAAACAGAACAGTTTTTAGAATCAGGCTGAATGAGGTTAAAAGTCTGTTCCTGCCACTTAGAGTTATATGAAATTGGGCAAATGAGTCATTTTTCTTCAAACCTTTTTCTTCATATGTTGAATGGAGTTACTAATATGTTTCTCCAAGGACAGTTGCAAGAATCACATTGATACAAAGTTCCAAGGCCACATCTATAAGATACGCCAATTTCTTTTCTACTATCTAATTTGCTTCAATAGCCATATGAATTAATATTGGTGCAAAGTGCACAAAATTATAGTGCAACTAAAATATTTGCATAACAAAATCAATTACAGATGATGGGGGCTTTTTAATTTTAATTTTATGACTGTATTTGAAGGTTTCTGTCATCACTACACTTTTTCTAAGTATAGTCATTATAAACCATCATTTTTGTAAATTCTTGCCAAATACATAATAAATTGCAAAACAGTAGAATGCTATAGTAAGAAAGTTGTATGTTTAGAATAGACTGTAAGCCCAGGGTAGTTGTCTAATTATACTATAATTATCTGTACTCTGTTATAAGTAGAATATAATTTAGTATCAGTTTCATGTCAGTATTTTATGACAGAGATTCCCATCTTCCAATTTTTCTTTCTTATTTTTAAATTATCATAATTTAAAATCAGGAGCTTTCTGTATTAAATCATTAATTCCTGACTCACATATAATCTATAAATAAAAAATGTATTGAATACACGTGATATGAAAGCATGGGGACTATTTTATAGAAGGAAGGGGACCAGCAGTGGATCAGAAGAATAGTGGTGGCCATTGAGGGTGGGAGATGAATAAGATCAGAGCATTAATGATATATATGATAGAAAGCATCATAATTAAAGACCAACTTTAGTGACCTTAACCTCATTCATGAAATCTTTCTTAAATTTTCCGAATTTACCCAATAGTGTAAGTTTCATCAGTACCTTCATTTGCATACTCTCTGTTGACCTCACCCAACTCCAAAGGATGGTGCCAAAACTGTGGTCATACAGATGACCCTGATTACAATCCATGTGAGTTGCACAATAAAACCAAAATCACAGATGTAGGAAAGGTGCACGCAAGGAGGGAGTAACTGATATAAGGTGAGAAGAGAAGAGAGAATGTGGATTAGACCAGTGGTTCTCAAACTTCCTAATGATTATGTCCCTTTAATACAGTTACTCATGTTGTGGTGACCCCCAACCATAAAATTATTTCATTGCTACTTCATAACTGTAACTTTGCTACTGTTATGAATAATAATGTAAATAGTTAATATGTGCCCCCAAAGTGATGACAACTTACTTGTTAAGAAACTATGGTTGAGACTATCCAGAATATACTATATACATGCAAGAAATTGTCAAAGTACTAACAAAATAAGACATCAATGAATTGAAAAGAAACTATAATGACATTCACCCAATCATTCAGCAGCAGGCAGACATATTCTCATCTCTCCAACTACCTAGGCTAAAAGTGGATGTAAAGAACATGACCAAAGCATAATGTGTGTATAAAATGAAATTATAAAAGAATAAAAATAATGCACTCTGATTAGAAAAAAAGAAAAATGTTAGGAATTTGGATACTGGTAAATGTAGCAAACAAGGCCAAAAAGGACTCTAGGTGAAACACTATCTCAAACTATCTGAATGTTATCTTAAGATGCAAGTGTTGAGGGAAGGAGAGCTTAGGGGAGCGGGAGATCCCAGCTGGATGAAGAACAGAGAGGGAGAACAAGGAATAAGAGACCATGATGAATGAAGACCACATGAGAATAGGAAGAAGCAAAGTGCTAAAGAGGTCCACAGAAATCCACAAAGATACCTCCACAATAGACTACTGGCAATGGTCGAGAGACAGCCCGAACTGATCTACTCTGGTGATAGGATGGCCAAGCACCCTAATTGTCGTGCTAGAAACCTCATCCAATGGCTAAGGGAACCAGATGCAGAGATCCACGGCCAGGCCCCAGGTGGAGCTCCAGGAATCCAATTGATGAGAAAGAGGAGGGTTTATATGAGTAAGAATTGTTGAGACCAAGGTTGAAAAAAGCACAGGGATAAATAGTCAAACTAATGGAAACACGTGAAGTATGAACCAATAGCTGAAGAGCCCTCAACTGGATCAGGCCCTCTGGATAAGTGAGACAGTTGATTAGCTTGATCTGTTTGGGAGGCATCCAGGCAGTGAGATGGGGATCTGTCCTCAGTGCATGTGCTGGCTGTTTGGAACCTGGGGCTTATACAGGGACACTTGGCTTACCGTGGGAGGAGGGGACTGGACCTGCCTAAACTGAATCTACCAAGTTGAACTCAATCCTCAGGGAAGTTTTTGCCCTAGAGGAAATGGGAATGGAGGGTGGGCTGGGGGGAAGGAGGGGGGGATGGGGGAGAACAAGGAAGTCTGTGGCTGATATGTAAAATTAAATTAAATTATAAAATAAAATAAGATGTGAATGGACTAGGCATTGGTGGCACATGGCTTTAATCCCAGCAGAGCCAGGCGGATCTCTGTGAGTTCAAGGTCAGCCTCTTCTAAAGAGCAAGATCCAAGATAGGCACCAAAGCTACACAAAGAAACCCTGTCTCAAAACACCCCCCCAAAAAAAGATGCAAATGGAAAACATCTATCTATCTATCTATCTATCTATCTATCTATCTATCTATCTATCTATCTATCTATCAACTATGTATCTATCTCTCTCTATCTAACTATGTATCTATCTATCTAACTACGTATCTATCTCTCTCTATGTATCTATCTATCTATCATCTATCTATCTATCTATCTATCTATCTATCTATCTATCTATCTATCTATCTACCTATCTATCCATTTAAGGATTCCTTAGGTATTCTCAATTGCAAGGCATCTAAAACAGCATAAAGACATTTTTTAAATAACTCAACCTAAGGAATTACATCCTAATAAATGGTCAGAAACATTCAATGACTTACTATGCTTTACTTACCTAGTGAGAGAGAAATACGTTCTCCGGTTTAGAATTTTTCAATTTTATGCTTGTTGTATCTTTAAACTAAAGTTGTTTCCTGTGCCTGTGTTATTAATTATCAAAAACTTAAAAATGACATTTTGCTATCAAGTTTCAACATTGTTTCATGAAGACTTTTAGGAAATGGATGACTTCCATCCAATCACCCTCCCACTTTCAATACTCATGAGTTTACTCTACTGTAACAATTTAAAAAATGTGAGCTTACCTTATGTCTGCTAAACCAATCTTTCTCATGCTTTATCTTAAAATAATTTGTTTATGTATAATTACTTGTAAAGAAAAAAAAGGGCCAATTATACCTAATTTCTTTTTGATACTACCACAATGCTACTTATGTTCTTAATCCTAAAATCAACAGAAATGTTTTGTGTTGATTACAACAATCATTTTCCAACAGAACATAATTGTTGGTAGCTTTTAGTATAAATATATCCCCTCTATAACAATGTTGAATTATGTTCTGGTAACCATTAGTTAATGTTATTAATAAAGCACAAATATGAATGGATCTTTAAAAGAAAGTTTCTACACAATTTGTTACAGGAAGTGGAACTGAAGAGGTGAGGTAATTTTTGAAAATATTGAGAAGATAGAAATTATCTCAAAATTATAGTGATAAAAGTTATCTAAAAATCATTGAATGAACTCCTCATTCTTATCATTCTTCTTTACCTTTTTCAAGATATTGAATACCTTGAAGGCATTATTTCATATGTTTATGAGATATAAAATTTGGGTACTCTAAAGTCAGGAGAGAAAAAAATGTTTCACTGAATCATTTCCAAATAACAATTTAGTTGTTCAGTGATTGGTTAGTTTTTCTAATCATTAAAGCCATTAGTTATCACTTATAATACTTACTAACATAGCTGTTACAAAAGCATTGAAAGTCTTCAGTGAGCAAGTTTATAATTAACTGGAGCCATTGTTTATCTGTTTATTTGTTTTCAGCACTGAAGATCTAGCCCAAGGCCTTGACATGCTACTTAATAATTTTCCTCTGAGCTATATCTTCAGGCTATCACAGGTCAAGCTAACAAAAAACTTTGAATATGATTCCATTACAATATTATTTGGCATGGCCTCACTGCTGAGAGTGCCAGCTGTGGTGTATACACATAGAATGACAACAGACAACTAATGACTTCACAAGTTGCTATAGAATATTAAATTATATCAAAATAAAATATAACTGAAAGTTGATCAAAACGGAACACAACTGTTATAATTAAGACATTTTATATCTTGTAGCTGAAATATATATTTGAGTGTCTTAGAAAATATCAATGAAAGGAATAGCTTGTCAAAAATAGTTTATTGTGTGTAAATTTATCCACTTGCTAGACATCAATTTTACAGTTATGAATACATACTGCTATGATTCTAAGGATGAAAAAGCTTTGTGAATGTAGATAGTAAAAGTGATCCTTTGAGAAGCTGAAATGAGAGTTAATTGAAGAAAATTGGTGAAGCTGACTAAGGTCTTAAAAATAAAATTTCCCAAGCATAAAAGGCACACGCCTTTAATTCCAGCACTCGGGAGGCAGCTCCAGATGGATCTCTGTGAGTTTGAAGCCAATATGGTCTACAGAGTAAGATCCAGGACAGGTACCAAAACTGCGCAGAGAAACCCTGTCTTGAAAAATAAAAAATAAAAAATTCCCAAGATAGAAAAAAATTACAAATATGTATCTCTAAGTTTTTAATTAAAGCATACATAACGAGCCGGGTGGTGGTGGCACAGGCCTTTAATACCAGCACTCGGGAGGCAGAGACAAGCAGATCTTTGTGAGTTTGAGGCTGGCCTGGTCTACAGAGTGAGATCCAGGAAAAGCACAAAGCTACACAGAGAAACCCTGTCTCAAAAAACGGAAAAAAAAATACATGACCATATTTTTCATGAAGAATCTCTAATCCTTTTACATAATAATGTTGAAATTTCTTTCATTAGAAGTATAAAGTTACAGTATACATTCATTATTTAGTTCTTGAGTAGTTTAATTCATATGCATGTCTATATGATGCCAAACCCATTTAATGAAAGCTAGAAGATAGTGTCAGACTTTAGATCCAGCTCACTTTGTACTGGACTTCTTTCCCTATACAATCAAGGAGTGACCATAAACAAAATAACTTCATTTTTCAGAGATGGCGAGAGCTTGAAGCAGTCGTGGCATCCATAGTCAAAACCATAAAGAATGAATGCACGATCAGTGCTCAGCTAGTTTTTTCTAGTCTTGTGCAAATCTAAGCCTCCCTGCCCAGGGAATAGAACCACCCATATTGGGCAGGGTCTTCTCACATCAATTAAAAAAACTAAAAAATATCCCAAAGGCATGCTGAAGATAATGAAAACTTGATAATTAAAACTGACCATCAGAGATACAAATGAGAAAATAAAACTCAGGGAGGAGTATCCAAAGACCATGCAGTTTAATAAAATTCATATTTATAAAACTAAGTTCAAAAATAATGAAATTACATATCTAAAATTGGGTACTCTATCTTGAAATATAAGGATGTGATTTGACAAATGACTTCTGATTTTAAACTCTGTAATTGTTAAATGACACTCATCTGGCTGGACATAACATATGTTCATTCATTTGGCATATTAGATTCAAATGAAAAATGTCCAACCATATTCTGGCACTAAAATTTCTATGTTTGGCCCACAGCAACTGCTTATTTGCCATAAAAGAATGAAAAATTCATGGTCTCACGCTGAAGTTCTGGAGAAATTTACTGTCAAGAAATAAATCAGACATAGTGTGCATTCAACAAGGGTCCCAGGGAAAGAATGCCAGGAATGATTCTGGAAATTAGAGATGCTGTTCCTTAAATCAATCACAATCCACTCACTCAGAGAGTTAGAAAAATACTCTATGTCAATTAAAATGGCATATAATTAAAATGTGTGAAAATTCTGTGCTAAGAATCTCAACCATGGATTTTCCTGAAGGAGCAAATTTAGAGGAAGTGGCTAGGGTGAACTGTATTGGTCCATGGAAGACACTGGCTAAAGGTGAATGTGATGATGTCAGAAGCAAGACAGCAATATTGAAGGATGATGTCAGAGGATCTGACTAGAGAAAACACAGACTTGTGTACAAGTTTATAAAAAAGACCCTAAGCAAAACATTTCATAGTGACATAGATGGGGATGAAAGGCAAAGACAGACTGCTGGGTTTATTATGCTGTTAATCTTGATCAAGGCAGTAGCTAAGTGGTATACTACTTGTCTGTTATGCAGGAAGCTGGCTTTGCTCCCTAGTAATTGTGTTTTCACCTGCCTTTCAAAATTAGCACTTTCTCAAAATTCCAAAGTGTGCCTTAAGCTAAAGAGTCTATTTGTTGAGAATGACCAAATCCCTTCTGTCCATGACCTTGAATTTTCTTTTACTTTATCTCTTTTTTTGAAACAAAGACAAAGATGTTTCCTGAAAATGTTCGAGCAACCCATGTGAATAATTTATACTCTGTACCAACTGACTAAAAATGACTGTACTTTCCATGGAGTACTCTGGCATAACATCAGAAGAAATTTCCAGATGCTGATTGAAATGTGCCCACTAGATAGTGTAAGGAAACTGTGCATCAAAATCACAGTATTTGTGGAATAACCAACCACCATTGTGTCAATTCTTTGACTCGTCAGTAAGTCACTTCCTAGCAGTAGACCTATGCCTAGAGAAGTTGAAATATGCATGAGTAAGGTGAGGATAGGGTGAATTTCCAAAGCACTTAGGAGGAGAATTAAAATTGCATATTGAAAAAAAAGTCACAAGGCCATCCTTAGCTGAAGGTAAGAAATAAATATATTTTAGAAGTAAGAGAAAAACAATGAAAGCATGAAATTTGCAGGCAAATGGATGGAACTAGAAAAAATCATCCTGAGTGAGGTAACCCAAACCCAGAAAGACAGTTATGGTATGTACTCACTCATTGGTGGATTCTAGATATAAAATAAAGAACAATCAGACCACAACCCATAGAACCATAGAGGCTATATATATATAGCATGGAGGTCCCTAGGACGACTGTGGCATATAATAAATTTCAGTTTTACTCAATTATTGAAAAAAAAATATAGCCAAATGAAAGGAAACACATGAACTATGAACCAAAGACTGAGGGGCTCCCAGCTGGATCAGGCCCTCTGAATAGGTGAGACAGTTGATTGGCTTGATCAGTTTGGGAGGCATCTAGGCAGTGGGACCAAATCCTGTGCTCATTCCATGAGTTGGCTGTTTGAAACCAGGAACTTATGCAGGGACACTTGGCTCAGTCTGGGAGGAAGGGACTGGACCTCCCTGGACTGAGTCTACCAAGTCGATCACAGTCCTCGGGGGAGGACTTGTCCTGGAGGAGGTGGGAATGGAGGGTGGGCTGGGGGTAAGGGGAGGGCGTGGGAGGGGGGAGAATAGGGGAACCCATGGCTGATATGTAGAACTGAATGGTATTGTAAAATAAAAAATATATATCACAAAAAAAAAAAAGAACAGTTAGCAAGAAGCCTGCCATGGCCATACAGTTTATAAGTGAAAAAAAAATAAAAATAAAAATAAAATAATAAAAAAAAACATAAAAAAAATAAAAAAAAAATAAAAAAATAAAAAAATAAATGTTGATAAACTCAAAAAAAAAAGAAGTAAGATTTAGTGACAATTTATTTTATATTTCCCACTTCCACTGCTTTCATTATGGTGCCTAGCAAAAGAAGATGTCAAACCAATATTGGTATGTAAGGAGATACCCATACACTTGGAAGACTGTGGAGAAGATTATGCAGACTCTCTTCTGGGAACCTTGAGGTGATCGGTTTGATATGTTGACTCCACCAAGCACCTGTCTGCAATGGGTTTCCAAACTTTTGGGCTTAGGGACTCCTGTAGAGTCTTTAAAATTATTGAAGCTTGAAAAGCTTTCAATGTGTGTTTGTAATCAATGCTGAAACTGGATACTACTGATGAAAAAGAGTTTATTGTATGCCTGCCTCCTTAATTTGAATTCTATTATATTGGGAGAGAGCTATTATACTTTGTGCTAGTGTCAACATTCCACAATTTAGAATTACTTGAGTAGGTAACTTCACCTGAAGAATTGGCCTTATTAATGGGGGAAGACCCGTCCCAATTATTGGCAGCACCTTCTGGCAGGAGTACATATAAAAAGGTATTACAGATTATTCTCCGGCCTTCTGTTCTACCTCTTGCCCCATTGTTACTATTGCTGCTAATTCCTTCTGAATATATATATATATATATATATATAAAATATACATATATGAATATATATTATATACATATATATTATATACATATATGTATATAATAAATTCATAATAAATTATATATATTATATATGATCAGAATTTATTAGGTGGGAATAGTCACACACTGGAAGTATAATTGTAACTCTTTTATATCAAGACTTTAAAAAAAAAGAGCAGTTTAGCAACCTGTCAATCTAAAACTTTTAAAAAGCAAAAATTGAAAAAAAAGCAAAAATGACTTGTAAACATAAAAAAGAAATAAAAATGTATATATTTTATTTATTATAAAAGTAGATTTGATATATGGAAATCTGAAAGGATTGGAGGAGTTTTCTATGTAGTCCCCATCCCAAAAATTTAAAACATTGTTCAACAATTGGATATCTCCAATCTTATATCCCAAACATTCTTCTTGGAGACTTCAAAGAAAAAAAGGAAAAAAGAAGTATATAACCAAAAGCTGAAATAATCATAGCATTATGTGTTTTACAACACAGTAGCATAAACTAATAGATTTGAATATCTCTTTATCTGAATATAACAACACAGATTCATCCTATCTCATGATTCAAAGAATCATAGAAAGTATTTATTATACTTCAGGTTAAAAGTAGTACCACTTCTATAATAATCTTATTAGAAAATGTTGTAGGGTTGACATTTTGACACTTAGTGAAATCAGCTGATTTGTTAAAAAAATTTCAGACTGAAGTATGCTTTACTAGAAAAAGAATAGTAGAACAACAAGGCCTATAGGAATTACCAAACAAACACATCAAAGTAGGACTGATACACAAACTGTTGAAATTCAGTCTTAATGGTTGCAACAAATAAGTGGAGGCACATTGTTTTCAATTCTGCCTAAATTGTATGTAATTAGCAGATTAGGACTGAACACTAGTGAAATTAATTATGCTCAATATGATATTTTATTGGTGTTTGTGGACATGGTTTACCTATAGGCAATTAAGATTTATCTTCTGCAATAATTTCTAAGCATAGTCACAACATCACAATATTAGTTCTTTATTGCCATGTAACACATTAGCATAAACACCTAAAATCACAAATCTACTAACCTACACATAACTTAGCTGGGTTCTCAGGTCAGATTCCTGGAACATTGCATGAGAATGTGAGACTGTATTATTAGGATAATTAATTTTCTTATATCTATAGAAATAAAGATCTGGCTTCTCCTTGGTTGTCATCTAGAAACTTTCTTCTAATGCTGGACATATTCTAAAAAATACTCACTTTTCTCAGAGACTGTCTACAGATGAGGAGTAAAAACCAATGCAAGTCAAGGAATCAGTTCTCCCTACAAGGTGAATATGTTGAGTATTTTGTCATAAGACAGAAAACTGACAAACAGAATTACCAAAGATATATCCCAAAGAGGGGATACTTGGAAACCTGCTCAGTGTCTTTCTGTACATTCACCAAAATAACACAGAAGGTGCTACGTCTAAATACCATTTAAAATGTGAGCTTTCATATGGAATTTTTAAGAAGTCAAATAGCCATTTCAGTTAGCTATTAGATAACAACTGTAATGTGTTAGAAACAAATTTTAAAATATATTTTATAAAAGTTACGAAACATGTTAATAAAAATTAGAGTGTATTTCTGAACACATAAGATTTTCATATTTTTACTCTTCAAATGTTCTCACAACTTTCCTAATCAGGAATTTTAATGACTATTTCTTTCAAATCTTGAAAGTTCACTTCAAGGAAAGACTTTGCTCAAACAGAAAGGTGATAAAATATTTAACACCCTTTTCATAACCACTGAAAATCTGTATCATTAGGAGGAACTTTTAAAGAATCTAACAGCTCTGGCTTTTCTTTTTTGATATAAAATATAGAAGGTTCTTGCGATAATGCAAATTAATTTCAAATTCCACAGGCTTTTTAATGTCAAATATATCAAATAGATTTATGTAGTTCCAATTTGTATAACATGTATATATTTCTAGAAAGTCACTCTGAAGTTGTCTGACATGCTACTACAATGACAGAGAAAACACAGAATGAAAAGGTTTATCTGGTGTTGAATTGTGAACTTTGCCCACCAGAGCCTCTTAATCACAGCTTGGAGCTGAATGCATGAATTCCTTGAATCCTTGGGACAAGGTTGCTCCAATATCATTATGAGCCCTTTTTCCTACCAAAGTGAGTTTCACTGTTTAGTACAAGTCTCTGAGAAATAAACCAATTTACTTCTTCTTTACTACATGTGAAGTTTAAGAATATATATATTCCAGCCTTCTCCTTATGAGTTAATTCCCCAGTTAAAGGCTTAGACACTGCATGGTTTATGCTGTGTTATAAGACTTTTAAAGAATGAAAAGTCAGATAAATTTTACCAATTTATTGTCTATAGGCAGTCCCTACCAAATCACACTTGCTCCAGAACCCCAAGGGCAAGCAAGACTCAAGAGGAAATTTGCCTTTGAGCATAGTTTATATTTGCAATCTGTCATCCATCAGCTTAATACTAACATAGCTCAGATGTCATTTAAATGAAGCAAGAGAGCACTCAGGATTGAGAATTTGAGAGAAGCAATGCATTCATGGGAGAAGCTTTGTACTATAGAGGAGAGTAATAGAAATTTGTCACCAACTGACATAAGGCACAGAAACTTTGAAATCTTTTGAAAATTTCAGTGAATATATTTTCACTTATTTTATTTTAGTAATATAAGCAGATAAATACTTAAGAAAACAGAAAACTGTATGTGGTATACATGTAAGTGTAAATAAGCATAACTATGGCTATGATGCTTTTACTTGCATACTATCCAGTTGTAATTAGTTTTATCATTTTTTTAAATGGTCTTTTTTTATATTTACTTTATTTTTAATTCTATGGTGTGTGTATGTGTGTGTGTGTGTGTGTGTGTGTGTGTGTGTGTGTGTGTGTGTGTGTGTGTCTCATAGGACATGCACATGTGAAGATAGGTGCTGATAGAAGCCAGAAAAGGACATTGCACCTCTGGAACTAGACTACTTCATCCCAAGTTAGCTCTTTTGTGAGAGCAATACATGCTGCTAAGCACTGGGCAACTTATGTATGTACTGCAAATGGGTGTTAACCAGACATTTCTCTCCTACCTCCCTGTTCCCAAATTCCTGGCAGCCATCTCCTAAATAATTGACCTGGAGGCTTAATATGAATTATAAATGCTCAGGCTGTAGCTCAGGCTTATTACTAACTAGCTCTTACAATTATATTAACCCATAATTCTTAATTAGGCTTAGACACACAGCTTGATAGCTTTTCTCAGTACAACAGTTTCATCTGCTTCCTCTGTGTCTGACAGGTGACTACTGGTGCTGACCTTCCTCTTTTCAGAAATCTTAATTTGGTTGCTCTGCCTATATTTAACAATTGGCTACTGGCCAATTAGCAATTTATTAAACCAATTTGAATGACAAATCTTTACAGTGTACTAGAGGATTATACCACAGCAAATTGGTGTTACTATCCTCCACAGTGCAGCTAATTTCTTCAACTTGGGTTCAAATGTTGCACATCCCAGTCTCTCTTGCAGTTAGATGAAATCAGGAGATTTGATTCTAATCAATGGCATTCACTTTGTCCATGTATGACATTTTTTGACCAGAATTATAAACCAATATACAAGTTTGCAAAAATCAGTATAGCCAATTAACCTGAATTTGTTGCTTCCTAACATAAATATGTTTTCTCACAGTGATTGAGACTAGGTTCCTAGCAATTCTTGGAGTTTTTTGCTTCATAGCTGTTTCACTCCAATCTCTGCCATGATCCTCTCCTGGTTTTCTTTTCTATGTGTCTCTTTTGTTCTCTCCAAGTGTTAAATGAAAACCATTTGTCAGATCTAGAGATCAACCTAAATATAAGGTAATTTATAAATACATAATGTAGTTTGGATTTTTAGAGAGAGGGTTTCCCTGAATAGCCCTGGTTGCCCTGGAACTCCCTCTACAGACCAGGCTGGGCTCATACTCACAGAAATCCTCCTGGCGCTGACTCCTGAATACTGAGATTAAAGTGTGCATCAACATTGCCTGCAAATTTATATTTTTATTCCTACTGACACAGTGTGTCACTAAGTTCTAGGACAGCCTTGAACTCTCAGTTCTCAGACTCACCTTCCCAAGTGCTGAGAATATAGATGTTCAATCAATGCCCACTATCTGGGCATTTCACTTTCATCTTAAATGTCTCTGCAAGATTAAATAAAAGTATCCTGGATTATGTCACACTCTAAGGCCATACCAGATGGAAAGTTTGAAAGGTTGTTATTCACTGCACTTCAATAGCTAACTCTCCCATGAATTATATTTTCCTTGTAGGAACACAAGAAGCTGATAGCCACTCTGCAGCTAGCAGATGACAAACTTTATCCTGTATCAAAATCATCTGGAGAGCTTGTTAGAGCACGCAGAGTGCTATCCCTGTACCAAAGATTTTGATTTACTCTCAGAGATGGAACCCTGTGTTTGTTTGAGCAAACTCCCTTGTAATACCAGCACTACCATGTCAGCAGACGGCATTTTGCAAACCAGTGTGTGTGAGGGGAAAACACAAGTAAATCACAGTATGGAAGTGAACAGGGGCATACTTTCATTGACAAAGAATTCTATGTTTAAATATAACCTTACGTTACACAGTATACTTCTGAAATACATATTATGTGTTTCTAGGTTACCTGTTCATTCTTAATATAACATTGACTAAGTTGCTACAGATTCCTTGAATATTTTAATTCTAGTAGAAAGACTAATTCCCCTTACTTTTCTTTCTCTAAAAGTTCTTGTCATTTTATGCTTATGCATACAAACTCAACAGAAGTTGTTTTTAGCCATATTTGAAATGTTTAAACTCTCTATTAGTTATCCAAATATGTTTCAATACAATTAAATAGCAGTTTGGGGAATACTGTTGTCTTAAGAGGACTGAATTTCCCAAGAACAAGCATATTTCTACATTTGTTTGATATCCTCCTGCATTCTTCAGGAGCATTTTAATATGTTTATCATGTAGATTTGGATTCATTGAGTATCTCTTGTGATTTAAAGTGATTTTTTTCTTTCAATGGTTCTCTCGGTGTATATTTTCCCCTAAATCATTGTTCTCATATAGAACAGCAATTCTCATGTTCACATTATGTTTTCTTTTTCCAGCAGCCTTCATCAGCTTTGTGTTTTCTCTCTCAGTCAATTTTAATAACCAGACATTAGAACACACCATCAGGAAATAATGATAATTTTGTTCCACTTCTATCAATACCTCTTCTGTTTCTTCCAGTCCACTTGCTTCAGGGCGTTGTCAAATAATGGCAGTCATTATTGATCCCACTCCCTGTCCTCTGAAAAGAAGATGGCTTGCAAAGCTTAAATATTCCTACTGGACAAGTGCTAAACATAAATTTTAGGATGAACACATCTCTGTAGTAAATTATCAAAGAAGCAGATGTCCTGAGTATTTGCCATAGGCCAAAAGCTTTCAAATTAGAAAATTCGGTGAATTCTTCAGATAGGTTACTGCATTATTCAGAATAGAATCTGTACAACAGATAGTAGAATGTGGGTGTCCATGTTTTATACTACATTTTATTTATTTATTTTTTTGCATTTTAAGACAAATACTCTTTTATTTCTGTTAAACTGGATATACAATTATTGTTCCCTAGGCAACCAACTTTTGCTTATTACTACAGTTTCACATTAATAAAACACAGATGGTGAAAAGACAACTTTGATTGTGAAGATCTAATTACAATAATAAATAAAATAATTTATACAAGTTTCCTTTTTTTTCCTTCTGACTTTTCTATAAGGATCATATCATTAAAGCCCTATAGGGTTGTTTTGGCTTTACCCTTAGGAATGACTCTTGATTTGTTTTGTTTTGATACAGAAGCAAATTTTGTTTTTTAAAAGTGCCTGATGGAGAATCTATACTGTACCCCCAACAGGTAATGCACTAAGTGAACAGCATAATCTAATACCCCTCAACTATTTTCTGGGCAATTTATATAGTAAAACATGTAATAAAAAGTCATGGTTATCAGACACAGGCAGTATCACTTGCCCTCACTGAATTACTTCAAAGTGCTAACTGTAAAATCCTGGCTGTCTCTGAGAAGGGGTCATAACTGCTTTGCTATGGTGGGTTTTATTATTTTATCCACATTCCCTTTAAGAGTTAAAGACTAAAGACCTGTAGTGAATTTTCTTGACTCTTTAATGCTTTCCTCTACCTTGCCTCAGTCAGCTCCCACTGTGGTGGTATTGTGTTCCCCAAAATATTGTGTACTCTAATAAATTTATCTGGGGTCAGAGAACAGACAGCCACTAAATACAAAGGCTAGAAAATGGTGGCACTCACACCTTTAATCCTAGCATTCCAGAGACAGAAATCCCTTTGGATCTCTGTGAGTTCAAGGCCACATTGGAAATAGCCAAGCATGGTGACACACACCTTTAATCCCAGGAAGCAAGTCTTTAATCCTAGGGAGCGATGGTAGAAAGCAGAAAGATATATAAGGCTTGAGGACCAGAAACTAGAGGCATTTGGCTGGTTAAGCATTTGGCTGGTTAAGCATTCAGACTATGGAGCAACACAGTTCAGCTAAGATTCATTCTGGATGAGGACTCAGAGGCTTCCAGTCTGAGAAGACAAGACCAGCTGAGGATCCAGCGAGGTGAGATAGCTTTGGCTTGTTCTGTCTCTCTGATCTACCAGCATGGACCCCAATATCTCGCCTCAGGTTTGATTTTATTAATAAGAACTTTTAAGATTCCTGCTACATCCCACTGCCTGATTGTAAGGAGAAAAATCCCTGAGATCATGGAGTTTTGAGTCAGTGATTCTCCAGCATACAGTGTTTGACACTAAATACTTGCTTTTCCCTCTATATCCCTATTATCTATTTTTCATTGTTACTTTTTAGGTTTGTTTTTTTTTAGAATATAATAACTAGATCAATCCCCCTCCTTTTTTGCCTCCATACTCTCTCATATACCTCTATTTCTCTTATTTAAATCTATAGCCTCATTGTTACATGTAAATATATGTATACATATTTATATTCCTAAATATAATATGCATAGTGTGTATATTATTTGTATTTATGGTTTTCACAGCTTACCTTTTGGTATTGAATCCAACTGTTGTGCTCTTTCCTGGTAAATCATTTCTACTACTCTCAGAATTCCTTAATTTCCTGAAGTTTTCTACATAGAATTTAGGCCCATAGTTTCCCCCATCCATATTGGCATGTCTATTAAAGTTGCCATTGCTCAGCTCATGCCTAAGCACTTAGGTTGATGAAACTTTACGAGTGTAGATTCTGATGTTTCTAGGAGTCACAATTTCACTGTAAATACCTAGATTCTCTGGCTTTTAAGGTCTTTCTGCCTCCTCGTCTACAATGTTCCCTGAGCCAATACCGTCTAACCAAAGCCAACAACACCAGGCATGAGAAGCCCTTTTTCAAGTGATTGTCTAAGAGACTTCCATGAAAGTTCAGGCTATTTATATTGTTCTTAGTTGCTCACCAGAGGTGAAAGGTAAGTTTGTACTACTGAAGACACCACACACTTCAGATGTTAGATCCAGAAACCCCTGAGTTGGAACTGACCTTAAAGCCTCCTCCCTGAGGATTATTTTCCATAGTTCCAGCAGACACCATGCAAGCTTCCAAAGGAGTTAAGTATGTAATCAAAGTCTTACCCAACTCTGATACCTCTGGATCACAACAGCCAGCATGGCACAATAATATCAATGGTTCACTGGTGACATGCATACCTTGGCAAAATCCAACAGCTTTCTAATTGGACTTAATTCCTGCTCACCAAAAAGAAAACCATGCCCAGTAATAGAAACCTAACCAACTACTCAGAGCTAGTTAAGTCATGCATCTTGGAGGAGAACTTACAACCACTACTTACTTAACCTGCACAATCCCTATCTATATTATAAATGTTTCTCCTTAAACACACAGATAAGTGTAGGTCTCCCCCCCCCCTCATCAAGGAAACACTTCTTTGCAATAGATTGAGACCATTAAAGGAAACCACTAATAATCAAAATGCTGGGTTGTGAAGCCCAGGACCAAGGAGAAAATTAGAAAGAAAAAAAAACTCCTTAAACTCTTTTTAAAACCCTCAAAATTTAGAGTTTTTCAGTTAGGGCATATATGTTATAAGAGGAACATTTTAACATAGGTCACATTTTAACTTTATCTTATGTATTATGTCATTGTAATTGATACCTTCCATTTGGAATGTTAATCTCACCTTCTTCCTGGAATTTTGTTTCTAGTATGTTGTATCTGAGATTATAATTGTTGAAAATTATGCTGTTGTTTTTCTTTCCAATATCATTCTGTCATAATATTTTTTCTAAGCCAAATTAAAATTGTGTGTGTGTGTGTGATTTATATACATATGCCAGCATACAATTGTCTTTTATTAATGGTAATGGATCCTTTACACCTAGCCTACACATATTGTCTATCATATTTATGTCACATATATGTTATTGATATATTGCAATGTAAATATTTGTACTGATTTGGAAATGTTGGTAAGAAAACTAATTATTGCCTACAGATAGAAAAAGTAATTATTCAGTAGAGAATTCAATTTGTGGTTCTTTGAACCCATGTATGTGCTTTCTTATATTTAAAGCTACAGCCTGGACATGAGTGGGAGCAATGAAGGGCGAGGGTTGAGGGAAAGAGAGTGGGAGATCCTAGCTGGATCAAGAAAAGAGAGGGAGAACAAGGAATAGGAGACCATGGTAAATGAAGACCACATGAGAAAAGGAAGAAACAAAGAGCTTAAGAGGCCCACAGAAATCCACAAAGATACCCCCACAAAAGACTGCTGGCAATGGTCGAGAGACAGCCGGGACTGACCTACTCTGGTGATGGGATGGCCAAACACCCTAATAGTTGTGCCAGAAACCCCATCCAAGGACTGAGGAATCTGGATGCAGACATCCACGGCTAGGCCCCAGGTGGAGCGCTGGGAGTCTAATTAGTGAGAAAGAGGAGGGTTTATATGAGCGAGAATTGTTGAAACCAAGGTTGGATAAAGCACAGGGACAAATAACCAAATGAATGGAAACACATGAACTATGAACCAAAGGCTGAGGGGCCCCCAACTGGATCAGGCCCTCTGAATAGGTGAGACAGTTGATTGACTTGATCTGTTTGAGAGGCATCTAGGCAGTGGTACCAGGTCCTGGGCTCGTTGCATGAGTTAGCTGTTTGAAACCTGGGACTTATGCAGGAACTCTTGGCTCAATCTGGGAGGAGGGGACTGGACCTGTCTGGACTGAGTCTATCAGGTCGATCCCAGTCCTCGGGGGAGACCTTGATCTGGAGGAGGTAGGAATGGGAGGTGTGCTGGGGGGAAGGAGAGGGGGTCAGGAAGGGAGAGAGCAAGGGAATCTGTGGCTATTATGTAGAACTGAATAGTATTGTAAAATAAATAATAATAAAAAAAATGCCATCACAGTTAAAGGAGATAATATACTTTATTTGCTTAGTATAAGACACAGAACATTCAGGATGTTTAATTATGCATACTTCCTGCCTTCTATTTAAAACTAAACCTCATGCCATGACAATGAAGAGGGATTGGGTGAGATCATTGGAAACTTTTATTTGTTTTTCTTCAAAGTTTGTTCACACTGAATAAATCTTCTTTCTCTGCTTTTCACTATTATTTGTCATTGTGATTGGCAAATTGGCAGGGGTAGGGGAGTATGGTTGAGCTTAGCCGATTGAGGCTGCCAGTGACCAGGCTTTGATCTGAAAGCTCCATGAACCAGAAGACATCAATTTGGTTCACAGTTAAGTTTGTATATGCTCTAGTCTTTCTCTCGTATTTTTTTAATAATTATAAAATGGCTACCAATGTGAATATAGGAAGACAGAAAGGGTTTAGATACCTCAAATTTGGCTAAACTGTAAGCAAAAAAAAAAATTATCAAAGTCTGTTTTGTAGTTTCCTTTGGTAAGTAGAAACTGAGAAGTCAGGCTTGTGATCCTAAGTGCTCAAATGACTTAGAGAACATAACTTAGAGAACAGAGTCAGCAAGGATTCAATTGGATAAGAATCTAATAAAATTATTGAAGTACTTTAGTATACAGAAATTTTTGAATTATGTGTTTGACATGTTAAAATTCCACAGTAAAATTTTAATCCTTAGGTTATTTCTTGCATAGCCTTATTAGTTTTCCAATAAATTGAATTCATAATGAATTATTTTAAATTATATGAAAAGATTTTGATTTTAATACTCACATTACTCTATTTTTTATTAGAGGAGAGTTAGAGGCCAATCCCAGAAATATTTATAGCAAAGCTTACATTGATGTGAAAGGAAAATCAATGGTTGTAAATATATTAATCTCAGAAAATGAGAAATCTATTTACTAGTAAATGAATCTATTTATTTCAGGTTCTTCTTATAAAATCTATTTATTTCAGGTTCTTCTTATATTTTGAATATTTATTTTTATTTATGTATATTTCTGTGTCTGCCATGTGTGGGTGTGTACCCACAGAGGAAAACAGATTATGTGAGATTCCATGAGCTAGAGTTTCAAGAGGTTGTGAGCTGTAAATCCAGGTCCTAGGAACTAAACTCATGTCCTCTGGCAGAGCAGCAAATGCTCTTAACCATTGAGCACTCTTTCCCATCCTTGTTTTTAAACTCTCTTGCAAATGCTTCTATGTTTTTCATAATAGGACATCGGGCATAGCTAGTGAGATATTTGTGGACTGAAGGTCATTGAGGATCAACCATCTTTCTTATGATAGGCTATTGATAAAACCATAATCTGAAACTGCAGGGCTTTCCTTAGTGATCAAAAGAATGAGAGTAAAGCCAAATATCTGTCCTCAGGTAGAGACACAGCATCCTAAAATGCCTGAAATATCATGAGATTACTATTTAGAAAGATACTTTCTGAGAAAAATAAAAAACCATATCATTGTGCCTTCCTTTAAGAGTTAATTCAAATGGGGGCTGTGAAGACAGTGTAGTCACTGAAGCAGAGTTCATTCAAACCACAGAACACACCTAAGCCAAGTGTAGTGATGCAAGTATGTAATCCCAGAGCTGGGGATATAGAGACAGGTGGATTTCCGGAGCTTACTACCAGCCAGCCTAGTCAACTCAATGACCCTAAGTCAATGATGTGTGTGTGTGTGTGTGTGTGTGTGTGTGTGTGTGTGTGTGTGTGTGTATATATATACATATATATATATGGAGAGAGAGAGAGAGAGAGAGAGAGAGAGAGACTATAACTAGTTCAAATGCTATCAATTACCTGAACACAAATGCTTTTTAGGGAGGCTGTCTGTTTTAGGGACTTCAGAAAATACTGTAAAGTCAATCAACACATGCAGAACAACAGCACAGTATGCTGTCTAGATGCTGCCCTTGCTCACCCTTATTAATGTCTTTCATAATTTTAATAAACTCTGTTGATCCTTTATACTAAGCTCAGGTCTCATTTAAATTCATTTGAGAGTTCACAAGAATTGGAGAGCTGAGGATAGGCAAATTCAAGATCCTAGAAAAATACACATAAGAAACAATATTGGTTCTACATTATTGTGCAGTTTGAATCTGAATTCTTGGTCTATAGATGGTGGCACTCTTTGGAAAAGATAAGGAGGTGTAGACTTTTAGGAGCTGGTGTGGCCTTGGAGTAGGTATGTTACTGAGGGTGAGCTTTGAGTCTTCAATAGCCCTTGCAAAGCAGTCTCTCTCTCTCTCTCTCTCTCTCTCTCTCTCTCTCTCTCTCTCTCTCTCTCTCTCTCTCTCTCTCTCTCTCTCTCTCTCTCTCTCTCTCTCTCCCCTCTCCCCCTCCCCCTCCCCCCCCCTCCCCCTCCCCCTTCCCCTCTCCCTCTCTGTAATTCCTGTGGATGAGAATGTATGCAAAGTTCTCAGCTACTGCTCAAGAGCCATGTCTGTCTGCTTCCTAACATGATGACCATGGAATAACCCTCTAAAACTATAAACAGATTATTTCTTTTATAAGAGCTACTTTGGGCATCCTCGTGGTGTGGATCTTGCTAAGCAAACCAATGTGGCCTGAACTCACAGGTATATGCATACCTCTGTGTCCTAAATTCTAGAACTAATCATGTAACTTCAAAACTGTATTACAGTTTTTGCACATAATATATCAAAACTTTGCAAAGTCATTAATGGCTTCATTATCATTTTAATGATTATATAATCTATTATGCAGATGTCCTATATCAACACTTCTCTTATTATAAAAACATGGAATACTTTCCAACTCATCACTTAATATTAACAGTTCATGAATTCATATTATTTTTATATTCTGTAGATTTTTAATATCTTGTTTTATTTTGAGGTATGGAGGACAGTGTGCCAAAAGTTATTATCTGGGGATAAAGAATATGAAGTTCTGATGGATCCCTATTATATTGCCAAATTGCTTTGTCTTTAAATTAAGCCAATTGATACAACCATTAGCAATAAATGAATATTGAATTTTTCAACACCTTTTATGGCTGTGGATATAAATCTTTGCTATTTAACAGATGGAAAACAATCTTCCTAATTTATATAATTGTGAATGTTAACATTTTCTTAATATTCATAGTCCATTTTATACACTGAGGAAAAAGTTTTCTAGATTCACGCCATCACAAAATGATAATTACAACTTCCATAATCCCATTGTTTAGAGGTCACTACTATTAGTATTTATAAATGTGTCATTGTTTACATGCAGGTGGCCTTGAGCTGTGTAAGAAGGTGTCCGTGTAAGCCAGAGGGAGCAAACTAGCTAAAAACCAATCCTCTCTAGTTTCCTTTTAAGTACCTGCCTTGTCGTCCCTCAACTGTATGGACTGTAACTTGTAAGATTAAATAACTTTTTTTCCCCAAGGGGCTTTCGGGTAAAGTGTTCATCCCAGAAACAGAACAGCAAACTAGGAAAGAGCATACCACTCCATCTAACTATCCAGCACTTAGGAATATGTATCTACATCTATCTACATATATGTTTACATTTCTAGATACATTAGTTATATAATTCAATAAATAAATTATGTTATGAAAAGTAAAAATAAATATTTAGTTAGCAGTTGGGATTTACCAAGAGTTTCTCCAAATGTTTTATGAAATGATAGCTTTTTGGGACTTCTTTGAGAAAGAGGAAAGCTTTCCAATATACTTGTTTTCTTGAAGTATGCAGCATGCTGATAGAGGCAGTTTTAAGGTTTCACAATAGACTGACCAGTCCTCACATCTCACCCTCTTCTTCTTCATTCGCCTTTCTTTTCTTCTGTTGAAGGAAATGTTGAACCATTGTGCGTCATGATGAGATATAACACCCATGAATGATGGCTCTCTTATTTATACTCAAGATTCCTAGAGGGAGGAATAACTGTGACGAGGAGCTCTAGGAAGTAGGGAAAGGTGTTAAAAATGCAGAGCCAGGTGGATCTCTGTGAGTTCAAGGCCAGCCTGAACTACCAAGTGAGTTCCAGGAAAAGGCGCAAAGCTACACAGAGAAACCCTGTCTCGAAAAACCAAAAAAAAAAAAAAACAAAAAACAAAAAAACGGTCTTTCACCCATTGTTTTCCATACACATGCATTGAAAGTTTACAGTATTAACTTTTTTTGGATATCAAAGTGTTTTATTTATACTTGATTGAACAACAGTGCATAGACATGTAAATTAATAGAATGCTGCCCCATACCACATCTACTTTAACTTACCATGCATCCCTAAAATAAACTTCGCATATCTATATCCCATTTGTAAAAATTTGGTACTATACATTACATCCCACCAATACTTGTGTGTGCGGTACGTGTGCATGTGCGTGTGCGTGTGTGTGTGTGTGTGTGTGTAAGGCACTTCATTGACTGGGCATCTTCCCAGCCCCCTTGACTATTTTTTTTTTTTTTAGTTTTACTCCATCCTAAACTTTATTTTTTTCTTTATTTATTAAGAAAATTTTTATTCATTTTATGTACCAACCACAGATCACCCTCTCTTCCCTCCCTCTGCCCCCCAACCCATACCTCCTCCAACCCAACCCCCATTACCTCCTCCAAAAAGGTATGACCTTCTTTAGGGAGTCATCAGAGCCTGGTACATTCAGTTGAGGCTAGTCCAAGTCCCTGCCCCTACATCAAGACTGTGCAAGGTGTCCCACCATAGGTACTGGGCTTCAAATAGCCAACTCTTGCACCAGGGATGAATCCTGATCCTACTGCAAGAGTGCCCCTTAAGCAGATCAAATTATACAACTGTCTAACTTATGCAGAGGGCCTAGTCCAGTCCCATGAAGCCTCCATAGCTCTTGGTCTCAAGTTCATAAGTTCCCACTAGATTGGTTTGTTTGTCTCTGTACATTTTCCCATCATGATCTTGATGCCCCATGCTCTTAGAATCCCTCTTTTCTCTGTTTGACTGGACTCCTGGAGATTGGCCTGGTGCTTGACTGTGGATCTCTACATCTACTTCCATCAGTTACTGGATGAAGGGTCTATGATGATAATTAGGCTATTCACGGATCTGATTACTGGGGTAAACCAGTTCAGGAACCCTCTCCACTATTAATAGTAATCTAAGCTGGGGTGATTCTTGTACATTCCCGGGAACTTCCCTAGCACCAGGATTCTCCCTATCCCCATGATGTCTACCTCTGACATGGTATCTCTTTCATTGTTCTCCCACTCTGTCCGTGTTCCAGCTGGACCATCCTGTTACCTTATGGTCTCATCCCCCATCCCCTACCCTCTATTGTTCCACTCACCCCCAGTTTACTCACAGAGATCTCATCTATTTCCCCTTCCCAAGGCGAAATGCATTCCTCTTAGGGTCCTCCTTGTTAGATAGCTTCTCTGGAGCTGTGGTTTGTAGTCTGGTTATCCTTTGCTTTACATATAGTATACACTTACGTGTGAGTAAGTACATACCATGTTTGTCTTTCTGAGTCTGGGTTACCTCACTTAGGATGATATTTTCTATTTCCATCCATTTGCCTGCAATTTTCACAATGTCTTTTTTTTAACTACTGAGTAGTACTTCATTGTGTATATGTACCATTTTCTTTATACATTCTTTGGTTGAGGAGCATCTAGGTCATTTCCAGTTTCTGGCTATTACAAATAATGCTGCTATGAACACAGTTGAGCAAGTGTCCTTATGGTATGATTGAGCATTCCTTGGGTATATGCCCAAGAGTGGTATCATTGGGTGTTGAGGTAGATTAATTCCCAATTTTCTGAGAAATTTCCATACTGATTTCTAAAGTGACTATACAAGTCTGCACTCCCAACAACAGTGGAGGAGTGTTCCACTGGCTCCACATCCTCTCCAACATAAGCTGTAATCATGTTTTTGATCTTGGCCATTCTGACAGCTGTAATATGGTATCTCAGAGTCGTTTTGATTTGCATTTCCCTGATGACTAAAGATGTTGAGCAATTCCTTAAATGTCTTTCAGTCATTTGAGATTCTTCTGTTAAGAATTCTCTTTTTAGCTCTGTAGCCCATTTTTTAATTTGATTGTTTGGTATTTTGATGTCTAGTTTCTTGAGTTCTTTATATACTTTAGAGAGCATCTCTCTGTCAGATGTGGCCCACCAACACATTTGTTAATGATATTGTATCATACATTTAGTGTTTATCTTTACTTGATTTTGCATTTTTGGTTAATAAAAGTGTAAGAAAACCACAGTAATTTCCAAAGCACCTGCATAAACTTGAACGTCTATTACCATTCAATAAAGTGCCTCATTATTCTGTAGCTAAGCCAGCACTTGATACTGTAAAATTTCATTTCTACAAACTGAAATCAATGTTTAACTATATCTCTATTCATCATATTCTGAAAACCCCTAACTTTTACTAAGTATAAATCAGAATATATGTAGATTCTGCTTGAATAACAAATTTTAAAAGATGTAAAACATCAGACAAAGTAGCATTGATCTAAAAGAGGACTTTTGCTGATGAAAAATATGAAGTTTTACAAAGTTAAAACATGGTGCTGGGAAGATATCTCAGAAAGCATGATGACCTAAATTCTATCTTTAGCACTGAATTCAAAAGCTAGGTATGACATTATACATTTACAATCTCAGTTCTGGGCAAACAGAAGAGGTGGATCACAGAAGCTCTATGGCCAGGAAGCCTTTGGTGAACTCCAGGTCCCAATAAGAGCCATTGTTTTCAAACCAAGGTGATGGATCATAAAATGTGACATCTATAGTTAACCTCTGGCCTCTACACACATGTACACACACACTAGCACCACCACCACCATCACCACAACCACACACATACATGAACATTCATACAAACAGGAGTTTTTTCACACACACATGCACACATAAAATGACTGTACAAGCCATAAGTTACTAGCAAATATTTTAAGAAGAATAAATAAAACTAATACAATGAAATCCAAGTACTCTGAAAATTATGTTTATTAATTTATTTATGGATGATGAAAACTTATAGACATAATTTAGCTAACAGAAAAGACTATAAAATAAATTATTACAATAAAAATGATCTGAATATGTACATAACTATCTTAATAATGAACTGTCATAAGAAAGTGTTTTTAATTCCTATATCTGTCAGAGTTTTACTCTCTTCCTTCTTCATAATTTTTAGCTTTGTCCATTTAAAATTTTTAATAAGTATTTCAACCCTAACAACTGGAGCTTTGTCATCTACATAGATGTGCCTAACTGGCTTAATTTTAATAACAGGCATTTCTGTGCCTTGTGCCCACAAGCCTTGACATTTGACACCGTCAAAGGGATGTAGATTCACAGGTCAACTTCTGGATCCATCATGAATACGTAGACATACTCTCAGAGTAAGCAGGTGAGTAGGGTACAAGCAGGAGAAAACCAAATGACAATGACTTTATTAGATACAAGTTTTGCTTTGCTTTTTGATCAGAAACATCACTGCCTGACTCTTTCACTTTAAGGGAAGGTTGTGTGAGAGGCTTTGATGGCAGGCTATATTCTTTGAGATTGTATTTATACCATTTTGTCATTGACACTTTCTTTATGTTTTAAAAAGGTAAATATTACCTAAAAGGAAATTCTTTTAAATTGAGGGTTTTTTCTACTTTAAAAAAGTATTATTGAAACTTTATCTGGTGAATTTCAGAATAATTCAGTGTCCACTTTTTACACTGAAGTTTCCTCAGAGAAACCATTAGGTGAGATTGTCTCATTGACTTTATAGTGGTATTTCCACAAAATACTTTAGATTGTTGTCATTTAGTACTGTGAAATAAATGCATATGGGTACTTACATATACTAACTGAATATATAGGTTTTGTAACTGTATATATTTTTCACATATGTATCTATCTGCACAGTTTAAATGTATGTATGCATTTTTGTATGTCATATAACTGTGAATGGACAAACTAACAAACATAGAAAAATCACTATTGTCAATGGAAGACTTCACTTATTCACCCACATATACTTGAATATTTTCAGAATTTTGAAATAGCATGTGTATCACTGTAGTGCATTCTGCACAGACTTTTTTCATGTGGTTAGGATTTTTATCAGGTTTAAAGGTTATTTTATTCTGATTAATGGTAGTAGCCAGGCATATGAAATGAATATCAGAGAAACAAATGTTTTAGTTGTTGATAAGTGCACTACCACAAGATAATTTCAGTCTCCTGTTCTCTGCTTTGTTCCTTTCATAACAATTTGTAACTTTTTCATTCCATGCACATACATGAATGCATACCTGTTACATAACTAAATATATGCACACATTTGCTTTTATATATTTTATCTTTTAATTATATATAGAAAAGTGAAGGAGTTCCCTTTGTATGATTATTACTCTATCTCAAGTCCTTGTCTACTCACTACATATTGATCATGTGCTTACTATGCTCCATTCTGTTTGAGAGAGCAGTATGTACAGAAGCTAAAACTATAGAGCCGTGTTGAAAACTATGAGCCAGGTAATATGACAAACACTTTATTGACCCTGAAATCAGCCTGCTACCCATAGCAAGATCCTGTCACAAATCCAACAAAATAAGACAAATCTAACATTCTCTGTTTTTCAGACCACAGTACATTAGAAAATAATTTAGGATTACCATCATACAGTCATGTTTGTTAGATTTCAGCTATAGTTTGCCATAATTCATCATAAAAACCTAAATGTAACAGAGGATTTTATTCTATTGTTTTGTGGCCAAGACTACTAATTTATCACAATACTGTGACCTCCTGTAACAAATTTTAGAAGAGAAGTGAAACAGAGAAAAGACAATATTTCCCTACTCACAATACAAATACTTTTGCTCAGTTTACCAAGTTCTTCAAGAAGATACAAATTAAAACAATTTTCAGAGCAGTTTATACTATCTTAATGTGAAGATGACTCTGACTTTCTGATACCTAGTAATGATAATTGGCTCTAATGACTAGAACTGTGGTCTCTTTCTCTGGACATGTGCAACAGCATGCATAGGGACAGGTGCATGGATCTGTGGTCCCTTTCTCTGGCCTGTGCAAGGAGATGTGTGGAGGAAGGTAAATGAATATTCAGTACTTTTCTTGGGATATGTGCAATGGCATGCAGGGACATGGGTGAATGGAGCTGTGGTCCCCTTGGGGGGATATGTGCAAAGACATGCATGGAGGCAGGTGTATCAAGGTAAAAGGCCTTAGGTCTGACACGTGAAAGGTAATGCTGGTACAAGAATACCAATCTATGTCCTTATATCCTAATTTAAACATTTGAGTAATTTGCAGCATAAAACTGTTCTGAATTTATACATTTTTCTTTTTCTTTCTTTCTTTGTTTGTTTTGTTTGTGTCAAGACAGGGTTTCTCTGTGTAGTTTTGGTGCCTGTCTTGGATCATACTCTGTAGACCGGGCTGGTTTCGAACTCACAGAGATCCGCCTGGCTCTGCCTCCCGAGTGCCAGGATTAAAGGAATGTGCCACCACCGCCCGGCTCGATACATTTTTCTAGCAGTAATTTTAGTAGTCTTGCATGTATCATGATGGGTATAAAATATCTCTTCCATTAGTAATTATTATTTTAAAAATATTGCATAGTTCTAGAATTTTGCAGTACTTATTGATTTCATGTAATTTTTTAAGCTCCAGGATTCTAGAAAATATAAATCACTGTCAAAAAAGCCACAAATTTGTCAAATGTCTTTATTTATTCATAGAACATTTCCTCAAATGAATATTAAATATTATATTTTATTATATTATTATTATATATTATATATTTTAATATTTAAAAATTTCATACAGTCTTTCCCAATACCTAAGTTGTCTTTGTGTGAAGTTAGAATCCTTAGAGTATCAGGGACTGTAATTAATAAGACCAAATGATGTTATTTTAAGAATCGCAATATTTTTTCAAGATTTCATATAAGATTCAGTCACTATTTATACCCATTCCTGCATTCTGCTTGGACTTTTTCTTTCTTTCTCCAGGTTTATTTCTATGCTTTGAAGTTGGGTATTGCTACACACTTACCTTATTATATTCTTTTATTTTCCTTTTATTGAAAATATATTTTATTCTTATAATAGATTCTGATTATGGTTTTCCATTCTTCTCTACCCCCTCTCTTATCCTCATTTACTCAAACATTGCATCTTGTTAGAAAACAAATAGGCATCTAAGAGATAATAAGAAAATACAATGTGATAAAACAAATCAAAATAGGATGAAACCAACATCAAAAGGAAGAGAATCCAAGAAAAGACATAAGGAACAGATATAAACTTAGAATCCCACTGGTTTGTATACTCAGGAACCTCTTGAAAACATAAAACCAGAAGTCATATACACAAAATACTTGTAGGGTAATTAATTTAAAATAAATAAAATGAAAAATAAATTTAATGTAATAAAAAATAGATAGGCAAAAAAAAAAAGTCCTGACATGATTTTATGAGACAAGAGAAATTGCAAAAAGGACATTGAGTGTGTTTTCTTTTGGCCATCTACTGCTGTGCATGCAGCCTACCCTTAAGAGGAGTGTTTCCCCAGTGAGATTTCCTTAGAGAAAATTAAATTTCCATTTGCAAGTGGTATCAACTGTATATTGCTTCTGAGTTAGGGATGGGGGCCATGTGTCCACTTTCTTCAGCTTTAGGACCAATCAAGTGCAGACCCATATGCCCTGTGCATGTTTCATCAGTCTCTGTGCATTCATATGTGCTTCTAAACACATCCTGCTGTGTTTAGGCCTTGTTGTGTTTCTTAAAGGTGGATTTTCTTATCTAGGGATATGGCTCCATGTGGGCATCTCACAGTGTGATTATCTGTAACTCACCCATCAATCTCTCTACCTTGCTGATTTGTAGGACTACTTGTTCAGTGACTGACTATAAGAAGTTGTTGATATTCCAGTTTTGCTGTTAAGTTGAAGTAGTGACTTGCAAGCTTTTTATGTATCATGCAGGAAACTGAAAACTTGAGAATCTGTACATACTAGCCAAACAGAGTGCTGCCATGAAAAAAAATGCATGGGTTACTTTAAATAAAGCTTTAGCAAAGTAGTATTATTTAAATAAAATATATCTCTGGCCTGATTGTTGGATATAGAAATGTATCTTCATGGTTATCTTTAATTTGGATTTTGAGATCAGAGAATTTTTTCAATGATAGAAATAATTTCATTTAAATGACCACAGAATTACATAGCTATTAAACATTTGTTTATTATGCACACACAGATGAGAATACCTGCAAATACATCTGCACCCACACGCAGATTACCCCATAAGTGTACATATACATATAAACAACCACACATACAAGATTTGATAAAAACTGCAAATATTATCACCACCACCATCAATTCATCTTTGTCAACATCAATGATTTTCTTTGTTTTGTTGGTTGGGTTTTATTTTTTGTTTTTTTACATTTCATTTTATTTTTAAATTTTAAATTCTGTGAAAAAAAGTATTTTTTCTACTCTATTTTTTCAAAGCACTTGATACTGGGTTCCATTAGAACATTTTGTTGTTATTTAAATTTATTCTTTTTCAATTTCATACATGAATATAATGTGTTCTAATTACTCACCCCTCCCTTTCTATCTTCCATCCCTTTTAGCTTTCCTATTCCTCCCTAAAAATCCCTAAAATTTGATAGGAATGACAAGGTAAATTGAGACAGTATGACCTTATATATACTCTTCAAGAAAGAATAATGTTAGAAAAATTACAGAGCAATTTGTCCAGACTATAATTTGCTAAAGGCATTTAAATGAAAAGTGAAGAGCATGTGATACAGAACAGAAGCATGAACAATATGCTTGTTTGTAATCAACAATCATCTTTTATGCAGCCTGTTATAAAGTGTTACAGACGGGTGTCTGACAAATTGTGCTTACCATTTATTTTTTTCTAAAAGAAATATTAAAATAGCATTGTATGATGTACATGCTAACCTTTTCAAACATAATCAGAACTGTTCAGAGTATACTCCTTAAATCAAGTTTCTACTACTTCAACAAAACTTCTGAAGTAAATTAAGCTATAATAACAGTTAAATTTGGCATGTGATTTTACAGTTTTCAGCCTTGATAGATTGACCTTGCTGTACTGCAGTTTGTGGAGAGGCCAAAAATCCAGTTAACAGCACATGGTAAAGCATATAGCATATCTTATCATATCAAAACTGATAAATCATTATATTAGAACAGAACTTATTTGTAATGTATTTAACATGTGTGATAGGGTGCTTTTATACTTACAGGCCTGGTAAAATCCTTATCAAATTTATGCTTTTAGATACATATTTCACCTCCTCAATAATAGTTTATGTCTGTGATCAGGACTTTCACGATCTATTCACTTGACAAAGGTCAAGCATACAGTAGCTTATTATTAACCCTAGCTGTTATCCTGTACATCAGGTCTTCAGAAGTTTTCCTCCTATGTGACTGAAACTTTGTCCATTTTTACGAATATCTCCCCATTATCATAATCCCCAGACTGTGATCATGACAAACATTTATTTTCTCCCTTCTGAGTCTATGTCTTTAAGATTCTACACATAAGTAAGATCACTTGAGTGGTAAAAATATATCTGTATCTTGCTTACTTATTTTACTTATATGATTAACACAGACCATTTTTCCTTTAAAAAGTTAAGTATCTGTAATACATTGAATAGTCATTTCACGTATTTCATATCTTGGCTACACAGATAATGTGATTATGAATATGAATATACAGATATCTCTCAATGACTGATTCTTTTCCTCTGTATTTGTATCTATGAGTGTGAATTGCTGAGTTACATGGCCTTTTTAAGTTCAGTTGCTTGAGAGATGACTATATAATTTACAGTAATAACTTGTTATTAGCTGAGATTTTTATCTCTTTTCCCTTTGGACATGTCTCTTAACAAGCTTCTTCCATACTATCCAATGCTCGTCAACATAGTGAACCCATGTTGTTCTGTAGCAGACTCAGTCCTGCTAGATGTTCAGGTTATAATTTATTTGGGCAACAGCAGGTTTTTATTATTTAGTTATTTATGTATTTAGGACTGATTAGGTATTTACACATAAATATATTTATGTAAAAACAATTAATAAAAACAGTGGAAACAGAATTTTAAAAAATACTCCAAACTGGATATTATCCATACATATATTGTTGTTCTAATTAAACAGTTTTAATTTTTCTGATAAGAGTTGTGAGCATGCTTTTATATGATTAATTGTTACAGACATATACCTGAGGCTGTGTTGTGCTATTTTACTAATAAACATGGCATATCTGGCTGAGTGTTTGTATTTGAAGTGACTCCTTATTCAGTTGTGTGAGTCTTCTGTTGTCTTAACATGTGTGTTGTTTGAGTGGGCGTCAGACTGATTAGTGAACTAGAGATAGGATATTGTTAGCACGCTTTAACAGTGTGGGCGTCAGACTGGTTAGTGAACTAGAGATAGGGTATTGTTAGCATGCTTTAACAGATTTAGATTTAGGTCCTTTAAAGACAGCCAGCTTAGAAAGGAAGGGGGCAGCTACAGGGTCTGTCACTTCCTTCCTTCACTGTCACAGCTCCTGTAGGCAGAGGAGCCAATAGGCGGGTTCTATCAGAAACCAAGACTGTCTTCTCAAGTTTTATACCTGTAGACTGAAATTTGTTATTTAAAAACTGCATGGTCAGGTTCAAGAGATCTTCATGTACTGGAACCCATTTGTTTCAGCTCTAACAGAGGTTTATTTTTATTATTTTTATTTTGATGAGTCTCAATGCATATTGTCTTTTTTAAAATAAATATTTTTATTTTATAATTAATTTAATTTTACATATCCGCCTTGGATTCCACTGTCCTCCCTCCTCGCACCCACACGCCTTCCCCCACAATCCACCACCCATTCCCACCTCCTGCAAGGCAAGGTCTACCCTGGGGATTCAGCCCAGCCTCGTAGATTCAGTTGAGGCAGGTCCTGTCCCCTCCTCACTACACCAAAGCTGAGCAAAGTGTCTCAGCATAGGCCCTAGGTTCCAAAAAGCCAGTTCATGCACCAAGGATAGGTCCCAGTTCCACTGCCTGGGGGCCTCCCAAACAGTTCAAGCTAATCAACTGTCTCACTTACCCAGAGGGCCTGGTCCAGTTCCATTGGGGGCTCCTCAGCTATTGGTTCACAGTTCATGTGTTTCCAATAGTTTGGTTATTTGTCCCCATGATTTTTCCACTCATGGTCTCAATATCTCTTTCTCATATAGTCCCTTCTCTCGTGCACCGATTGGACTCCCAGAGCTCCACCTGGGACTTGGTCATGGATCTCTGCATCTGCTTCCATCAGTCACTGGATGAGAGTTCTATCATGACAGTTAGGGTATTCAGCCATCTGATCACCAGAGTAGGTCATCTCAGGCACTCTCTTGACCATTACCAATAGTCTATTGTGGAGGTATCTTTGTGGATTTCTGGGGACCTCTCTAGCACTCTGCTTCTTCCTATTCCCATGGAGTCTTCATTTTCATGGTATCTCTTTCCTTGTTCTCCCATTCTGTTCCTGATCAAGCTGGGATCTCCCATTCCTCTAGGCTCTCCCCCCCCCACCTTTGCCCTCCATTACCCCTACACCCCCTCCTCAGTCCAGTTTGCTCATGTAGATCTCATCCATTTCTCTGTCATTGGGCAATCTCTGTGTCTTTCTTAGGGTCCTCTTTACTAGGTAGCCTCCCTGGAGTTGTGAGTTGGAGTCTGGTTATCCTTTGCTTTACATCTAGTATCCACTTATGAGTGAGTACATACCATGTTTGTCTTTCTGAGTCTGGGTTACCTCACTCAGGATAATTTTTTTTCCTAGTTCCATCCATTTGCCTGAAAACCCCCTAACAGAGGCTTATAATACTACTTTGGATTTACGGTTATCTAGATCACTTTAATTGTGGTCACAACAGCTCTTAATATATTTTATGGCTCCCCTTTTGACACGGTGTTTAATCCCAGGAAACAGTTTTATGATCTGTTTCAGGACTTTTGCTGGACATGTGACTATGATATTTTCATTAGTAAAGTCTTCAATCTCCTAAACACATCCACCGGGTTAATTTTTTTTAGCATTAAAGGAGCAAATAATCTTGATGGACATGTATGGTGAATGTTGCTTAGCATGTTGTCTTCCGCTACTTTTCCAATCTCCAATCTTCCCTCTGCACAAGAGAACAAGCACCTGTTGATGCATCTATTCCATCCCCACTTACACTGTGCTTCAGAGTCTGTCTCCACAGCTTCTTACAGGTTAGCACACTCCCTAGATAATGGCATTCTGACCTTGAACACTCATTCAAGATGGACCAATTTGGCTTCTAAGAGCTAAATAATTCTATTGGCTTCTGTTTTTTTTTAAAGAGTTTTGTTATTATCCCAGGAGTATGAATAGAGAAGTCATCACTTCAATCTCTTATCTCTACTCCAGACTTCTATTTCTTCTTAAATAGACTCCTCTCCTGACATTCTAGATCAGCAATTCTTACTCTGTGGGTTGTGACCCCTTTGGGGGTTCTGTATCATATATCTTATATATGATTCATAATAGTAGCAAAATTACACCTATGAAGTTGCAACAAAAATAGTTTTGTGGTTGGGGGTCACAACAACATGAGGAACTGTATTAAAGGGTCATAGCATTAGGAAGGTTGAGAGTGACTCTTTATCCTCTTTAATTTTTTAAATTAATTTATTCATTTATTTTATATCCTAACCACAGTTTTTCCTTCCTCCTCTCCTCAAATTCTCTCCCCCTACCTCCTCTGTGCCCCACCACCACCCAAATCCAATCCTTCTCTGTTTCTTTTCAGAAAGGGACAGGCTTCCCATGGGTATCAACAAAGCGTGGCATATCAAGATGAGGTAAGACAAAGCTCCTCCCCTCATATTAAGGCTTGGTCAGGCAACCCAATATGAGGAAAGTTCCCAAAAGCCTGCTAAAGCATCAGGAACAGGCCCTGCTCCAATTGCTATAAATCTCATAAATAGATCAAGCTGTAAAACTGTCTCACATATGTAGAGGGTCTAGGTTGGTCCCATGCTGGCTCCGTAGCTATCAGCCCGGTATCTGTGAGCACCTATGAGCCCAAGGTAGTTGTCTCCATGGGTTCCCTTATGAGGAACTTGATCTTCCTGGATCTTACAATTCTTCCTCCCTCTTTTCAACAGGATTCTCAGAGCTCACTCCAGTGCTTGCATGTAGATCTCTGCATCTGTTTCCATCAATTACTGAATGAAGACTCTCTGATGACAATTAGGATAGTCACAAATCTGATTACCAGAGATGGCCAGTTCAGGCTGCCTATCCAGTATTGCTAGGAGCCTTGCTTGGGACATTTTTGTAGATGTGTGGGAATTTCCCTTGCACCAGGTTTCTGCCTGACCCCGAAATGCACCCCCATCAAGACATCTCTTTAATTACTTTCCCCCGTTATCCCACCCCTAATTCTATCTGTTATGTTCCCATCCACACTGGCCCCGAGCTTCCTGAGAAGATCTTTTCTATTTCCCCTTGTCAGGGAAATCCACCCATCCCTTTTTGGGCCCTCCTTGTTACCTAGCCTCTCTGGATCTGTGGTTACCCTTTATAAAGAACTCAAGAAACTAGACATAAAAAAAATCTAATTTTAAAAACGGTGTACAGATCTAAACAAAATTTTCAACAGAAGAACTTCAAATGGTCGAGATACACTTAAAGAATTGTTGAACATCCTTAGCCATCAGGGAAATGCAAATCAAACCAAATCTGAGATTCCATCTTTTACCTGTCAGAATGGCTAAGATCAAAACTATTGACAATTTATGCTGGAGAGGATGTGGAGCAAGAGGAACACTGTTCTACTGCTGGTGGGAATGAAACTTATACAGCTACTTTGGAAATCAATATGTCAGTTTTTCAGAAAATTGGGATTCAATCTACCTCAAAGCCCAGCTTTACCAACTTGGGCCATATACTCAAAGGATGCCGAATCATACCACAAGGACATTTGCTCAACTGTGTTCATAGCTGCATTAGTCATAATAGACACTGGAAACAACCTAGATGTCCCTCAGCTGAAGAATTGATAAAGAAAACATGATACATTTGCATAATAGAGTATTACTCAGCTGTTATAAACAACGACATCATGAAATTTGAAGGCAAGTGGAAGGAACTAGAAAAAAATCCTGGGTGAGGCAAACCAGACCCAGAAAGACAAACATGGTATGTACTCACTCATCCCCTTTTATATAATGCAGGATATATTACCCACAGTGATCTTTGCAAATTTGCAGTGCTACTGCTGTTTGAAATTCTCAAAGATTCTCTAGTGCCTTTAAGATGTTGCAAGAAAGACTTAATGTGACCACAAGTGTTAGAGCAGTGTGACTACCTCTTGTCCAGCACCTTCCATTTTCTCTTTTGCAAAACTAGATTTTCTACGGAACATCGTATCTTCTCAGCTACTTGAAGCTGCTAAAGCCAAGTTCAAGGCTTTCCAGAGTACGTAGTTTGTGTTCTCTGTAATTCATCTGTCTTCGATTAAATTCTACTTGTAAGGTGGATTTCCTTCTCTAGTCTGCACTGTTGATAATCCCAATAGATTATTGTCTCAGTGCTCAGATTATAGAACTTCCACCTGCTTTAATTCTTAAGAAACTATTGTATCTGTTAAAATTTTGATAAAAGAAATTAATTTTTAAATACTGTTTAATTATATGGTGATATACACAATACTAGTTTTTTCCCAAATACTTTCATTTTTTGTATACATCACAGAAAAGACTCAATAAAATATTTATATTTAAAACATTATTCTCGGAATTTCTAATTCACAGATTCTCTTTTCTCTATTTCTCTCATATCTTCATTCTCTCCCTCCCTCCCAACCCCCCTCTCTCTGTGGGGTGTGTATGTCTGTGTGTGTGTGTTTGTGTGTGTGTGTGTGTGTGTTTCCACTCACATGTATGCATTTACAGAATGAGTGAGGAAAAGAGTCATGTAGGAGTGAAATAAGTGATTATGAAGTATTGTTATTATATTGATGATTCCTATTCATTCTAAAGTACATCACTGACCTCAATAAAGGACTCTGTTAGACATTTTTACATGTGTTTTTAATTAAAAATATGATAATTGGGGCTGGAGAGATGGCTCAGAGGTTAAGAGCAACCACATGGTGGCTCACAACCATCTGTAATGAGATCTGGTGCCCTCTTCTGGCCTGCAGGGATATGTGCAGACAGAACACTGTCTACATAATAAATAAATAAATCTAAAAAAAATATGAAATTTGTCTTTATTTTTTCTATCAGTTTACAGATGTCAATGATATTGTTTTAAATGAAATAATATTTTAGCAAATTTTTGTGTTATAATTCTTGAGAGCCTCTCTGTGCCTGAGCATAATAATCTGCCATTCCTGATGGAACTCTGTTAACATTATTTTCTATTTGGTTCAGACTATATTCAAATATAAAACCAGAAAATGTGAAAAGTAATTATGAATCAAATGACAGTAAACACACACAACTTATGGGGCATAAAGGTGTCTCTACTGTTCTGCAGCAAGGATGTCTTATCTGTTATTCCATTCAAAACATTCATATGAAATCCACAGTGCTTAAGTTAACTGTTTACAACATAGTAACTTTCAGCCTAGATATTTTAAGGGATTCTAACCCAGATGATGTGCTGGGTAAGGAAGCACAGACCTACCTTAAATCATATTGTCCCTTAGAAATTAAATCAATTTACTATCTTTATTTTGCTTTGTATTGTATGGAAACTTTTGCTGAGTGTGTTGGTACATTCCTTTAATCCCAACACTTGAGAAGCAGAATCAGATGGATATGTGTAAATTTGAGGCCAGCTTGGTCTACAAAGTCAATTCCAGGAAAGCTAGGACTAAGTAGAGAGACTGTATCTCAAAGAAAGTCCTAAATAATAACAACAATGCAATACAAACAAAATTTGTAGCTGGCTGTGGTTCACATCATTGATCTCAGCACTTAGAAGGGAGAGGCAGGTGGATCTTGGCATTTGAGGTCTGACCTCAAATGATCTACAGGGCAAGATCATAACTAAACAATGTGAGATATATTTCTTAAACAACAAAATAATGTTATAATATGACTCTTTGGTATGCAAGTAATACTATTTAATATTCCATAAATGTTTCTACTAGTGTAGCCCCCACAATCACTGGTAACCAGTGGGAAGTCTATTACTTTTCATAGCATGTTTCGAGAGGTCATAAGACAATTTTCAGGAATGAGTTCTCTCTTCCTAATGTGTGCAACCTGAGCATGGGACTCAGGCTTTCAAGGAACAAGTGTTTTAAATGCTAACTCTTCCAACTGGCCCATTCTTACTTACAGTCATTGCTGTCATCATTGTTATGTACTGATTAATTTTCCATTGTTATGAATGAATACCTGAGAGAACAGCTTCAAGAATGAAGGGTTTATTTTTGTTCATGGCTTCAGATGGCTCAGTCCATGGAAGTTTCACCTCAAATGCTTAGGCCAAACATTATGGCAAAAGGAATGTTTGGATGAGTCTATTTTCCCCATGGCATGTATGGCATCGAAAGCCAGAAGGGGATAGTGCACAGGAATATTAGAAATTATTTCCTTCTCCTAATAAAGACACACCCCCATAAATATCCCAGAACCCTCAGAGAATAGCATCACCAACTAGAGACTAAATGTTATATACATGAGCCTCTGTGAGGTACTTTATAGTCAGCCCATAAAATGTTATTGCTTTCCCCCAACATCTTCTATTTTCTACAGTAAATTACATGTTGTTCTTTATTTACCTATAAAACAGAACTTTGGAAAATACTGTTCTGTTTGTTACTATTAATAATGATTATGAACTTGGCAGCATATAGATTTGCCTAGGTAAGAAACCAGTTAGTATGTCTGTAAAAGAGTTTCCAAATGGCGTTAATTGGTGTGGAAATATCTAATCTTAGCATTAGTGGCACCATTCCATTGGCTGGGGACTTGAACTGGCCTTACTAGGAGGAAAGAAGTAAGTAGCATCAGTATTCACGTCTCCCTGCTTCGTATCTGCAGATCTCATACTTGAGTTTCATGTTTCTTCTTCAGTGACTTCCCCAACATGATAGACAACACCATCAAACTATAACCAAGCTAAGCTCTTCCTACCTTAAGTTGCCTCTGTCAGGAATCTAGTCATAGCACTCAGAAATGTAAGTAATGCATTATAATTTCATTAAGGCTTAGAAAGACTAAATTCACTAAAAAAAAAACAACTACTTGATTAATAAAGATTAAAGTTTTGGTTTAAATACATTTCAATCAAATGTCCAAACTTGTGTTCTCATCAATGCTGTCCTACTCGGTTTACATCATAAGCTATAAACATTGACTCTTGCATCCTCTAAATTATGTAGAAAAGTAGAGAACTAAGAAAATCATTCCTAGCAACAATCTCACTTTCTCACAGAAATGGACAAGTTGTTTTCTTCTTTAACTCCTTTTATTTGGATTGTTCTATTCTGAGGCTGATATTATGAAATCTCAGATAGGTAACTGGCCTTTATTTCATCTTTCTGATGTGTTCTCAGAGAGGCAACTCTATATGTACTTGACCTTTTCAAGGTGCTGCAGTTTGATTGGATGGCTGCCTCTGTTATCACCTTTTACAACCTCTACTTTATGTGAGAAATCAGGGTGGATTGGGGAGCCAATCAAATACAGAATATTGAAAAGGTTACAGCACTGCGGCAGACTACAAGCTCTTCCGGACTGCAATGGTTATTAACATTCAGGGTCCTCATTCCCTCGACAAAGATTGTAATAAGAACAGATGAGGCCAAGGTGTGGATTTTATCCTTTTGACAATCATCAGATAGGAAATGGTTGAATCTGGAGGTCTGTGTCACCCATTCTTTTTGTTACTGAGCAACCTGTTAATAATCATGTGCACTGACTCCAGGGTCATGAACAGGGGCCACGTTGACATAAATCAGTCATAAGGGTGCATCTTCCTGTGCTCTGCTTTAGGCCACACTTTACTACTGTAATTGCCTTTTTTTTCCGTGCTTTCTCTCCCTTGTCCTATTTCTGCATGGCATTTAAAAATGAAATTGGCTTTTGAAATACTGGCTTCTTTATTTTTCATTAGAACACAGGCTTTCTAATAGAGTCAACCAGAAATGCCATGAAGTGGTTGGTAGAAGGATATGTTAAAGTCTTATTAAATACATAATCAACCTTACTATTGAAAGCAATACAGGATATTACATTCAAATGGCACAGGTATCATCTATTATGTGGAGTCTAATTTCTATTGCCTGAAAATATACTCTGTTTATTCAGTTTGGAAAAAAATATGTAACTAGAGATATTTTGATATTAAATTTTGTTGAAAGGATTACTTGAAGTTTTATTCATTTGGTTGATTTTCTGAATTTGAGGATCTCTTATATTTCAAAATGTTTTGCAAAATGCCAGAAGATAAATATTACCTGAACAATTTACATATTACTTTGTTGTGGCCTTGTTAAAAGAATATGGGAAAACATTCATATTTGGGACACAGCATATTAGGATGTGTGTGTGTGTGTGTGTGTGTGTGTGTGTGTGTGTGTATATATATATATATATATATATATATATATAAAATAATTGATGCCACCATTTAAATATCTGATTAAAGAAGAAAACAATCAAGTATTTCTTAAATATTTTTGTATTGTTCAGTGAAACCAAGAGTTAAATAAGCAACAGTACACAGTGGTGTACTTTTCTTCCATGTAGCGTTCCTAACAAAGTATGTATTTCTGTTTAAATTATTGATGCAATAAATCTTTCATCTGTCATCCCTTCATATGGACTTGGGAAAAAGTTTCTTGTAACTTAATTAAATGTCTGCTTAGATGTTTTTCTTTTCAACAATTTCTGAAGTTTTCTAATCTTGGTGAATGGATGGATGCTCCCACGGCTGTGCCTTAACACCTGCTGCTTTGGGTTCAGATCTGCATTGTTGCCATCACTTCCTCATAGCTAGACATCTTCTCTTAAATCCAGGGCATCTCAGCATGTGGAAGGCACACAGAACTGTGCAAAGCAGATCTATAGCTGACCAACTGCTTGTTACACTTACTATCATAAAAGAAGAAGGAAAAAGAGCAATCATTAAATAAAAATATTTCCCCTCCAGTAGTCCTAATCAGAAATAAGAATAATGTCTTGGGGTTTTTTTCTCCTATGACACTGAAAACTTCAGCTAACTCACTAAATTTATGATGTTCACTCATGTATCTTATGCAAATCTAACCTCTTCCATTTAATTATTTTCCTGAGGTAGCATGTTTAGTGATATGTACATATATGTAAATGCAAAAAGATGATTCCATAAAGACAGAATTCATGGTTATGATCTGAATATTCCAAATTCTGAATCGTGAGCCCTGGAGCGATAGTAGTAATAATAATGTTAAGTGTCTTTCTCCTGTTATGCCAACTTTGTCTTCTCAGCTGAAATTGTTTTACCTTCTATTTATAGTTCATGTAACTAAGCACAACAATATTCACAGTATGTGTTTAATTTTAAGTGATTGAAATAGCTCACAGTATGTATGAATAAAAGTTGGACCAAGAAGTCACTGAACTATAGCATTACTGGATTTCTTGTTCAGTGTCAGAAGTGTTATTAGAATTTTGTGTGCTTGGTCACTACATTTTACCAGCATTTGTTCTATACTTATTTCACTCTTTAGCAAGACCTTTCTATGTAAAGTAAAGTAATGGCATTCAGACATTCATCATTATGACCAAATGTCTAACATAGACTATTTAAAGGAGGAAAGATTTATTTTAATCATAGTTTCAGTTTGTCCATGATTGTGTGCCCCATTGATTCTAGTGAGGCACAACATTTTGACAGCAGACTACATGGAGAAGAAAACCATTTAACTCCTGAAGGAAAGAAGAGATCAAAAAAGGGAACTTGAAACACGTCACAGCATCCAAGCACCTACTTCCTCATATTAGGGTTCTAGCTAAAGCATTGGGAAATTTCCTCTGCCTCAGACCAAGCATTCACTGCACAAATAGTAGTGGAATTTTATATTTAATTTGTAATAGATGCCTACCAGGTAAGTAAGATTATGATAGTGCAAATTATAAACTCCACAAAGATTGGAGTTATTCCTCAAAAACCTGCTCTACTGTTTATAGCTTTTAGCAAATTTGAGAGGTAAGTCCTTAGGGAGGAAGTTAGGTCACTGGGAATATGCCCCTGAAGCAAAAATTGGAACCTTGGGCCCCTTCTTTCTCCTTATACTTCTCAGCTTTCAGGACCCTGGACTAATCTCTCCTTTTTTGATTCTCAGTTTGCATTACATCAACAAGACTTCTTTTCTGTGTGTTCCTACCAGGATACTCTGAGATATCACAGGTCCAAAGCAATGGAGTCAAGAAAACATGAAGTGCAACTTCTAATGCTATTAGACAGTGCTTTTCCTCTTTTAAAGCTGTTTAGCTCAGATTTTCATGTTCTAGTAATAGATAGATGACTAACATAGACACAGAAGGAAAATATATTTTGTAAATCACTCTGACAGAAATAACAAAGCATGACGACACTGCATTAACTTTGGTCACAGATCCACTTCAGAAGTTATTTTAGGAGTCATCATAGAAAAGTCCTATATTCTCTCATTCTGTACTGTATAATCAAACTAAGAAAGTATGGTACAATATTATGCATCTACCTCTTTCAAGATGTCCTCGACAAAACTCCAGAGATCCTTTAAATACAGTGCCTTACATGAGAAAATATATTTTTCAGATCTATTAGTTAGTGATCTTGGAGTATAACCAAAGATCTTACTTAAAAGGAAGCATGTAGGTCATGTTCAGAGGAAGAATGGCATTCTCACAAACACTAGTCAGAATGATGCCATGGCTGAAAGGAGTGTGAGCCAAGCACTGGAGATCACCTCTAGAGACCAGAGAAGGAAAACAGCAGATTCTCTCTTTACACCTGCAGAAACAACTCAGTCCAACAAACAACTCAGTTTTTAGCACACTGAAACTTATCTTGGAATTCTTGTCTTTTCAAAAATCTAAAGTGTTAAGCAATGAAATTGTCTGTAGTTAATCAAAGCAACACTAAGAAATTAATAGATGATTATCCCCAAAGAATATTGCTCAAAAATAAATATCTACTGATTTTGGGCAGGATCACTTATATTTTGACTGTTTGATAAAATACTTCTAACTATGTGTTGCTTTTAGAATATAATAAATTATAAACACTTTAAGAGTTGACACTATGTCCTGATATGTTTTCACATATAAAGCAACCTGAGCCATGATGGTACATACACAAATGCTTATTAAATGCATATTGAATTGAGGATTGTGGGTGTCAGGTAATTACATACAATGAAACTGACAAGATTCTTTATGGTTTATTTTCACCATTATGGTAAACATGAGAGGAATGTAGAAAATGAAAGATAAAAATTGAGTCAAGCAGCCACAAGTAGAAAGTGAAGCATACAGAAGTTAGTTTGTAGGAAAGACTGCAACCTGAATGATCATGAGCCAGAATTCAAACATAATCTGGTTTGCAGGGCTGTGTAAATATCTTTGGGTGGGATTCTTCACAGATAATACAAACACATCAAATTAAATTTAGTAAAAGAGCAAAGTAACACACTTAACTTGAAGAGAGCTGGCAAGGAATGTATTGTATCAGTGTTTCTCAGCTTTAGTGTGCTTATTTCAAAGCTCAGATCTCAGAGAATCCCCTACAGATATGCTCCAGGAGGGCCAATGGAATATGCATCTTAATAAGCATCCCTGAAGATTTGATCCAAATGATAATTGAATATCTTGTGTACTTTTTTCCTAAACAGAGGTAGGCACTCCCATGAAAGAATGTGAAAGACTGAAGCACAGAAATGAGCAGACATGGAACCCAGAAGAATGTCAAAGACACAGTGACTCACCAAAGTTATAAGCACACTGGACAATTTGGGATTAAAAAAAGTCAAGTTATGGTATTACGTCATTTGGAGTATGTATTAATATCGAAATTCAGCATTCTGTTCCCAACAAGTTAAAATTAAGGTATAAAATATAAACACCCTTCTAATCAAGAACTCATACTGTTAAAGTCTGGCCTATGAGTTATCCTGGGAGCTTGTTAGAAATTCAGAACCTCAGGCTGCATCTCAGAAAGAATGAACTATATTTACAATTTGTCTTGATTTCCCAGTGATGTACACACATGCAAAATTTAGAAAAAGAATGATTCAGAGACATACAAACTGTCTTCATTATTCAAACTGTTTTGCTTATCAACCAGGCTCCTGACAACTTGGTGGGGGTCAAAGAATCAAATCTACAATAAAATATATAATTGACAAGTCTTATTAATAACTTATAAGGATTACAAATGTTAAATATTAAGTACAATGCAGTATATATTTTAAAAATGCAGAATAATTTTGAATATTGTACCTTGTATTCCAATCATACTGTGCAAGAATCCATGAGTTGAATGTCTAAACATTTAAGAAAGCATTTTTCTTACTTTAATTTCTTCACGATGGCAAGTTTTTTTCACAGTGATTTAGCTCTTCCTCTGTAATTTTCTCACACATAAGAAAGTATAATCTTAAGCAGAACTCATATAAACTTTGTGCTTATAAAAGTATTTAACTTTGAAAATTTCAATGACCAGATTTTGATTCACAAAAATAAAAATGATGTGATAGTCTTGTGGCATGACATTTGACTTCACTCTAATAAAAATGATGTAGCTTTGGATATCTACATACACCAAATCTCAACTCTTCTATACTGTATGGGTGGAGGTGTTGAGAAGGGACGTTTTGTGGGCATGTAATCTATAATAGCCCTTTAAGATAGACAGAGTTCTTGTTACTTTACAAATCATACCTAGAAATCATTAGCTATCTTGAACTAGCTTTATGTTCATCTTATATAAGTAGCTACAGATGCATAGGAAATTACAATTACTGTGATGAAAAGTTATGAAGTAGAATAAAATGTTTAGCTTAATAATTTTAGAAAACATTTCAGTTATTCATAGCTTCCAATTATGTCTGCAAAAGTCTGTTTAAATACTTTCAAATGGAAGAAGTAATGCTATGGAAAAGAAGTTCAATACTGATTCATTTTAAGCAATGGATGACATGGGAAGATGGAGAGAATAAAGTCCTTAGTATCAGGATGCTAGTAATGTAACAGATGGAGCACACAAATAAATAAGAATAGAATACAAATAAAATCAACACTGAAGAAAATCTTTCAAAATTAATAGCACTGGGGAATTGTAGTGGTTTGAAAAATATGGTCCCCATAGGCTCATATGTTTGAATGCTTACTCACCAAAGAGTAGTTGAAATGATTCACTATTTTAAATGATTAGAAGAATTATGAGGTAAGGCCTTGTTGAAGGAAGTGTGTCACCAGTTGTGAGTTTTAAGTTTTCAAAAGTATATGCCAGGTCCAGTCTCTTTTTCACCCTGAAGATCACGATGTAATACCTAGCTACTACTCTAGCATTATATATGCCTCCATGGTCACCATCATAATGGTAATGAATTAAACCTCTAAAACTGTTAAGTGGTTTCTTTTATAAAAGATCCCCTGGTCATGGTGTCTCTTCACAACAATAGAACAGTGACTAAGACTGAAATCAATAAAATAACTTCCAAAGTACAGATGATACCTTTATTTGAAATGAATTTTAAAGTGATATTTACATTTCAAAAGGTTAAAATTAGGAAACAAATAATGTGAAAACCCTGAAATACGAATGGCTTTGCCAGTTGAGAAGCTCATGGAGAAATTCATGGTATACAATGCTAAAGGGAGTTAAGTTTTGTTAACATGATAATATATTACAAGGGATGAAAAACAGCCGTTTTATTATATTTATATTATTTTATATTTATATAATAAATAAAATGGCTATTTTTGCATGAGACTAATGGCATGTTTTGGAAGAAAAATTTTATGAACTGAAAAAGGTAATGACTGGAACAATCAAAAAATAAAACACAGTGCAGAAAGAGAACCTTAAAGACTAAAAGATTGTGACATTGTCAGGAAAAAAAATCACACAATTACTATATGAACTATTTGAATTTTCCATCTTGGACTAGAGACATAATACATGTTTGATGTAATGATTGTCCAAAGTAATCTAAGAAGCCAAGCTTCAAACACAATAAATGGGAAATAGGAGCATAATGAGATCAAATGGATATATGAAAGTATCAAAAGAAAGGTTTAAAAAACAAAAATGAAATGTAATACTTTATATGGAAAGAAATAAAGATAAGGCTGCCATGAGTTTTCTCAGTGGTGGTACACAACATAAACTAGAGTATCCACTGCTCTAGCCTTCTCAATAGAAAAAAAAATGCCAATATGGAATGTTGTCCAGCAAACATATCATTCAAAAAGAGAACATGCAAGAAAAAATTGACAGTTTTCTTCATAAACATGCTTAAACTGTGCCAGGAAAATGCCCTACCAAAAGAATGAAAGGCAATCTGGAAAGCATGAAAAAATATTTTAAAATTTTGTATCTAACAAGGGGTTTACACTCCATGACACACAGAGAAGTAGTAAAATTTAAAGAGTTAATTAATTTAATAGTCAACAACTAAGCAAAGACGGACTAAGGAACTGATAGATATTTTCCCAAAAAAAGATACACAATATATAATAAAAAGGTGGGAAATATCGATATAATTAATCAATACTGAAATTAACTATTAAAGTAAAGTTCCACATCACAGTCTTTGAAGTGTCTACACAAAAACAAAAACAAAAAAAACAAATTTTGAATATTGTATGTGGTCAGTAGAATTGCTGTGCATTGTTGTTTTGTAAAACTGAGGACCTCCATTTAGAATACAGGTTGAAAACTGCTCAAGAACTTAAAAACTATGATCAGGTGATTTTGCAATTCTAGTTATGAGCATAGCCACATAAGAATTTAGAAATGAGTTCGATAATCTGTGTGCTCTGAACATAGCCCTATATATGGAACAACTGTCAACTAATAGATGACTTCATGTGAAAAATAAAGTGGAAATCAGTAGTGATGACAGAACACGCAAGAACTTAACGCTCCTGAAGTGTCCATTTCAAATGGCCATGGTAATTTACAATGCTTAATCTTCACTGTCAACTGGATTGGGTTTATCACATGACAAACCTGTTTCTGGGTAACTATAAGAGTATTTCCAGAAAGGCTTAATTGAGGAAGGAAGAACACTGAATGTGAGTAGCACTATCTCTGGCCTGGTGTCATGGACTGTGAAAAAAGTCAAGAGGGAATGAAAGTACGCTGAAAATAAGTGTTCATCTGACCTCTCTTTGCTTCCTGACTTTGAAGGCAATGTAAGAATCCACCTCACTGTTCACTGTCCATACCTTCCATACCATGGAGGACTATTCATGTTCAATCAGCCAATATAAACCCTTCATCTTTTAACTTGCTCCTGTTGGTGTCATCTGTGGTGGTGGGGCTACTCAATCAAGAAGTAAACAATTATATTAAGGATCTTGTGAATGGAGTGGGTGCATGTATTTGAAGCATCTGGGAAGCATGTATTTGACATTTGAAACAAAGGAGAAAATGTTTAGTATCCTTATTTATTTTTAATAATATGGGTTTCTGAATAAAATAGTTTAATCAAATTATTGTATTGCTCTGGGTCGGAGTCTAAGAAATTACTAGATTGGGACACAAAAGCAAAGCACAAGAGAAAAGAATGTTAAAGAACAGTGCCTCAATATCTGCTCCTCTATATCTTTCTATGGCTATTTCTCATCTTTTGACCTTTTATTCATATTATGTATTTATCTCTTTCTGTATGGATGCACATTTGTGTATTGTTCAGCATGAATATGGAGGTAAGAAAGGATGGTGGAGGGATTTAGTTCTCCCTTTCCACAGCATGGATCAAACTCAGACCCTCAGGATTGGTGGCAGCAGGCATTTTTCAGCCATCTTCTTGGTCCTCATCTTGTCACTCTTGTATATAGCATACCAGGAAGTCTCTAAGTGAGTCTGTTTTGTATGTTAGAAATCAATCTTGCCTTTCTAATAAAGGCCCTTCATCAGCGAATCTCTCTGTAATGTTCTCTTGTCTTTCAAGTGCTAAGAGTGACATCCACTGATTTCTAGGACATTCTGTATTTCTCATCACATCCTCCTAGAGAGAACTTATCATGCATTCGTGTGTACTCCCATGACTATATTAAGTATTTAATTTTGATACTTATAATTTACTGAGAGTCTGTCTGTGTCAGGGGTATTTGAGTTCTTACCACTCCATCATTTTCCTCTAGATCACAGGCTTAAAGAGACTAAATTGAATGCCATTCTCTTTGTATTCACACTTATTATAATGCCTCAGATTTAGTATTGATTAATCCTTACTAAATCAAACCATTTATAGAACCTTTGAGATGCTGCCATTCTAGACTGTGCATAAATTCTGTTTCTATATCTAATATATCCAGTAACCTGTATTGTTTGTAAAATCCCTTAGTTGCAAAGATAGTTTAAAAGAGGATATCACAGGAATTCTCTAAAAGAACATACATTCTTCCTAGACTAAGGACTATGATTAAGTAATGTGTCCTTTTATCAAATAAGTTCACCCTCTACCTACCTATAGGTATTTTCAAAATATTTCCCCAACATTTTATGCAGCACTCAGCTTGCTAAGCATCATTATAACACATTAGCTTAAAATGCCGATTTCAAGTCAGAGGAAGATGTGTTCAAATGGCATTTCCCTGACTTTGAGCAGTGTCTCTGTGTTGTAACACGAATATTAAAATGTCTTATAATAAAAAAATCAGAGCCAGATATTGGGGTGAAAGCTGAAAGATCAGAGAAGCAGAGCAAACCACAGCCAATCTCACCTTGCCAACTCCTCAGCTGATCCTGTTTCCATGAATCCTCTGACTGAATCTCTGAGTCTTCCCCTGAAAGGGCATTAGCTGAACCTCTTTAGTTCCTATTTCCTCATTTTTATATACCTTTTTCTGTCCTGCAGTCACTTCCTGGGATTAGCGATGGGTTTCCCAGTACTGGGATTAAAGGTGTGTGCCATTACTGACTGTCTCTGTTTCCAGTGTGGCCTTGAACTCACAGAGTTCCAGATGGATCTCTGCCTCCTGTGATAGGATTAAGAGTGTGTGCCACCACTATCTGGCCTCTATGTCTAATCTAGTGCCTGGCTCTTTTTGATCCTTAGGCAAGCTTTATTAAAATGCATAATATATCACCACACTGTGTTGCAAATGTGTTTGCAAAACATTTTGGATATATTAAATTAATTTCACATATTTGAAAGGGGCTGTACTATAATACCTTTATTAAGTGTGGGCATTAAATGAAATGTATAGAAGAGATACCACTAGAGCAGCTACACATAGCCAGAAGTTTCTGTCCCTCCTGGTCACACAGTCATTCAGTCCCAAATAAACACACAGACTTATATTAATTATAAACTCTTTGGCCTATTGCTCAGACTTATAACTAACTAGTTATTACACTTAAATTAACCCATAATTCTTGTCTATGTTTAGCCACATGGCTTGGTACCTTTTCTCAATCTAGCAGTCCCATCTCACTTCCTCTGCATATGACTGATGACTCTATCTCTACCTGTCCTCTTCCCAGCATCCTCCTATTCTGGTCACCCTGCCTACACTTCCTGCCTGGTTACTGGCCAATCAGTGTTTCATTAAACCAACAGGAGTGACAAATACTTACATTGTACAAGCAGCAGCAGCTACCTGTGGTGAATACTCAAATATTTAAAATAAAATACATGTGCTACTATCTGGTGCTCACCACAAGAATATTTCTTTTAAAATTACACATATCAGTTTCCTCATGAAATTTAAGAGTCTAGCTGGAAAATTAAAACTCAACCATAAGAGACCACGAAATAACAATTCAACATAAGGACTCAATTTTACATTAAGAGTATGTTACTAAGTGTTCATAGAATGTGGGGATTGAAGAGATGGTTCAGTAGTTAAGAGCACTGACTACTCTTCCAGAGGTCCTGAGATCAATTCCCAGAAATCATATGGTGGCTTACAACTACCTTTAATGGGATCTGATCCCCTCTTCTGGTATGTAAGCATACATCCCAACAGAGCTCTGATAGCTTATAGAAAGGGAAAATTTTATAATTAAAATATCTCTCTCTCTCTGCTTTTATTGATTGTGGATTTCATATCATGCATTCTGATCCCACTTATCTCTCAGGCTCCTCACATCTGCCCTTTGTCTTTGCAATCTCTCCCCCAAATCAAAACCAAATTTAAAAGAAGCACCAAAAAAACAAACCAAAAAAAATGCAAAAGAATCTTGTCATGGAAGCTGTAGTGTGGCTCATCAAGACACACAGTTTATGCATATTTGCTTACAAATGTTCATTGACAAGAGTCATTGGTCTGGTTCTAGGTTTCTGGCTTCTGCTACACCACCTATAATGGGCTCTCATTAGGGCTTCTCATGGAGATCCTTTTGTTGTCCTGTATTGTAGCGTTCCTGTTGTTTGGGATCTGTAGATTTGTCCCCTTCACATGCTCCAACATAGATTCTATGGATATTGGCTGGTGTGGGCCAACTCATAACCCTGGTTCTGGGCCTGGGTGGTAGCTGGGTTGGTCAGCTCCCTAGCTTTCCCTCATCACCACAACCTGAACAAGCTCTCCATAATTGCCTCAGCTAGCTCACCCAAGGCAGCCTACAGCAAGGATTTAGTCAATGTATGTGCTCTGGGGCCCTCAGTTACAGGTATTCCTCACTTATATTGCCAGGGACAGCTCTACTGTTCTGCCCTGGCAAGGTGCAGGACTCTCTTACCTCATTATCGTAGGGTACATAAGAGGGGGAGTGGGGTCGGCTCTCTTGCTCTCATGCCTTTAGGGATGGCTCACCTGCTACCTGACAATGTGGTCACCTCTCATGTGCTAGTGTCTGACAATAAGCTAGCGGGATTACATGTCTTTCAAGGACAAATTGTGAAATATGCAAATCATGAAGACATAGTGTGGCAGTAGCAAACAGGATGTTAGAAACTATGGATAGGGCACTTGTGAAGATTTCTAGAGAAGCCCACTGGGTCTTTACCCTGATTTGGATTTCTCTGATAAATTAATTTCCACAAGTGTTGCACCCTCTGTATCAGGAAATGTCCCTTCTGGGACTCCTGTACTATCCTGCCTATAGGATCCCGGTCCCATGTTAATTTCATTTATTTGTAGCTGGCACGTTTTTAGTGAGCCCTTCCTTCACTCCCTTATCTCAACTGTGACTCATCCCCCTCCAACTTCTCGTATTCCTTTTCTGCATTAAGTTTTCTTCTCAGAACTTATCACTACCTGGCACACTGTGTATTTTATTCATTTTGTTTACTAAATGTTTTATGCTTCTAGAGGCAAACACTTCTACCCTTTTGCACAATTCCATGTCTCAAACCCTAGAGCCATATCTGACACTTGGTAAAGGCAGCAATTCACCTGCTGAAAAATTAAATTAATATTTGAATGACTCACAGAAGGAAGGAGAGCTATTAATCTTCATTTTGCCAGTTGGGAAAATCAAGGTTAATACAGATTCGGTAATTTATCCATGGTCACACAGTGAGCTAAAATGTGAATACAAGTTTCTCCAATTTTTGCTTTTTATTTTACAGCTTTTACACCTTCTACATTGACATACTTTCAATTATTAAAAGTAAAACCAGTTGAGTACTTATTACTACACCAATCCAGGTCCTATGTGGGAAATAAATAGGTTACTGAGACCTTAATTTTCCCCTTGAAGTCATTAATGTGAAGTAGTCAAGATAATATGGAGAGCAGCAATGACCATAGATGAGTAAGTATCTCTGTATTAAGATAGGGAATCTGGACATTGCAGTAAAAAAAAAACACAATTATACTACTATATTAATTACCTTTTTTTTTGGGGGGGGGAGCAGTTTCCAGTAGCTTTCATTGGCACAGCCTAGGAAAAGGTCGGGAGCCATTTCTGAGCAAACACCAACCCAGCGAAGAGTCACAATATGTGTAACACACCACAGAGCCAGAAGGTTCAAATTCCTGAAACAACACAGCCTGGTCACAAAGTGGCCCCCAAATCAACAGGTAAGCCCCGCTGCTCAGGTAGGACTCAGAGGGTAAGAACAGTCCTGGATGCATACCTCACTGGGGATGAGTAGGAAGGCAGGGAACACTGAGGTTTTCAGGCTGACTCTCTCCTCCCCACTGTAATAGCGACATTGTGTCTCCACTCTTCTCTGGGTCTAAACCATTTAGGACAGGCGGTGTCAGAGGATGTGGCCATCAGGATGGTAGAGTTCCTCGTTCATCAGGTAATAGATGTAAGATGGTGCATTCCCACCAGTGTTGGAGAGAAAGAGGGTAATGAGGTCGGAGTGGCGGAGACAAGTAGTCAAACACAGGACAGTGAGCACTGATCTTCTCTGTGAAAGGAAGGACTTCTTCAGGAGCCACAAACTTGTGAAATCAACCTTCCCTGGGGAACTGTGGATAAAGCTTGAACACGGGTGCACATACAATGAGTGGGGTGGAGTGGTGGTTTGCTGCCAGTGCCAGAGTGCGAGTTCCTGCCACCGTCCTCAGGGAAATGTTGGCTAGGATAGTCTTTGTACCAATGATCACCTTGTTCACTCTTGACATGACAGCAAAAATGGCAGCATCGGTCATGACTGTTGTCTCGATGTTTGCTTTGGACAAATTGACGGCCATTTATTTCATGACCCTGGCGGAAAGGTGCATACTTTGCAACAATGACACGGAACTTCCTCTTTCGGGCTGCCTCTTTAAGGAAGGCCTCCACTGTTCTAGAAAAGCCAAGGGTCATGATCACCTTATTGGAGTGGATGTGCTCTACAGCAATGTTCTCCGTTGTGCCTTCCAGCTCCACCAGCAGCTCATTAATCGCCTCAATAATGTTGGAGTTTAGAGGGGCATAATGGAAGCTGAAATCCTCCCTCAGGCTCCTGGAAGTCAAGAATTTGTGCAGGGACTCAGGCTGATCGTTCTCATCACTGTGTGGGTGCAGTCTACCATCATCCTCTTGGAGAATCTTGAGGACTCTCCTCACCATGTTTTCCACGGTGGTCTCGGAGGGCTGAGTGGTGGTCATCTTCCTGCCTTCTCTGGGATCAACTCTATCAGCTCTCCTGCCTTGCTCCAGTGGTGGTCCGGAATGAACCGGTGCAGCAGCCTCAAGGGGGTCCTGAGACTTGTGTTCAGAGCTGCGCTGCCTGCCATCTTGCTTCAGAGTCTCCATGAAGCCCTCTATCTTCCTGGAGAACTCTGAGACCTTTGCCAGGGCACCCGGCATCTCTACCTCAGTACCCCAACTTGCTGAAACCTCAACTATTAAGATTACTTTTTCATTATTGTAACAAAATATTTGATAAAGTAACTTGAGGGGGAAAAAGGCTTATTTCAGCTCACAGTTTGAGATGTATTTCATTTTATCAGAGAAGACTCATTTTATCAAGGAAGACATGGCTGCAATTGCATTCACATTGCATTTCCAGTCCAGGAATGGGCAGGGAAGGCTGGTTCTGAGTGCTCATTCTCTTTTTGACTTACTCTGGGGCCACAGACCATGGGATGGTGCCATCTAGTCTCAAGATGGGCCTTAGTTCTTTTGTTAAACCTGTCTGAAAACACCCTCAGACAAAACGAAAGCTGTGTTTGCTTGATGATTATACCAGTACTCATACTATGAGAATGTTACACTCTTTGAAGTACAAAAAGAACTCTTCAGCTAGATTCAGGACATTATGGAAGACTCCTTAATGAAGATGGCACTTGTACTGAGACCTGAGGAAGAATAAGAAAAAGTAAAGAGAAATAATTCAGAAAAAATAATAACATAGCAATAAGACCATAAATGAATAGCAAGGGCTGAAGCGATGGCTTAGTGGTTAAGAGCACTGGCTGTTCTTCCAGAGGACCTGAGTTCAACTCCCAGGCTCCACATGGTGATTCACAACCATGTACAGAGGGATCTGATGCCCCCTTCTGGCATGTAGGTATACATGCAGAGTGCTCCTATATAAAAAAATATATATAAGTAAATAAATGAATAGCAAGAAAATATACCTAGTTCATAGACAAGCTGAATACCATCACAGGAAAAAAATAATTTAGTTAAGCTAAAGGATTTGGGTTAGGTTGGGAGAAAAAGAAAGATATTTAATAATCTCACTGTGAGATAAACAAAGGCCAGATAACGCACATTTTTATTGAGACACAATCTAACAGGGCAAAGCACAATATTTTTTCTTAATTGGATGATAACTCCCTTGCTTCACTGACTACCCAAGCTCAAGGGTTAGGGGAAGAGAATATTGCCTACCCAAAATATTTACTTATATTCTCCTTATTACTGAATGTATACCTTCAAAACTGATTAATTTTAGAGAGTGGACTCTTGGAAATGATCTCTGTCAATGAGTCTACTTTATATATAAATTTATATATATATATATACTATATAATGTTATGATATGATACACATTTTATATAATGTGATATATAATATGTTTTTATATTATATATTGTATATTAGTAATTTGTTGAGAGAAATTAGTTATACATTTCTGCATGGAAAATTACCTTTCCTTTAAGGGCTTCAAAAGCCTATATTTACCCTATGCATAGCATATTCAATAGAAATCCAGGGAGAGTTCACTTGTGACCACAAGCAATTTTTTTTTTACTAAGAGTCTCTTTAGATTGATGTCAAACTATCAGCTATGACTGTGACCTCATCCGAAACTTTGTACCTCATAATTCATGTGGTCATTGACAGAGGTCATATTCTTTTATAGTGTTGAATAGAATACAGTCATCAAGCCCTGGTTTTGTGGTTCTCTCCATAACACAGCAAGCAACATGGAAGCTTTCTTCCTTATGAATAGAGAGAGAAAGGAAATTCCCTTGAAGGACAGCTGTAACATTTCTATGTAACAGTTTTGTTGTGTAATAATATCTACCAATCTTTGCTGCATTTGTTTCAAAACATGTTCAATGGCATTAGGTTTCTCAGAAGCATGAATATCAGGAGATGGACACTCCAGGGGGAAGTAAAATTCAACTCTTCCCCAGTAGGATGATCTGTCAACCTCAGAGATGACTTACTAACTGTTCTTCAGCAATTGAGCAGGTAGATGGCTGCACCACACTATCCAGTTGCTGCTTCAGAGAGTCTGTAGTACCACTCCAGGCAACAAGACTTCACAGCACCTTATCAGCCACACAGCAATGCTGATATCATCTGACTCATGTATAAGTATGAGCTTAGCCCCAACTCACAAATGATTAAAATGATCCATGTTTAAGGGACGCTATAATCTCAGTATCTGTTAATAAATGAGAAAATCCCCCATCATGACTTTCATAATGATTCCACTTGCTGCTTTTCTCACTCAGGAATAATTTATTTAGGCACATGAGAGCTAGGCAGATCTGTGGCCAGCTGTACTATACAGCTATATAAAAACTCCGGGTGAGCAGAGGTTAGAAGAGAGAGCAGGCAGCCAGCTTTTCCCAATTTATGGGAAACTTTGAATCCACCAAGACTTCATAGGCAATTGTTTTGTAAAGTGACATCCAAACAGTTGTAACTGCCAACAGCTATTTTATTCTTGACATCAATTTCTGAAAACATCACCTGTGAAAAGTTCAGCATTTAGCATTTCCTATTGTTTCCTTTTTTCCTTGAGTAGAGCACTGGTTCATGTGAAAAGTGCCATTTTAGGAAGAGAACAAATACTAATGACCCCCAGTAGGGATAAAAGGGTGCAGGGCACACAGGGCAAGACTATGGACATGGGAGTCAGGCGACCTTTGGACTACTTCTGGCAAACTAGGCAATTAGTTTATGTGAGCCACCACATATGATGTATACCATGAACGAGTATGACATCATTTGGTGGTTTGGAGGGAGAAACTAAGATGGAATTTTAAACTAAAAAATTATTGCTTAATGTTTTGCAAACAATACAAAAGAAAATGGGAAGGTTGTGCCTAGAATGAAATCTGAGTTTTTAACCTAATATGTTGAGGTCATTTTTTTTTCTGATGTGGCAAAAATGTGCAAACTCAAATAGTCTAATTTGGTGAATATCTACTTTCTTGACCACAATCCTCTGCCAGATGTTTTTCCCATAAGGAAGTTACCAGATCCCACCTTCACATGTTCTCAGTCAAGAGGTCATGAAAGGGTTTGAACAATTTGAATTTTAGCAGGTAATCACTATTACAATCCAATACAACCTTCCCCCAGACTTTACAGTAAAACATCTTTCTGTACACTATGACAGTTATGATCATTGGCTACTCGATGTTTTCTCCAGCTAAGACAAATTCCAAAATGGACAAAGAGCAACAATTCACCTGCCCCACAAACTTGCTACCCTTTACCCCTTCACTACATTATATTCCTGGTTTTATATTAATGTTACTTACAGTGATGAATGCTTTGGTACTATTTTAGGCTAGCTTAATTAAGTCTCTCTTAGGCATTTTGTCACTCTATACACATCTTCATAGCAATCATCATAGTAATAGTTAACTAATATCTGTAATCATATATGTGCAGTTTGTCTTCTCTTGAGTCTATAAGCTTCCATGAGTCAGAAACCTGATTGGTTTACTAGAGCCTGTAAAAATCACTTGAACATTTTTCTACTGTCAGCATTCCTTCGTTGCTTGTACTTCTTTGTCTAGTGTTGAGGCCTTGTGAGATTTCTCCCTCCCAGGTTAGGGTGTCAATTGTTGCCACCCTTGTACAGGTCATATATAGGCAGCCATGTTGGTGATCCTTTATAGGTAGAACTGCTGACATTTCTAGGAGACACAGCCTCATAGCAAACTCCTTCTTCCTTTAACCCTTAAAATCTTTCTGCCTCTTTTCTGCAATGATCCCTGAGCCTTAGGTGTAATGGAGTGGGTTCCACAACTCTGCATTTTGATCACATGATTTTCTGTAATAGACTTTTATCTATTACAAAGAGAAGTTTCCTTGATGTGTCATTGGATATATACCTATTTGTGGGCATAAGGGTGAATATTTAGTAGGTTCTTTTCCAAGATCCATTACTTCACTAACCATAGGTAGTTTGCAGGTAGCAAGTAATTGAGAGTAAAGGTCTTCCGTAGGGAAGAGAAGAGCAATTGGGTTTTAATACAAAATGGTCCTGAAAATGTAAACATACAAAAAAAAAACATTTTAAAGACTGAACAGGTTAACAATTTTTAAGAGGAGGGCATTAATTTTAGAAAGAACAAAGTGAGATACATGGGAGGGGTTGGAGTGAGGAAAGAGAAGGAGGGAAGGATAGAATTTTATGGTAATCTCAAGAAAACCTAAAAAAAATATGTTTTTTAAAGAATAAAAACCTAGTAAATTATTTACAAGTATCAGGAAGAAAGGAAATAAAAGAGAGGAAAATGAGGAAGGAGGAATGGAAGAGGATGGATGGAAGGAGGGAGGGGGAGTGTTTCATTAACATTACCTTTAATCTAATACAAATCATTCATGTAAACCAAAAATTAGAATTTTAGCGCTGAACTAGTTTGTTAAGTTTTGTTCCTTAGTCAAGAAGACAAGCACATCTCATGGGTGGATCAGTGAAAATGAGGTGGGGCTGGGGTAAAGGGAGCATTCAGGGAGGAGTGTGTGGTGACAGCCGCACAAAGCTGTGAACAGGGAAGATGTAAGTGGTGGGCTTTTCATTATCTGGTTTTACCACAATGAAATGTGCTGCGCGTTGAATATCTTCTAAGTTTTAACAGTGACTTTAAATAGCAAAGGTTTACACTTGATATGCTAATTGAAATGAGTATTTAACTTAATGTGAAAATTAAGATTTATCTAAGTTAACATAATTATATAGTCTGACCTCTGAGCACGGGAGCTATGAAAATACTCAGTAAGATATAACAGATGTGAATAATGTAAAGTACAGAAAGTATCTACTACAGAGAGCATCATCTATAAAGCCAATAGCTGTGGACACTGAGTCCCTTAGCTACTCTTAGCTGCTTAATTGCCACCCCAATATTTACAACAAAGGAGCAGAAACTAGAGGGCCAGTAACTTACGTCTAATTTACTATTAAAATATCTGTGTTACAATATGATCACTCCTAAATACAGAATCTATGGTCGTTTGTTCAGAAATGTTTACTACTTTACATAAAGCCAATCAAAAATGCAGCGATTCCATTACTAGACAGTAATTCAGACACAAGTGAAACATCCCTCATTTGCATGTTATCTGAGAATAAAATTTAATATTAAATCTTCTTGGGTGGAGGCATTCTTTGTAAGACTAATTGTTAAATGATCTTATTAATAAAAAAAAAAAGATCCAGTTATTGGGGTGAAAACTGAGAGATCAGTGGAATAGGACAAGCCACAGCCAACCTCACCTTACTGTCTCCTCAGCTTCCAAAGAGACCTACTTCCTGTATGCCCACACCTACATGCCTTTCTGTTTCTGCCATCTCACTTCTTCTCTCTGCCCAGTTATATCACTTCCTCTTTCTGCCCAGCTCTGTCACTTCCTGTTTGTCTGTACAGCTATCCAGACCTTTATGATTAGCTAGTGTTGGAATTAAAGGTGTGTACCACCTCAACTGGCTCTATTCCCAATGTGGCCTTGAACTCACAGAGATCCAGATAGATCTTTGCCTCCCAAATGCTAGGATTAAAGGTGTGTGCTACCATTGCCTGATTTCTGTGTTTACTATAGTGACTGGCTTCTTCCTCTGATCCTCAGATAAGCTTTATTGGGGGTATACAGATAAAATATCACTACAATTCTTAGTAGACATCACTTAATAAGCAAACATTGGATATTCTTTTTCTGTTACAATTATTTCTATAAACTCCCCAAAAGAGATAGATGTGGAAGCATAATCTGGCAATTCAAGCACTGAGAGGCTGAGGCAGGGGGATCTCCAGTTTGAGATGAGTCTGGGCTACACAGTGAGTTCAAATTCAGCTTGTACTGAATAATAAATAATAAATTACCAAAGAGCAAAAATTTCCCTCTTTTGAGGGAAATTAAAACGATTGAATCTGGAAGCAGAAATCACCATTTATAATTGTTGACCCAAATAATGTAGGGATCAGGAAATGAGCTTAAGTCATATTTCTAAGTTCATACAGAAGGTGAGGATGAACTTGCTTATATTTAATATTTCTTCAATTACACTATTACTTTAAATTGACACAACCAATTGTTGTTTGGGTGAGAGGAGTGTACTTTACATTTTTCTGGTAAAGGAAATGCAGAGAAAAATGTCCCCATACATCTTGTTTGAGAAGTGTTCACACTTCCAGGAAGCAAATGCAGGATATGATATAACTGTGAGTTATGTTTTGAGGAGTAAACATCCTTTTGAGAGCCTGAACATAGATAACTAATCTCAAGTGGTGTGTGTTGGGAGGCTTCTTGTTAATATGAAATTTAGGAAGACTTTGAAAGTTTCATGGAAATCCAGGAAGATGATAAAGTATTGGGTTAGATAGATGGTTCAGCAATTAAGAATGCTTGATATTCTGCTAGAGGACTTCAGTTGGGTTCCCAGCAACCATTTTAGGTGGCTCACAACCTCCTGTAATCCAAGTTCCAGGAAATGCAATACCCTCTTCTGGCCTTTATGGCTACCTGCATGCACATGCACATCTCTAGACTAGAGACACACATATTCTACACATACTCTTTTGAAAAGATAATAAATCATTATGGTAATTTGAATATAATTGGCCCCCATAATCCCATAATCTATTAAGGAATGGCACAATTAGGAGGTATGGCCTTGTTGGAGGAAGTGTGGTTTTGTTGAAGGAGGTTGGATGACAAACACCTATAATTCAGACCTTGAGGCTGGAGGGCACACCTTTCACTGGGCCACACCTTCTGATCTTCTGTTGGAAGTGTGTCACTGTGGGGGTAGTTTTTCAGGTCGTTTTATCAGGATTCACTCAGTGTGACTGTAAGTCAACTTCCTGTTGCATCTGAGTCAAGATGCAAGCACTCTGAGCTCCAGCACCATGTCTGGCTGCATGCCACCATGTTCCCCCATGATGGACTGAACCTTTCCACTGTAAGCAAGCCACCAGGATTAAATGTTACCTTTATATGAGTTGCCAAGTGAATTGATTGATGGGTGTGTTGAAGAGCAAACATGAAGCATTATGAAACAGATACTTTATTTACATTAATATTCAACAGATACTTTTTAAATGTTTTATTCCAGTTTGTTAATTATGTGAGTTGCCTAAAATAAAGTATTTAATAAATAGCAAAAATTACTTTTCAAATCATATATATAGTGGTAAATTGCTTCACCAGTGACCATGGGCTATAGGGCCCGAAGGAGTTGGTGCTTCTTTTTTTTTTCTGTTTCTTTTTTTATTTTATTTTATTTTATTTTATTTTATTTTATTTTATTTTATTTTACAATACTATTCAGTTCTACATAACAGCCACATATTCCCTTGTTCTCTCCCTTCCTGCCTCCTCCCCTTCCCCCCAGGCTACTCCCCATTTCCACCTCCTCCAGATCAAGTCCTCCCCCGAGGACTGGGATAGACCTGATAGACTCAGTCCAGGCAGGTCCAGTCCCCTCCTCCCAGATTGAGCCAAGCGTCCCTGCATAAGTCCCAGGTTTCAAACAGCTAACTCATGCAACGAGCCCAGGACCCGGTCCCACTGCCTAGATGCCTCCCAAACAGATCAAGCCAATCGACTGTCTCACCTATTGAGAGGGCCTGATCCAGTTGGGGGCCCCTCAGCCTTTGGTTCATAGTTCATGCGTTTCCATTCATTTCGTTATTTGTCCCTGTGCTTTATCCAACCTTGGTTTCAACAATTCTCGCTCATATAAACCCTCCTCTTTCTCACTAATTAGACTCCCAGAGCTCCACCTGGGGCCTAGCATCCAGATTCCTCAGTCCTTGGATAGGGATTCTGGCACAACTATTAGGGTCCAGTCATCCTTGTTCCACATCTAACATCCTCCTATGAGTGAGTACCTACCGTATTTGTCTTTCTGAGTCTGGATTACCTCACTCAGGATGATTTTTTCTAGATCCATCCATTTACCTGCAAACCTCATGATGTCATTGTTTTTCTCTGCTGAGTAGTATTCCATTGTGTATATGTGCCACAATTTATTTATCCATTTAGGGCATCTAGGTTGTTTCCAGGTTTTGGCTATTACAAACAATGCTGATATGAACATAACTGAGCAAGTGCTCTTGTGGTATGATTGAGCATTTCTTGGGTATATGCCCAAGAGTGGTATAGCTGGATCTTGGGGGAGATTGATTCCCAATTTTCTAAGAAAAGGCCATATTGATTTCCAAAGTGGTTGTACAAGCTTGCATTCCCACCAGCAGTGGAGGAGAGTTCCCCTAGTTCCACATCCTCTCCAACATAAAGTATCTTCAGTGTTTTTGATCTTAGCCATTCTGACAGGCGTAAGGTAGAATCTCAGAGTTGTTTTGATTTGCATTTCCCTGATGATTAGGGATGTTGAGCAATTTCTTAAATGTCTATCAGTCATTTGAGTTTCCTCTGTTGAGAATTCTCTGTTTAGTTCTAAAGCCCATTTCTCAATTGGACTGTTGGTCGTTTTGATGTCTAATTTCTTGAGTTCCTTATATATTCTGGATATCAGTCCTCTGTCAGATGTGGGGTTGGTGAAGATCTTTTCCCATTCTGTAGGCTATCGCTTTGCCTTGTTGACGGTATCCTTTGCTTTACAAAAGCTTCTCAGTTTTAAGAGGTCCCATTGACTGATTGTTTCTCTCAGTGTCTGTGCTACTGGTGTTATATTAAGGAAGTGATCTCCTATGCCAATTCGTTCAAGACTACTTCCTACTTTCTCTTCTAGCAGGTTCAGAGTAGCTGGATTTATGTTGAGGTCCTTGATCCACTTAGACTTAAGATTTGTGCACGGTGACAGATATGGATCTATTTGCAGCCTTGTACACATTGATATCCAGTTATGTCAGCACCATTTGTTGAAGATGCTTTCTTTTTTCCATTGTACACTTTTGGCTTCTTTGTCAAAAATTATATGTTCATAGGTGTGTGGGTTAATGTCAGGGTCTTTAATTCGATTCCATTGATCTACATGTCAGTTTTTATACCAATACCAAGCTGTTTTTATTACTGTAGATCTATAGTAGAGCTTGAAGTCATGGATTGTGATGCCTCCAGAGGTTGTTTTATTGTACAGGATTATTTTGGCTATCCTGGGTTTTTTGTTTTTCCATACGAAGTTGAGTATTATTCTTTCCAGGTCTGTGAAGAATTGTTTTGGTATTTTCATGGGGATTGCATTGAATCTGTAGATTGCTTTTGGTAAAAATGCCATTTTTACTATGTTGGTCCTGCCTATCCATGAGCATGGGAGATCTTTCCATTTTCTGACATCTTCTTCAATTTCTTTTTTCAGGGACTTAAAGTTCTTGTCATATATGTCCTTCACTTGCTTGGTTAGTGTTGCCCCAAGGTATTTTATGTCATTTGTAGCTATTGTAAAGGGTGATGTATCTCTGATTTCCTTCTCAGCTTCTTTGTCCATTGTATATAGGAGGGCTACTGATCTTTTTGAGTTGATCTTGTATCCTGCTATGTTGCTGAAGGTGTTTATAAGCTTTATCAGTTCCTGGGTGGAATCTTTGGGGTCACTCAAGTATACTAACATGTCATCTGCAAATAAGGAAAGCTTGACTTCTTCCTTTCCAATTTGTATCCCCTTAATCTCCTTATGTTGTCTTATTGCTCTGGCTAGAACTTCAAGTACTATATTGAATAAGTATGGGGAGAGTGGACAACCTTGCCTCGTTTCTGATTTTAGTGGAATTGCTTTGAGTTTCTCTCCATTTAATTTGATGTTGGCTGTTGGCTTGCTGTAAATTGCCTTTATTATGTTTAGGTATGTTCCCTGTATTCCTGATCGCTCCAAGACTTTTATCATGAAGGGGTGTTGAATTTTGTCAAATGCCTTTTCCGCATCTAGTGAGATGATCATGTGGTTTTTTTCTTTGAATTTGTCTATATGGTGTATTACATTGACAGACTTTCATATGTTGAACCACCCTTGCATCCCTGGGATAAAGCCTACTTGGTCATGGTGGTTAATTGTTCTGATGTGTTCTTGGAGTCTGTTTGCCAGTATTTTATTGAGTATTTTTGCATCAATGTTCATGAGGGAGATCAGTCTGTAGTTCTCTTTCTTTGTTGTATCCTTGATTGGTTTGGGAATCAGGGTTATTGTAGCCTCATAGAAGGAGTTTTATAATTTCCCTTCTGTTTCTATTATGTGGAACAATTTAGAGAGTATTGGTTTTAACTCTTCTTTGAAGATCTGGTAGAATTCTGTGCTGAAACCATCTGGTCCTGGGCTTTTTTTGGTTGGGAGACTTTTAATGACTGTTTCTATTTCCTTAGGGGTTATTGGACTATTTAAATAGTTCATCTGGTCTTGATTTAACTTAGGTATGTGGTACCTATCCAGAAAAATGTCCATTTCCTTTAGGTTTTCCAGTTTTGTGGAGTAGAGGTTTTTGAAATATGACCTGATAATTCTCTGAAATTCCTCAATGTCTGTTGTTATATCCCCCTTTTCATTTCTGATTTTGTTGATTTGTATTCTCTCTCTCTGTCTTTTGGTTAGTTTGGATAAGGGCTTGTCTATCTTGTTGATTTTCTCAGAGAACCAACTCTTTGTTTCATTAATTTTTTTTTATTATTCTCTTAGTTTCTAATTTATTAATTTCACCTCTCACTTTGATAATTTCCTGGTCTATTCTTCCTGAGAGACTTTGCTTCTTCTTGTTCTAGAGCTTTCAGGTGTGCTGTTAAGTCACTAATGTGAGATTTCTCCAACTTTTTTATGTGGGCATTTAGTGCTATGAATTTCCTTATTAGCACTGCTTTCATAGTGTCCCATAAGTTTGGGTATGTGGTGTCTTCATTTTCATTGATCTCTAGGGAGTCTTTAATTTCTTTCTTTATTTTTTCCTTAACCCATTAGTGATTCAGTTGGGCATTATTCAGTTTCCATGAGATTGTAGGTTTTCTGTAGCTTTTGTTGTTGTTGAATTCTAACTTTAAACCATGGTGGTCTGATAAAACACAGGAGGTTATTCCAATTGTTTTGTATCTGTTGAGATTTGCTTTGTGGCCAATTATGTGGTCAATTTTAGAGAAATTTCCATGGGGTGCTGAGAAGAAGGTATATTCTTTTTTGTTAGGATGGAATGTTCTGTAGATATCTATTAGGTCCAATTGGGTCATGACATCAGTTAAGTCCTTTATTTCTCTGTTAAGTTTTGATTTGGGAGATCTGTCCAGTGGTGAAAGTGGGGTGTTGAGATCTCCCACTATTAATATGTGGGGTTTTATATGTGTTTTAAGCTTTAGTAATGATTCTTTTACATATGTGGGTGCCCTTGTGTTTGGGGCATAAATGTTCAGAATTGAAACTTCATCTTGGTGGATCTTTCCTGTGATGAGTATGTAATGCCCTTCTTGATCTCTTTTGATTGATTTTTAGTTTGAAGTCTATTTTGTTGGGTATCAGGATGGCTACCCCCGCTTGTTTCTTAAGACCATTTGATTGGAAAGTCTTTTCCCAGCCTTTTATTCTTAGGTAGTGTCTGTCTTTGAATTTGAGATGTGTTTCTTGTATGCAGCAGAAAGATGGGTCCTGCTTTCGTATCCATTCTGTAATCCTATGTCTTTTTATAGGTGAATTAAGTCCATTGATATTAAGGGATATTAATGACCAGTGATTGTTCATCCCTGATATTTTTGTTGGTAGTGTGTATGTACTTCTCTTCTTTGGGGTTTACTGCTGTGGCTTTATCTATTGCCTGTGTTTTCGAGTGTGTATCTGACTTCCCTCGGTTGGAATTTTCCTTCTAGTGCTTTCTGTAGGGCTGGGTTTGTGGATAGGTATTGTTTAAATCTGGCTTTGTCTTCGAATGTCTTGTTCCTTCCGTCTATGATGATTGAAAATTTTGCTGGGTATATTAGTCTGGGCTGACATCCATGGTCTCTTAGTGTCTGCATTACACCTGTCCAGGTCCTTCTGGCTTTCAAAGTCTCCATTGAGAAATCGGGTGTTATTCTGATGGGTTTACTTTTATAGGTCACTTGGCCTTTTTCCTTGGCTGCTCTTAATATTCTTTCTTTATTCTGTACATTTAGTTGTTTAATTATTATGTGTCGAGGGGACTTTTTTGGGGGGTCTAGTCTGTTTGGTGTTCTATAGGCTTCTTGTATCTTCATAGGCATTTCCTTCTTTAAGTTGGGAAAGTTTTCTTCTATGATTTTGTTGAATATATTTTCTGTGCCTTTGAGTTGGTATTCTTCACCTTCTTCTATCCCTGTAATTCATAGGTTTGGTCTTTTCATGGTGTCCCAAATTTCTTGGACATTTTGGTTCATGACTTTGTTGGCTTTAGTGTTTCCTTCAACTGATGAAACTATTTCTTCTACTGTATCTTCAATGCCAGAGATCCTCTCTTCCATCTCTTGCATTCTGTTGGTTATACTTGCATCTGAAGTTCCCAATCTTTTACTCAGATTTTCTATTTCCAACATTCCCTCTGTTTGTGTCTTCTTTATTTTTTCTATTTCCCTTTTCAGGTCTTAGACTATTTCCTTTATTTGTTTCATTGCTTTTTCATGATTTTCTTTCAGTACTTTATTGTTTTCTTCCAGCACTTTATTGTTTTCTTCCAGGACTTTATTGTTTTCTTCTAATTTGTTTGCCCTTTCCTCTAGTTGTTTACAGAGTTCTTCCCATTTTTTTTTTGTCTTTTCCTCTACACTAGCCTCTACCTTCTTCATGATGTTATTCATAAGGCTGTTTTCTTCTGCTTCTTCCAATTTTTGATGTTCAGGTCTAGATGTTGGAGGCAGGCTAGGTTCTGGTGATGCTGTATTGCTCTTCATTTTGTTGTATGTACTTCTGCCTTGACGTCTGCCCATCTCCTTGTGGTTTGTTCTTGGTCTTATCAGCGTACTTGGTTCAGAAAGAGCTGACAGATTCAGGAAGTCTCTCTCTCTTGTCCAGATGGGAGCTCTCTTGTCCAAATGGGAACTCTGGGGCAGGATGGAAGCTCTTATCTGGACCAGAAGTCTGGGGCAGGAGGGGAGCTTTTGTCCAGACAGGAAGACCGAGGAAGGATGTGTGCTCTTATCCAGAAGGGAAGTCCAGGTCAGGATGTGAGCTCTTGTCCAGAAGGAAAGTCGGGTCAGGATGGGAGCTGGGGGCCGGTCTCTAAGTCTCAGGAAGTGGCTTGGGTCTCAGGCAGATGGGTGTGGGGGCAGGGCATGGAGATTGCAGGGGCTTCTGGGGGCTTGGAGAAGGGGATCCTTCCTGGTGGGGCTAGAAGGGGACCTGTCTGGTGGCCAGAACCTGGGGCCAAGTTGGGCAGGTCTTCCCGGAGTGGCTGGTGCCCAGGGATGTGGTCCGGGTTGGGCCTGGATACTCACCTCTGGTCCAGAAGGGAAGTTGGGGGTAAGATGGGAGCTGGGGGCCGGTCTCTAAGTCTCTGGAAGTGGCTGGGGTCTCAGGCAGATGGGCGTGGGGGCAGGGTGTGGAGATTGCAGGGGCTGCTGAGGGGCTTGGAAAAGGGGATCCCTCCTGGTGGAGCTAGAAGGGGACCTGCTAGGTGGCCAGAACCTGGGGCCAAGTTGGGCAGGTCTTCCCTGAGTGGCTGGTGCCCAGGGATGGGGTCCGGGTTGGGCCCAGATACTCACCTCTGGTCCAGAAGGGAAGTCGGGGGGTGGGGCGAGTTGGTGCTTCTTAATGTTATGTGTGACTTCTTAAAAAGAGAAGAAAGAGAGGGCTCAGGGGTGCAGAGCACTGACTGATGTTCCAGAGGACTTGGGTTCAATTCCCTGTCCACCCAGAGTGCATTCACGCCAGGATAATAAAAATAAGTAAATAAATAAATAAATAAATAGAATTTACCTCATGATCCCTCTCTCCTCTATTTTTAAGAGGTCACATACAATGGCAAGAAACACCACCACCTCCTTCGTGGCAGGATGTATAGCCCAAGATTATGGGTAGAGCAAATGCCACTACATATACATGTCATTTTGGAAAGTCAAAATGCTTTCACTATTATAATACATCAAAGGAAACATCAACTCATTCATTATAGATCAAATAAAAAAATGTAATCAGGATTCTTTACTAGCACGCAAGACCAACCCACGCCCTTCTCTGTATTACTTTGCATTCTGGGAATTTTATCCCAGGTACTTAAGTATGCCTCCTTATTTGCTGCCATTTAAGACCATAGACGCTGAGTATTTTGACAGGAGTTCAGATTGGATGAGAAGGAAAGAGAAAAATTCTGCTCTACTCTCACCCTCCTCTAGCTAGGATTATTTTTCATCTATTGACACTCGTCTCATGGGTTCTAGCTCCCACCACCTTTTTGCAACTAATTTCTTCCTTGGACCCTCCATTCTTATTGTTTATTTATTTTTGATATTGTATTTTAATTATAGTATTTCTCCCTTCCCTTTACTCTCCCCAAACTCTCCCATAGAACCATATTCCTAAATATAGTCTGTTAAGCCCATAAATGTTACCTATATGTATATTTTCAGGATTGACTGTTTTCTACTGAACAAGCAGTTCTGTGTTCACTCCAGTCTTAGAAGTATCTATGGTTAATTGCTAGAGCTGCTGCACAAGAACCACATAATCCCTTATTTCTTTGCTCAATCTTGATCATGCCCCTTCTTTATTAAAGTGTCTTTATTTGTCACGTGAGTTCTTGATAGGTTATTGACAAAGAATAGATCTTCACTAGAGTTCACACTCATGAAGTACTTTAGAAGTCACAGACAATGCACAAATGGGTCGCCATTATATGATTATGTCATCCTGCAATTTGCTGTTCTTCAAACTGTCTACCTCAAAATTTTTATGTGTAAAGAGAATTTGTCAGAATATTTCAGGCATGGGTCTTTTTTTTTAACCAAAGTATTCAAATTATTCATTCAGATCATACTTATGAAAGAAAGTGGTATTTATCAGTGTTTCTTAGTCTATCCCAAAGTAAAAGATTACCTCCATCATTAACTCAATTGTTAGTGGTTAATGCCATTTTACCCTGTGTGTTTTTTCACTTATGTTATTTCAAAGCTACAAAACATGAGATGAAATGAAGTCTTGCCTTCTTAAAACTGACACATCATGCTATCACACAATGTGCCAAAAGCAACAAAATATTTTCTATCACAAATATGAAGGCCTACATTTTAAAATGAAGACATACTAACATTAAATTCTCTGGAGGTTCTAAACATGCTTCCATCCTTTGTCTTTATCCTAGCTTCCTATGACTTCCAACAAGCCTTGGAATTCTGTGGTTTATAAGTGCAGTAATTCCAGTCTCTGACTTTGTAATTTTCCTGTATCAATGCCTCAGTCACCATGTATCTCCCCTTTTTATGTCTAAAAATACACCAATAATTCTATTCAAGCCTCAATCCAGGATGGTCTACTCTTAAGATCATTAATTTAATTCACCTGTATAGTCCCAATTCAAAAATAAATTTAATTTCACAAATATTCAGTGTGAGAACTTGAATGCAAGATACAATATTTATGAGGAACAATGTCCAGCCCTAAATATTTGATTATTTTGTGTTGTGTTCTATACTGTAGTTTCTTTGTGATTCTTACTTCTATAAATGATTTGAGGCTGTATAATAGCAACCTGGTTTGATCATGCCAGGAGACTATTTTCTGTGAATTCTAAAAATCTCTGTCTTAGTGGAACAGATTTTTGCCTTGGCACATGAACATCTGCTGGTGTCTCGTAAAATAATTTGTACTCTTACAAATGGAAAATGATGATGAACTCAGGCAGGTGGCTTTTCCTATGGGGAAAAGTTTTAGAACTCCCTAAATTTCACTTTGAGACCTGAGTGATGTTGAAGGATATCACAGCCTGTCATTGAATTGACGTACTGTCTTAGAACAACACTATGCGTGCCAGTTATGACTTGTAAGGCTGTCCATTATTACATGTTTTCCTTTACTGTGTGTTTCAGGTTATCAATCTTCCAGATTCAAGAGCCATCTATTTCCATTATAGCACATTCCAATTTCCCTTAAGATCTTAGTGACAGCTGCAATTCTCTGATCTGTATCTCCATATGAGTTTATCAGTGGGTAGCCCTAATATTTTTCCATTTCCTATGTTAATTGAAGACCCTCTCTCTCCTCTCTTTCATATATATATGTATTTATGATTATATATGATATAGATAGATATATGTCACATAAATATCTCATTTTTCATAAACACAAAGACACACATATATGTATATATCTCATTCATAGCAAGAAGATAATTGACATGAAATTTGAGATGATTCTTAAAATGAATAATTGAATAAATATAGTGTTCATAAATAAAATAAAAATTAAATTTGCATAAAATTGTGGTATACCCAGTATATGGAACATTTGGGGCAGAATTCAAGAAAATATACTCTAGGTTTAAAACCAATGAAGCTGTATATGTAAGTGTCAAGAGAACTAGTATCCTGTATTAATTATCATTACAATCTTATGTGAATTATTTTACCTTTCTGGGTTGTAAAATGGTGGTTCTACATCTACACCAGACATTTTTCAGTACGTTTACTTTTTGATATATTGTTATTAGGTAACTCAGACTACTTAGAAATTTTATATATAATTCATTGTGTGACTGCCACTGGATATCAATAGTTTCTTGCTATTGATTTTCTAAATACATTAACCAGACTGATATTTAAATTTATTGGGTCAAAGATATCCCTTCATAAACATATTCTTAGGGACAATAGATTTGTTTCTTTTGTTATCAAAGGACAAATGCTCTATCTTCTGAAATGAACACTGTAAAATACAAGGAAATATGAAAAATTTGCTGCAGATACCTCTGTATTAGTCATGCAGTATCAACACCAGATGCCCATATAACACAATATGACACTCGATAATTTTTGTATTTGTGAAGATTATCCTCATTTAATTGAATTGCAATCTAAATGGATTATAATTTTTGTTTTTTTCTTGAAATTAGCTATAATTTCTAATTACACTTTGTATAACCCCAAATATTTCTTTTAAAGATTTTCTTATAATATTTGTTTCTAATAAGCAATTCAAGATCAACTAATTATGATATTAGAAAAAACTAAAAGTGACAACAGAAAAGCACAAATATGTCAAAATTAAAGCAGGTCTAGATAGGTAGCTCCTTGGGTAAGAATGGTCTTCTGGAAAATGAAGAGAACTTGAGATCAACTCCCCAGCACCCAAATAAAACTGGACATGGACACACATGCCTGTATCCCCAGTATTGACTACTGGAGACTTTCAGATCCTGTGGGATTGCCAGCTAACTATGTAAACTGAAAAGGCAAACTTTGTGCTCGACAAGAGAACATTTCTCAAAAATCAAGGTGGATACTAACAGACAATGACTTCTTTTGGACTCATCTTGTGCCTACCCATTCACACACACACACACACACACACACACACACACACACACACACACACATACACACACAAAATGAACCCACCATATTTTGCCTCAGATTTTCTTTGGATATCCAGGTGATAACAAATCATCTTTTAGTAACTAGAAATTCTCTTAGTAAATGGAATTACTTCATTTGCTTTATAGAATAAACTTTTATGATCTAGATAATTGGAAACTGCCACATATTTAGCTAAATATTTTAATGCAAAATATTGTTTCCAGAGTTTTCCCTGAACATATTCCTAAATTCTTAGAAGTTGTTAATGGGAGCTTAAAAGAAAGACCAGTTGTATAGTGGCAAAAATATACACAGATACTAAGCCTATAGAAGATTAAAGTACCATTTTGAAGGGCACAAAGAAAGTAAGAAATATTGAAAAGATACTCAGACAAAAAATACAGGAAAGGTGATAGTTGTTTTGAGCATCTAAAAATGAGATTTCTGCTGTTGATGAGAAAAGGAATAACAACGTAGTGGCTAAGTTATGACAGACAGGGCACCTACTGTAGAATAAGACAGAAACAATAGATTGTGATTACTATATAGATGGACTTGAACGCTGTGATAAACCTGTGAAAATTTCTTTGGCGATATTTTGGAAGTTAAGTTGATTATGTGGGTCAAACGAATAATGGTTTTCAGTATTGACAAGGAGCAGTGAGGAAAAGGTTCAGAGAATGCTGTCGATGTAAGATTTGCAAGAAGGAGCATTTACAGTTGGACATCTTGTCAAACACATTTGCATAATAACACACTGCACCATATTATTACAAATAGTGTTTTTCATCGTTAAGTGCTTAATAAGCACTCATTAAGATTAATAAGCCAGACAAAAATGATATGCAAATCACAAGTTTTCAGGTGCATTGCATAAATAAAATTTTCCCTGCTGTGTAAGTGTTCTGGATGCTTTCTAATCCTCTTTGTGCTTACGACATCCTTCTGAGTAGTTCTTTTTCTCTCTAGTTTTTCTGTTGCCTGATAGTTTTCCAATACAACTGTCATTTCTCACAGAATCTTTTTAAAATATCAGAAATTGAAAGAGTCTTTGTGGTAATGTCTATTGTGTTTTTCCATCCCATGTTCTACCTCTTGGGTCGCTGTCTAGGATACCAACAGCTTCACTGCAGTTGACATTCCCTACTTTCTTTTGACAGTGTCCTTGGGGTTGATAAATAGCCTTGCCTTGGAGTGGAAGCAAAATGTTTATTTTTTAAGCCATATATGAGTTTATGAAGCCATCACCTGATACCAAAGCAACAGAAATAGAAGACAAATTATTTTCTTAATGAATTTGAGATGAGTATTTTCATTTTCTTTCTTAAACTCTAGTTAGCTTAGTTTCAATTTTTGATGCTTCTGAGTGAGTAGTGCTCATTGTTGATTTAATTCAGCATTATCTTATTGCTGATTTATTGGAAATAACTGACACTGGATTATTATAGTGTTAGTTATTCTGATTTATTTATCATTTCAAGTGTCTGTTTCCTAACTTCCCCACAATGAATCCAGCAACGAAAAAGTATAAAACATTTAAAGTGATAAGGTATTAATGGTAAAACAGTTGAACACTTAGTTTAAATCACATGTTTTTGTAGAAATCAACTGACAATGCATTGTTTGTTTGCCAGGTAAATCACAAATCTATGTTCCAATAAATTAAGATCCTATATGCAATCATGAACAAACAATGATGTCCATTACTTTATCATGGATGTGAGGTGAAGGACAGCATCTACTATCACAGTTACTCACTTCTAGGAGCTAAAACATGGGGAATATGCATTTATCCATAAACAGTCAATCAGGAGATTACTGGTATGTTCTTACTATCAAGCCTGGAAGATAATCAAGAACACTGGGAGTATACTGTAGTGTTTGTGATCTATGGGGCATCACTATCATGGGCCAACATTTCATAAAGAGGTCATTTATTCTTGGCGCTGAGCTTTATATTTATTAGCCAAAGTGAAGTATATAAATAAACCCCAAAAATAAAAATTGAGAGATTATATTTTTTTCTAACAAATAAAGTTTCAGTGTTAAGTTTTCACATTTTTGTTTTATTTTTCAACTTACAGAGTTATGGATAATTGATCTCCAGATTACCATCTTTTGTGTGTGTGATAATGATACAATTACATTTTTTCTCATTCCACTCCTCCCTCCAAACTTTTCCATACACTCCCTACCACTCCTCCCCAAATTCAAGGCCTCTTTTATTCATCAATTGTTATTTAACGAATATATGGATTTGCATACACTCAAACATATAATACATGCATATATATATATATGTGTGTGTGTGTGTGTGTGTGTGTGTGTGTACATGTGTGTCTATACGTAGTGTGTGTATTCCTAAATATAACCTGCTAAGTCTATATAATAACTATTATGGATATTTGTCACTGGACAACCAATTGGTTGCTTTTTCCTGGAGAAGACTACTTCTTCTGCTCCCAGCTTTTATCAGTTTCCTAAAAGTGTGTAGGACTAAAGCTTTGTGAACTTTTCCATTCTGCTTTGACATGTCCATTGGTTGCTATGGGATGTTCTGTATGCTCTGAATGTGTTGCTCTGATGGGATAATAAATAAAGTGCTGATTGGCCAGTAGCCAGGCAGGAAGTATAGGTGGGACAAAGAGAGAAGAGAAGTCTGAGAAGTGGAAAGCTGAGTCAGGAGACTCTGCCAGCTGCTGCCATGAGGAGCAGGATGTAAAGTACCAGTAAGCCACAACCCATGTGGCAAGGTATAGAGTTATAGAAATGGGTTAATTTAAGATATAAGAACAGATTGCAAGAAGCCTGCCACAACCATACAGTTTATAAATAATATAAGCATCTATGTGTTTATTTGGGTCGGAGCAGCTGCAGGATTGGTGTTTGAGAGAGATTTGTCCTGACTGTGAGCCAGGCAGGACCAGGAGATAACTCCAGCTATAATTGGTGATATTCTCATCCAACTCACATTTGTGCAGTCATCCTGGTGAGACTTTGTAAGTGTAGCTTCTGAAATTACAGGCCATCTTTTAAAGAAATAGTTATGTAAGCAAACGATTGGAGAAGGGTAAGAATAGTAATGGCAAGATGGTATTGATGGAAATATCTTCCTCTGGGGCATAAGAAATTACTCGGTAGGTAAAAGTTGTTGACACAATAAAGCTTGATCCCAGTCCAATCCTTAAGACTTATATGGTGGAAAAGAAGAACTGATTTCTTCTAGATGTTCTCTGATTTATATATAAACTTTTGGCACACATGTGTCCATATAAATGCATTCACACACACACACACACACACACACACACACACACACACACACACACTACACACACACTCACACACACGCACATGCACACATGCACACAAGTACAAACACAGTGGACTTTTACACACAAAAATTAAGTTAAAATGTATTTTTTAATTGAAGATATAACATTACTAAAGACATCCCTCTTTATTGCAGGTTTACTGATATTCCATGTAATAAATATAAGTTCTGTATTACTATACAGTTTAGATGTCAAAGCCTATGTAAGATTGAAGATCTATAATATTAGAGCCACTCCAATAAGCCCCCCGGACAAATGTGCCGCAAAATATTTTGTTTTTATGATGTTTCCCTTTATAAATTTGGAGCTGGAAGAACAAAGGTGGATGATGCCCACACTGACTAGTGTGCTGTTGCTCTGAATAATAAACCATCTTTTGTCTGTGACCCAGAGGATTAAAGAATTTCTTCCAGTAATTGTGAACCTCTGACTTGGAAAGCAAGAGGTAAAATTCAGGCTGCACATGACACAGACATAGCTACTGCTTTAAAAATAAAAAGGAAGTGTAAGCTGATGCCTATTGAGGTCATATCTATTATGTTGTGTAACTGTCACATGACTGGTCAGAAAGCATGGATGACAGCAGCAGGTTCCTGCACTCTCATTCTCCAGGTTTTCTATGGTGGCTCATAAAAGGTCTGAACGGAAGTAGAAGCTTAATAAATATTTGTTACATGAACTGATAGGTGAGTAAATAGGAGTGTTTAAGGTTTTTTTTTTTTCTGATGGTGGATTGTTTGTTGCTCAAAAAGAAAATCAAAGCACCTTTCCTAGAGCTTGAAAACTAATAATTAGTAGGCCTGCAATTTGTACCCAAATCAATCAGATTTCACAGCTCTTCTGGTTTCCATAGTTAGAGTTTAATGATGTGTCACTGGATGCTGATAGCCATTTGTGGAGCATTTCTTTCACTAAACTGAATCAAATAAGTGAGTACTGGACTGTAACCAGAATCAATAGCAAAACTCTAAAACAATGAAATTTCTTCACTGTATGCACAGTCTGCATGGAGAAATCAGTTTAATTCACAATGGCAACTAGAAATCTATTGAGTAAAGTACGTCTAATTACACATAAGTTATGTACAGTATGACTTTGTATTTGATTACTCACTAAGGACAGAAAACAATATACTCTTAACCCATTGTCCATTAAAAACACCTTCATTTTAAATAATTAACTGTGATTTTTGCTTATGACACTGTTCTCCTTATGGTACTTACACCAGTTTTAGAATTATCAAAACCTACATGTAGCATTATTTAAATAGCATACTGCTCACAAATAAACATTAAGTTCATTTACCCCTTTTTGAAAAAATATGTCAGACTAATCAAGTATGCAATATTTACATGCCAAAAAGACTCAGAGTCCATATTTTTTTGGTTTGAAAAGAAGTTAAAGTAGGCTTTTAAAAATTTCTTATCAATTTCCAAGGGCTTTCTATAGCAGGGGTCCGAACCTGTGGGTCATGATCGCTTTTGGTGTCAAAGGACACTTTCACAGAGGTCCCTCAGAAATCCTGCATATCAAATACTGATATTATCATTTTTAACACTATCAAAATTACAGTTATACAGTAACAACAACAATAATTTTATGGTTGGAGAATCACCACAACATAAGAAATTATATTAAATAAGTGTGACAGCATTAAAAAGGTTGAGAACCACTGTTCTAGAGAAAGATTAAAGATATACATACTTTGTCTAATATCCTTGTGAGCACTATGCATTCAAGATATATTATGAAATTAATGATATTTAATAGGAGGAACATTATTGTCTGTGAAGGATCTTAGCTGGTATCACTGATTAGAATTCTATTTATAATAAGCAGTCTTAGAAGCTATATAAAATTACAACTGCCTGAAAGTATCTGTCATTGCAGATGATACTAATAATTTTAACAATACCACTGTATGATGCATATGAATGATGCCAGTAAAGAATTTGTAGAGTGGGTCTACCTCAGATTCTGAGATATCCCCTTATCGTGCCTTTGCCTCTGGACTATTTTGTCCTTGAGAAAATTAGTAAAGCTTAACAATTGGTACAATTCCTAATTTGAGTGATTCATTCTTGATATTCTGATCTTTTTTCCTAGTTCATAAGTCTATATTCATTTTCTTTCATTTTAAAATAATAAGCATTGGGTGCTAAATATAGCCACAAAATCCATTGTTTGACTACATGATTTTAGCCTTACTCTTAAAGAAAACACTGTTGAGTACCAACTAGGCAATGTATTTAAAAATATTTACTTATCTTAGTGTCCACCAGATGACTCAGTGATTAATGTAGCTTGCCACCAGTCCTAAAGATCTAAGTTTGATGTCTGAAAGCTACATGATAGAGAGGAAGATCTGATTACCACATGTTGTCCTCAATACACACACACACACACACACACACACACACACACACACACACACACACACACACATTGTGGCCCATACATACACACACACATAAATAATTAAATAATAAAAATGGGAAAAAATCGGTTAATATTGACTTAAAGCTCAATAGATTTCAAATTATATGATGCCCTGTAACTTCTGCTGTGTGGCTAACAGTGTTTGTATCCTGTTAAACTCTCAAGTCAGAAATATCTGAGAACTTTCTGTCTGGGAAGGCATTTTCTTTTTCTTTTTTCTTTTCTTTTCTTTTTTTTTTGAATTAGTTTTTTTTTTTTTTATTTTACAATACTATTCAGTTCTACATAATAGCCACAGATTCCCTTGTTCTCTCCCTTCCTTTCCCCCCTCCCCTTCCCTCCAGCCCACCTCCCCCCATTTCCACCTCCTCCAGAGCAAGGCCTCCCCTGAGGACTGAGATTGACCTGATAGACTCAGTCCAGGCAGGTCCAGTCCCCTCCTCCCAGATTGAGCCAAGCGTCCCTGCATAAGTCCCAGGTTTCAAACAGCTAACTCATGCAATGAGCCTAGGACCTAGTACCACTGTCTAGATGCCTCCCAAACAGATCAAGCCAATCAGCTGTCTCACCTATTCAGAGGGCCTGATCCAGTTGGGGGCACCTCAGCCTTTAGTTTATAGTTCATGTGTTTCCATTCGTTTGGCTATTTGTCCCTGTGCTTTATCCAACCTTGGTTTCAACAATTCTCGCTCATATAAACCCTCCTCTTTCCTGCTAATTAGACTCCTGGCGCTCCACCCAGGGCCTAGCCGTGGATCTCTGCATCCAGATTCCTCAGTCCTTGGATGGAGTTTCTGGCACAACTATTAGGGTGTTTGGCCATCCCATCACCAGAGTAGGTCAGTCCCAGCTGTCTCTCGACCATTGCCAGCAGTCTTTCGTGGGGGTATCTTTGTGGATTTCTGTGGGCCTCTTTAGCACTTTGTTTCTGGGAAGGCATTTTCAAGCCTTCAATTTTCAGAGACACCCAGCCATATGGACTGAGAATGCTGCTTGTGGAAAGAGAAGATCTATGTTGTAACCTAATATTGCCTCTCCTGTTGTTTTTAAAATTCGATTATATTCATCAGCTCTTTTTTTTATATTGATCAACCATTTTGTTATTCATTTTCTATACCAACCACAGATCCCCCTCTCATCCCTCCTCCTGCTCCTCCCAACCACCTCCCCCCTCTTTCAGCCCCTCCTCCAACAGGGTAAGTTCTCCTATTGTTTGGGGGGGGCAGCTAAGCCTGGTACATTCAGTTGAGGCAGGACCAAGCCCCTCCCCGATTTATCAGGGGTAATCAAGGTATCTGACCATAGGTAATGGGATCCAGAAAGTCAGCTCATATACCAAGAATAGATCCTGATCACACTGCTAAGGGCCCCTCAAACAGACCAAGCTATACAACTGTCGCCCATATTCAGAGGGTCTAGTCAGGTCCCAAGCAGGTTGCACAGCAGCCAATCTGGATTTTGTGAGTTCCTTTGAGCTTGGTTCAGTTGTCTCTGTAGATTTCCCCATCATGATCTTCACCCCCTCCCCCACTTGCTCATATAATCCCTCTTCCCTCTCTTCAAATGTACACCCAGAGCTCAGGCTAGTGCGTGGCTGTGGATCTCTGCTCTGCTTCCATCAGTTACTGGATGAAGGCTATATGGTGACAGTTAAGGTATTAACCAATCTTATTACCAGGGTAAGCCAGTTCAGGCACCCTCACAACTATTGCTAATAGTCTAATCTGGGGTCATCCTTGTGGATTCCTGGGAATTTCCCTAGCACCAGGTTTCTTCCTTACCCCATGATTTCTCTCTGTATCAAGGTTTCTCTTTCATTGCTCTCCTGCTCCATCCCTCTCCCAGTGCAACTATCCTGTTCCCTCATGTTCTCATCCCCCACCCCCTACTGTCTACTGCTCCCTGCATCACCAGTTTACTCATTGGGGTCTCCACTCTTTACCCTTCCCAAGGTGATCCATACATCCCTCTTAGGGTCCTCCTTGTTTCCTAGCATCTCTGGAGCTGTGCGTTGTAGTCTGATTCTCCTTTGCTTTACATCTTATTCACTTATGAGTGAGTACATACCATGTTTGCAAAATACTAAACAATCCAATTGAAAAATGGACTACAGAGCTAAACAGAGAATTCTCAACAGAAGAATCCCAAATGGCTGAAAAACATTTAAGCAATTGCTCAACATCCTTAGTCATCAGAGAAATGCAAATCAAAATTACTCTGAGATACCATCTTATACCTGTCAGTATGACTAGGATCAAAAACAATGACAGCTAATGTTGGAGAGGATGTGGAAGAAGGGGAACACACCCCACCACTGTTGGTGTGTGACTGTGAGAAGTTGTAATTATTGAATGCTTAGGAATGTAAATTGTCACCAAACAAGTGTTATTTATTTATTTACAATTCAGAGCATTTTCTATTCATTGTCATACATATAGAAAATATGAAAGACTTCTTCATATCTCTTTATCTCTATATCTACCTATCCACCCAGATTTCCAATCGTCTATTGAGAGCAATTGTTTATAGTAGGCACACACACTTTCCAGATGATAAAAAAAAAAAAGATTATCTCTCACTAGTGAGAAATGCCAGGAAGCAATTTTTATGTAAGTAATTTTAGCACCTTTATAAACTGAAGGTCAAGGTATGTTTGGGGGTTTCTCTATTAGCCCAAATCAAGTAGAAGACTTAACTTTATTTATTAAGTATGTCACTTGAGTATATTGATTTCATGTGGCATTATCTCATAGGAGGATCAAGGGAGTTACTATAAGTAGAAGAAACTATGGGAGTGGTGAATCCTTTTGATAGAGGAAAAAGCAGAAAATAAGCACTGGTTTTATAAACAAGTTCAAGGAGACTGATTTGACCATGTTTGAATACCATTTGAGAGTGAAGCTGTTACCTTGCAATATTCCCCAGTAGAAAAGCAAGTGCTGCAATTAAGTCTGACATTTAAACTCCTTAGGGAATATTTAGGGGTCTTCCTTTGCTAAATGCAACTGTATAATGCTCTCATTAAGTTATAGTCAATTATCACTGGCAAGTCAGAATCACTTTAGAATCCAAACTTGTTGGTTGGATAATTCATTTCCAAGAGCCCACTGTGGCAAAATCCTGCTGCAGCCATCTGTATCATAAGTTGATTCCCAAGTTTATTACTGAAACACCATGGCAATGTCAGTAAATTTGCCAGAGTGATTTCCCTGTGGTCACACATTTATTTAGCCAAACAAATGGCTGTGCTTCTGGTAGGTAGCAGATGTTTTCAGTTACAGGATACAAAACCATTCTAAGCATCTTCTTTTGTGGTTGCCACTGAGAGGGAGTGGCTAAGTGAAAGGAGCCAAGGGATTCATACCACACAAGGATCAGCTTTTTGTTCTGCAAAATCTCTTGTGATTCTCATTATATCTCTTTCTCAGATTTTCTGTGAAAGTTACTACTGCTGTCCATTTGAAGTAGTGCTTAGGAACACTAAATTTAAACAGACATACATAACACTGGGGTTTTGTAATGGGCTTCCCTCAAAATGATCATCAGTACATTCCAACAACTGCCCTCATACCTTCACAAATTCTTCCTTGTCCCTGTGATACACAACATACTCTCCTGGACTAATAGATATCTGCAGAGGCTTGCTCTCTAACTTCTCTGAAAGTCTCTGATAATATTGGCTTTACAAATCACTTACAGTTTTCATATTAATCTCTCTCTTCAGAACTTTGTTCTCCAGCATGCATCATTTTTGCTTCTTAATGAGTAACTTAGAGACAGATATTACAGGTTGGCTGATATAATGTACAAGACTTACTCAGTTTGTCTAAACACTATAGGAATATTAAAGAATTTCTCTTGTAGACATGAGTGACTAAATGATGCAGATATACCTTGTCAGCATGGACAGAGAAATAATGCTGTGTCCTGCTTCTTGCTCCTTTTACTTGCCAGAAATCTCAGCTATAACCACCCAGTTGCAGCCATTTGCAATCCTGAGGAAAAGGAAAAGAGAAATACAGAGTCATAGAACAAATATCAGCCAACACCTGCTTTATCTTTCTTGGTAGAAGAAGAAAAATTCATTTACATATAAGTGCACACTTACCTGTTATTGTCAATCAAGGTGTACTTAAATAATACACAGTTCTTGACTGGACAACAAAGTCTTGAATTTAGAGGTAATCTCTGAATTTGCAACAGATCAGGAGCTGTGCTTTCAGTCGTTTCATGTAGCCTATGTGGTGGAAAAAGGATGGTTTATAGATAATACAGTTGAAGAAGCTACATTTAACTGACATACCCCTGAGCCAGCATGAGCATGTTCCTCCTTTCTGAGTGATGCCTGCGAGAGCATCCAACTGCTTGTCCTTTGCATCCGCCACTCGTAGCCATCAGTGCAGCAATAATGGAGCAATTCTGACATGGTAAAGTACTGACACTGTTATGTATCTAGTTAACACAAGCAATTTCTGCATGTTATGTTAAGATGAAAAGGTTTGTGCTTATTTCCAGTGACACAAAACAGTTATTTCTGGTGTGTGTGTGTGTGTGTGTGTGTGTGTGTGTGTGTATTCCATCTATAGTTTTGTGAGGTTTCTTAATCTCTAGAATTTTTTTGCTCCAAAGGAGGCAAACTTGCATTTGTCTACTACTATCTTAAATGCTTTTTTCCTTTGTTTTTTGAGTCCCCAACGTTCCTGGTAGTATCTTATGCATTTTATGGTTGCTCTGGTTCTTTTTCAGATTCCCTTTCTTTTGGAGTGATCTCCTTAAGATTGTTCTTGACTGTTTTTCTCATGATGTGGCTCATACATTCATAATCATTGTATCTACTCATGTGGCTTTAATGACATGGTGGTGATCACTGTGGTCATATTTCCAGGTGAACATGACATCAGCATATATGTAGGTTGTACAGTCAACTTGTCACTGTAGATGAGAAAGCAATTTGCAGTACCTATTGCTTTGTGTGTCTCAAATACTCCCTCTGTGGTCAATGTTGAGCTATCAGCTGTTTAACAGCTAGTTCACAAAACCCCTAATTATCAATTGCTGATTCTCATAAAGTGGTTCCACAACTCTAAAGCAGCAAGGCATCCTCCCTCAGCTCATTTTCTTGTCAGTTGTCACTGTGTGCCCTAGCCAATGCTCATTACTTCTTTCTTTAGCAACTTATTTCTTCCATGTGAATAGCATATCTACTCACTGGTCTGTTCAATGACTCTCCGTATTGATCCCTCATCCTTCCTATATGATCAATAACTAAAGCAGCTTCGACTTCTTCATCTTTAATAATTCTGAAGTATCCAGTGGTTATAGTCAAAACTCAGTCATTATCATCTCTCACCTGTATCTTTATATTAGGCTTTTCACTACTCTCCTTGATTATGATGCAACAAGATAATCTTTTTAGAAAACACTGGACCATGTCAATTCTTATATATAACTGTCCATTAGTTTCCTCTCCAGCTTGAATGAAGTAGGGTGCTCACAATTCATGTAAAGCCTTTTGTGGAATGACCATTGCTAGTAAACTAAGTGGGATTTTATGCAGGCACAGCCAACATCATAGAACTATATAGAATTAATTAGATGGCCCCATGGAATTCATGCTATCATTTTTTCTTTTTTCTATTGTTAGAAAAGTGCTTGTAATCAACATTTCAAATGTATCCCACAATATATACCAGTATCAACAGGTACAACTTTATCACTACCCTGGTAATTAGTTCTTTATTTATTTTTTCTTTTAAATTAAGGAATATGGATGCCAATTCCAAAATTATGTACTTAGTATGGACACTTTGACTTGAATATCAGAAGACTGAAACCTGAGCCCCAAATTGCAATGTTCATTCCTTCTGGATGTCCTCAATTCTCTAATACTCAAGTATCATTAAAATGTATTGTTATGGTTAACATACTTCACGAGGCTTTGAAAGTATAAATATCTCTGTGTCTTCTCAAAGTTTCTTGAGCTAATCTTCATCTTCAGAATACATTTATGGACTTGTTTATTTGCTTATTGGTGGCCTTGAAAAAACATTTCATCTTTCCAAGGGAAGACAGTTCTACTCCCCACAATATCAACACTTATTCAAGTTGTCAGCACATATCTAACATTAATTTATATAGGTTAAATGAAGTGTGTTGAATGAAAAAAAAATGAGAAATTTCCCCTTGAAATTTGTGTTAGTAAATAATTACATGTTAATGAATTTTAAAAGGGAACCCAATAATTAAACCATCAAAAACTCCATGAAGATATCACTTACTGATTCAACTAACAAACTATTTTGTAATTAAAATCCAAGAAATGTACAGAAGAAAAATATGAATTGCATGAGTAATGATTATGAAGATTTTATGTGGTATAAAGATAATGACTGCTGTTGTAGAAGTTGGTGATCCTGACATACAAAAGCATCTTTTTTACATGTCAGATATACTAGTTTGAGAAGACATTTTAAATTTTTGTTTCTCATATAAAAACAAGAAAAATGACTGTTTGAGATATAAACCTATTAAATAGCACAGTCTAGCTTCAAATTTTCTTTGTATCCTGGGCTGACCTTGAAGACACAATCTCATGTCTTAGCTATCTGACTTCTGGGATTTCTAGCATGCCTAGGTTCACATTAAAATTTATATAGGCAATCACTCTTATATTTAATGATTTCTTGCTATATGTGAGTCAGAAAAACATGAAGAGAATTTTAAAAATCCCTCTAGCACACAATCCTTTAACTTAAGAAATAATGATCTATGTGGTATGATTAATCAGAACATAACAAACTATGAATCATAAAGAAAATACAAGTCATTAATAATTATATCATAATAGTATTAATATTCAAAAGCCCATCTGTTATAGCAGAATTACATTCTCCCTTTTTTGTTGGGGCTTTGTTTTTATGAGTAACCATTTAGAAGTCTAAAGAGCTATGGCATGATGATGGCATTATGTTTTTATCCAAATTCTACCTTGAATGTTTTGGAGAGTCTCTAGTTTTGCATTTGGAAAATGCTTCTTCACCACTGAGAAAATCAATGGAGATGAAATCAAGATGTCATATTCCACCACAGCCAAGGGTAGAATGCTGATGGATGGGTGCTGTACCAAAAAAATTCTCTGTGGAGTTTGAGCCTACTTTTTATATAAGAGTTTTCATTTGTATTTGTGCATATGTGTGTATGCATATTCAGTGTACGTCACATGTGGCCATGTGCCAAGGAAGCCAGGAGTCAGTGTTGGATTTCCTAGAACTGGAGTTAAAAGTTGTTGAGAGTCACCTATGTCTTTTGAATTTCCAGAAATCTATGCAAAAAAGAAAAGAAAAAGTAGACATGGTAGTATACTCTATCTTGGTATCTCTTTCATTGTTCTTCCACTACGTTCCCTGTTCAAGCTCAACCATTCCATTCCCTTATGTTCTGCAGAAACCAGGTGCTAGGGAAGTTCCCAGAAATCCACAAGGATGACCCCAACTTAGACTACTAGTAATTATGGAGAGGGTGCCTAAACTGGCTTACCCCAGTAAGATCAGTGAATACCCTCACTGTCATTGTAGATCCTTTCTCCAGTAACTGATAGAAGAGGATGCAGAGATCCACAGCCAAACACCAAGCTGAGCTCCAAGAGTCCAGTGGAATAGAGAGAAGATGGATTCTATGAGCAAGTGGCACAAAGATCATGATGGGGAAACCTATAGAGACAACCAAACCAAATTGGTGGGAACTCATGAAATTTAGACCAACACCTATGGAGCCTCCACAGGACTGGGCTAGGCCTTCTGCATAAGTGAGACAGTTGTGTAGATTTATCTAGTTAGGGGGCCCCCTGACAGTAGGATCAGGATCCATCCCTGGTGTGTGAGCTGACTTTTTGGAGCCCACTACCTATAGTGGGACACCTGGCACAGCCTTGAGGCAGGGGAGGGGCTTGGACCTGCCTCTACTGAATATACCAAGCTCTGCTGACTCCCCATGGGAGGCCTTACCTTCTTGTAGGAGGGAATTGCTGGAAAAGACTGGAAGGGCGGGAGGAGGGAAGAGGGAGAATCTGTGATTGGAATATAAAACAAATAAAAATTTTCTTAATTAAAAAAATAAATAAAGACCTGTGTTTGCTGGAATCTGCAGCTTCCAGGTGGCCAGTGGCTTCTATTGATGGTTAGAAGTAAGCTTATGGCTGGAAAGTCAACTCTTCTAGATCATCTATAGAATCAGAAAACCTGAACAGTTTGTGAAATCTGTTTGTATATCTCCTGCTAATTCACTGATATTTAATAAAATGAAAGCAAATTCCCATTAGCTCAATTAATTTGGTATTTTCCCTGTGAGGCTTTGGCTTATTGTTGGGAGACTAAATGAATTAGCTTTCAGTTTTTATAAGAATTCCACCATTTGCAGATTTACACATCTAGTCTGCCAGCATTGAGCATTGTGTATTGGTTAGCTCATGTGCAAGCAGAAACTGGTAAGGCAGACAAGATTCTTGCCCACACAGACTTTAAATTCCAGTGGGGAGATGATTAGACCCAATCAATTAAGCAAAGCTACATTGTAGTAATGAAAATTGCTAAAGGGAAAAGTGAAGTACATAAAAACTGAGAGAGAGGGGCATAGTCAAGATGGCTCAGTGTGTAAAGGAGCAAAATAACCAGTGTTTTTTCCTTGATGGAAGCCAAGAGCAGGCTCCTGCAAGCTAAACTTTGACTTCCACTTGCATTGTTCTTGCCTATAATTGCACATTTGAGTGGTAGTCTAGATAAATGATCCATACATGGCTGCTGAGAAAATATGACACTGGAATTTCAAGTGTCTGGGTCAGAGTCTCATACCATAGGCAGCATAAGACACATTACACAATGCCATGATATATTTGGGATGAGTAAGCTGATGACTGTAAGATATGTGTAAAGCTGAAATTTTGGTCTATTGTCTCTTAATTTTCTAAGTAAGCATTTCAATGCTATTATTTTCTTGATTGATTTTTCATGGGCAAATTTTAAACAATGTCTTAATTAATTTATCATGGACAGATTTAAACAATATTTAATGTATACATTTTCCCTATATGCTTTTATATGAATCAGGGAGTTACATAGTTCATATTTTATTCTCTGCTTAACAGACAATATGTTGTTGAACACACACACACACACACACACACACACACACACACACACACACACAGAATCGATGCTTCTACACCTGCAGGCAAAATTGATAATTTCAGCATAAATTTGTCTGATACATCATTCAGAATAGTGATTTTTATTCCTTATGGACATGCTAAGTATTTCATTTTCATTTTATGAAAAGTAAATATGCCTAATAAACTAACATAAACACTAAATGCAGAACAAATTTCAGCAGAACATAGGAGGAATTGTGGGAGCCAGAGGAGTCAAGGATACCTGGAGTACACAGCCCACAGAATCAACTAAGCAGGGCTCATGGAGGCTCACAGAGACTGAAGCAGCAATAACAGTGCCTGCATGGGTCTGCACTAGGTCCTTGGCATGTGTTCTGGTTGTTGGCTTGGTATTTTCGCAGGACTCCTGACAGTGGGAGTGGGGGTGTCTTTGACTCTTTGCCTGTTCTTGGGACCCCTCTCCTCCTCCTGGCTTGCATCATGAAGGTTTGTGCTTGGTGTTATTGCATCTTGTTTTGCCTTGTTAGGTTTATATCCCTGGAAGTCCTGCTCTTTTCTGAAGGGAAACAGAGGAGGAGTGGATCTGGGGGAGAGCGGAGTTAAGAGTGACTGGGAGGAGTAGAGGGAAAGGAAGCTGCAGTTGGGATGTATTGTGTGAGAGAACAATAAATTTTAAAGTGTGGTGATATTGTGTTCCCGAAAATATTGTGCACCCTAATAAACTTATCTGGGGTCAGAGAACAGAACAGCCACTAGATATAGAGGCCAGAAAATGATGGCACACATGCCTTTAATCTTAGCATTCCAGAGGCAGAGATCCACCTGGAACTCTGTGAGTTCAAGGCCACACTGGAAACAGCCAGGCATGGTAACAAGAGCCTTTAATCCCAGAGAGTGATGGCAGAAAGCAGAAAATTATATAAGGCATGAGGACCAGGAACTAGACTGGTTAAGCTTTTAGGCTTTTGAGCAGCAGTTCAGCTGAGATTCATTCTGGATAAGGACTCAGAGGCTTCCAGTCTGAGGAAACAAGATCAGCTGAGGGATTGGTGAGGTTAGCTGTGGCTTGTTCTGCTTCTCTGATCTTCCAGCATTTACCCCAATATCTGGCCTCAGGTTTGATTTTATTAATAAGACTCTTTAAGATTCCTGCTACAAAAAAGTTTATTTTTGAAACTATTTGCATTTCCCTATTCCTTTTCTCTCTCCAAACTCTCTCACATATCCCTCTTACTTTTCAAATTCAAGGCCTCCTTTTTCATTAACTGTTGTTATATATTAACATTTGTGTGTATATACATATATGTTCCTAAATACAAAGTCTCTTCAGTCTGTATGTTATTTGCATTATGTGTTTTCAGAGCTTACCATTTGGTAAGGAATAACCAATTGGTGTTCCATTCCTTGGAGAAGACTACTTCACCCATACTGAGCATTCCTTAGTTGCCTGTAGTTCTTTATGCAGGATTAAGGTCTTGTGGCTTTCTCTCATTCAGGTTGGCATGTCTGCCATTGTCCTTGTTTAGCTCATAGTTAGACAGTCATGTTGGTGACATTTTGTGGGTATAGCTTCTCACATTCTCTTTAATCCCAACACTGCAGAGGTAGGTAGATCATAGTGAGTTTGAGGCCAGCCTGTTCTCCATAATGAGTTCCAGGCCAGCAAGAATTTCATAGTGAGATGTTGTCTCAAAACCAAATAAACAAACAAACAAATAAATAAATACATAAATAAATAGCTAGATAGATAAACCAACAAACGAACTAATGAATGAATAAATAAATAAGCAAGAAAACAAAAATGACTGTTGATAGGAATTCCAACCACACCCCCACAGTCGTGCATGCCAGGTGGGACATGTAGTCATCTCTGCCTAGTCATTTCTGGGTCATACATCCTACGTGATCCATGCCCCGTGGTTATATGGTCACATAGCTGTGCAGACATGATCATGTGATCTATGCACATGCGTGGAATAGCCACATGGGCCTGTGTGCACAAGTGTGTCCTGGCCTTTATAAGAAGAGCTCCATGTTCTCCCTGACCTCTTTTCTCACATGTGTCCTTCCAAATGCCTGATCACTTCTATCCCTTTCTCTTTGTCTTGATAAAACTCTTGTTACTGGATTCTGTCATGTGTCGTGACTTTTCCTTAGGGGCAAGAGCAGCACAAAAAACCATCAACTGTCCCCTCCTTTGGTCCAAGTCATGTATTATTTCTAGTTCTGGTAAACAACCAGTGACTACTTCTCTTGAGTTGTAATCTATGTATGATTCGCGTCTGCCTGAATATGGAATGGAATGTATCACTCTGTGGACCACATAGCTGATTATAGGCTAGATATGCATATGACTCAGTTCTTTTTAGACCAAAAGTATTTTATGATGGCAAAAAAAAATATTTTAGACTGCCTACCATTTACTTTCCCCTGAGACAAAATAGAAATAATAGACAATTCTCCAAGCACTCTACTAAGAACTGTGCTTTCTTATGCTCTGCTGCTATAAATTCTGGTGTCAATGTGCAGGCTGTCTTCAACTCTTCATGCAGTTCTGTTAACCCTGCTCTATCACCCCAGCACTTCTGTCAACTCTCCAAGTTTAGGTGATGCTGTGGATCCAAGGCAAAGCTTCGCATATATTGAGTGATCACTGTTAACTGGGGTATATTCACAGATCAGTAAGGCTCTTTCTGAAGGACACAATAAGAAATAACACAGGAAAACTGTCTTAGTTAACTGTGGAATCTGGACCCCTACAGTACTTAATTTGATGTAAATTGGCTTTATCATTATAAGCTATAGAATAATGGATAGTGACGTTTTTTTGCACTCTGATAAGCCTCTCTGCCAATGCATCAATCTAAATCAGACTGAATTATCAAAAGCCCCAGTTTAATGGGTAAAGTATTCCCGGGTGATTCTCCAGCCTCCCAGAGAGCAGACAGGGACAAGAGACCTGAAAACCACATGTCTGTTTTCTGGGATGCATCTTAAATACCCACACAGTGGGAGTGGTCTTGAGCCTCTTAGAGGGAGGAGCCATGTTTGGTGGGCTTTGGGGAGTGGGTTTGGGGAAAGAGAAGGCAACTGTTTCTTGAGGAAGCAAAGATGGTACCAGCATGGATGTCCCAGGAGCTGGGCAGCCAAGTGGGTGGTGAGGATCATAGTATAGTATTAGGTCCTGTCCATCTGGGCTCAAGAGACTTAAGAGCTAGCTGTTTGAGGAGCACTATGTCTCCTGGGGAGAGTGGGGTAGGCTCAGGGAAAGTTAGGTTCATTGGTGTGGGGCTAGGGAGATAGCTGTCAGCATGTAAATAGAGAAGGGACCTCAGAAGGGAGAAGTAGAGGAGGTACCCAGTCAGTGGGGGAGTTTGGGCTGGAGGTAGTGACAGAGGAGGAAGGGCCTTCTGTAAAGGAGTTCAAAAGGGCTCAAGCCTGTAGGAGAGTGTGGGGTAGCCTGGAGTCCGGGAAGGGCAATGGGGAGAAGGGAGGGCCAAGATAACCTGGATTCAATGGAGAGCTTGGTGAGCTGTTGTTTGATGAGTCCATTGGCCTTCTCAAACTTTCCCAAGGATTGTGAGTGATAGAGAATGTAGAGCTTCCAATAGGAGCTCCATGACATTGCCAATCATCACAGGGTTGGTGTCCTCAAAGCTAGTGCAAAGGCTGTCTTATCTGGAGAGCCTCCTGTGAATGGGCCTGTGAAATACCTAGGAGAGTGTGGTGGCCAAGGTAAGTGTGGCTACAAAGCAGCTGAGAATATCACAACCAAGCAGAGGTCCAAGGCAAGCAAGTATTACTAGAAAGGAGTGTGAGAAAAATCTCCCTGAAAGAATTCAGGGAAGTGTCAGTGTCTTAAGTGGGAAGGAAGGGATCCCGTCCACCCAGTGACAGAAATTGGTGAGGGAACTGTAGGACCTGAGTGAGATGTCAAAACAGAATAGGTAGCTCCAGTGTACAAAAGAAAGCCAGTGGACTTACCTCCTACCTGCAGCATCACCCTAGGCTCAGAGAGGGCAATGGAAGTTACCAAGTCTAGGCTGCATCAGTCCTCCATCAGCCTTAGGAGTTCAAAGGCCGGAAGAGTCTCAGATGCCTGTGTTGGTGAAACTGGACATCCATAGCATGGCATAGAGGATGAGCCCACACAGGTTTCCAGGGCCTAGGCTGTCGACAGACAGGGCATAACCTCCTGGGTGGCCCGGGGGATCAGGGCAATACCTTGACCAGTGGCCCTGCTTGCCATATTTGAAGCAGGTTTCTGGTGGAGCTGACTTGGGCTGAGCTTCAATGGGATGGAGCCTCATGGTTGACTTTCCTTGCCCTCATTGTGGGGGCCTTAGTGGCCTCAGGGCAGCTGCTAAGGCTTAGGCTTGGAGCACAGCTTTCTGTTGTAGCCTTGTCTGTCAGGATGACTCAGCTGTCATTAAAAACTTTAAAAGCTGTTTTCAACAATTCGTGTAGGGGAGTTTGGGGACCCTCCTCAGCCTTTTTAAAATGTTTTTTCAGTATCTGGTGCTGATTGAGAAATGAAATGGGTGGCCATGACTCTGGCTCCCACTGGGGAGGCTGGGTCAAGGGGAGTATATTGAGTATATTGAATCATGGTCCCTTGTAATCAGTTTAGAAAAGTGGCCACGTTTTTGTCTTTTTGTCAAGTAGCTGTGTAATCTCTCTCTCTCTCTCTCTCTCTCTCTCTCTCTCTCTCTCTCTCTCTCTCTTCATTTTTTGAGAACTCACGCTGTAGCCCAGGTTGGCCTCAAACTCACAGAGATCCGCCTGGCTCTGCCTCACAAGCGCTGGGATTAAAGGCTGGGATTAAAGGCATGCACCACCACCGCCTGGCTGCTGTGCAATCTTTTAGAGCTTATCAAAAAATTTTTTAAATTTTATAATTAATTTAATTTTACATATCAGCCATGGATTCCCTTGTCCTCCCTCCTCAAGTAACCCCACCCCATCCTCCCCACAACCTACCTCCCATTCCCACCTCCTCGAAGGCAAGGGCTCCCCTGGGGATTCAGCTCAGCCTGGTAGATTCAGTTGAGGCAGGTCCAGTCCCCTCCTCCCTTCACCTAGGCTGAGCAAAGTGTCCTAGCACAGGCCTTAGGTTCCAAAAAGGCAGCTCATGCACTAAGGACAGGTCCAGGTCCTACTGCCTGGGGGCCTCCCAAATAGTTCAAGACAATCAACTGTCTCACTTATCCAGAGGGCCTGATCCAGTTCCATGGGGTCTCCTCAGCTATTGGTTCATAGTTCATGTGTTTCCACTAGTTTGGCTATCTGTCCCTGTGCTTTTTCCAATCATGGTCTCAATATCTCTTGCTCAATATCTCTTCTTCTCTCTCACTGATTGGACTCCTGGAGCTCCACCTGAGACCTGGAAGTAGATCTCTGCATCTGCTTCCATTAGTTACTGGATGAGATTTCTATCATGACAGTTAGGCTATCAAAATTAACAACTTTGTCCAAGACCATTTCCATACCTTGGAAGAGTAAACAAACCATGAGGTCTCTTCTATGGGAACTCAAATCCATCAGCTCCACCTACCTCTCAGAGAGGGCAGAGGGAGGGTAGGAGTCTAGCAAAACTGAGTATGAGAAGAAAATGCAGAAAATTTGAGGGGGTTAGGCCAGTGTGTAGAAGGGGACCCAGATGTAGGTTGAGACATTGAGGGGTAGGGAGGAACAGTGGGAGGGAAGGGGGGGGGCAGCCGGAAGGTGGGTAAGGAGGAGAAACTTGGCCAGTAAATGGAACATGTGGCCCCATAGTTGGGGGGGTGGGTAAGTAGACTAGGGAAGTGGGAGAGGGACAGAATTGTCAGGTTCCCAGTTCCCAGATAGGTGGGAATCTGGAGGTGTCATGACCCTAGCCAACAAGACCAGTGCTATGAGACATTGGCTTCTGTAGGAAGGATGGGAATGCAGAACCTAAAAGCCGTGGACATAGGGCAGTTCTGTCCATTTATCTCCACACTGACAAACATGTTCAAGATCTTGGAGGATGGAAAATTCTAAGAATCCCTCTGGAGACCATCTTGATTGGTTATCAAGGGAGTACTGTGGTCAGGCCTTACTGCTTAAAGAAATGAAGCATTCAGGACAGATGGTATTAGATAGCCCCAATTTAGATTGATTTCATAAACACAGCCCGGGGGTTTTGGGAATCTGGCTTTGAAAATCAAGTGCCCATTTCACAAGTCTATGTCAGGGACCAAAAGCCTAGTGCAATCAATGCATCCTCTGTAGTAGGCCTTGAGTTAAAAAACAGGGGTATATGGGAAATCCCCTTCAACAGAACATCTTCTGGAGAAGGGGTCCCCCGAACAAATGTAGCCCTTTACTCTGGAATGGATTGGGGGCCTGCCACAGCTGCATCTTTGGCAGGGCACCCTGAAGACTGAAGAGGCCCCGGACATGTTAGGCAATGACTTAGAAAGGACAACTTACCCAGCTGAAAGCCGGTCTTAATCTGGCAGAGAGCAGGTGTATGGGAGAGGAGTGTTTTCCCATCATGCAGCCCTGAGCCAGTGGGGGAAAATCAAGCCCCCCCCCAGTGAGACATACAGATGATAAGGTTTTTGCACCCCAATAAGCCCTTCCACCAATGCAGCAATCCAAATCAGAGAGGAGCCATCCAGCTACTGATGGTAGCAGATGCAGAGACCCACAGGCAAGCACTAGGTGGAATCAGAGAAAGGACTGCAGGAGCCAGAGGGGTTGAGAACATGTCCTACAGAATCAACTAACCAGGGCTCATAGGGGATCATAGAGACTGAGGTGACAAACATGGACTGTATGGGTCTGAGCTAGGTCACTTTATGGCCGTGTAGCTGGGTATTTTTGTGGGACTCCTAACAATGTGAGTGGGTGGGTGTCTGTGACTCTTTGGCCTGCTCTTGGGACCCTTTTCCTCTTACTGGGTTGCCTTATCCAGCCTTGATATGAGGGTTTGTGCCTACTCTTATTGTAAGTTATGCCATGTTCAGAGGATATCCCTGGGAAGCCTTCTTTCTCTCTCTCTCTCTCTCTCTCTCTCTCTCTCTCTCTCTCTCTCTCTCTCTCTCTCTCTCTCTGTGTGTGTGTGTGTGTGTGTGTGTGTGTGTATGTCTGTCTGTCTGTGTGTCTGTGTGTAGGGAAAAAGAGGAAGAGTGGATCTAGGGGAGAGGGGAAGTGAGAAAGAGGACTGGAAAGGGTGGATAAGGTGGAGGGAGGAGAAACTGCAGTTGGGATGTAATGTATGAGAGAAGAATAAAAGAAAATAGATCCTTTTCCTTACATAATATATCCTGATTACAGTTTCTCCTTCATCTATTCCTCCTAGCTCCTCCTCTCTCATCAGAAAGCAACCCTTTCCTGTCTCCCATTAGAAAAGAAAGAGACTTCTATGTGATAAAAATGAAATAAAATAAGATAAAACAAAAATAAAATCTAACACATAAAAGTACTAAGCTGGCTGTCCTGGCTCTGGTTCCTGACCATCCAGCCAGTGTCAGCTACTGGCTCCCTCTGTGGTATGGACCTCAAGTTGGACCAGTCATTGGTTGGCCATTCCCACAATCACTGTGCCACCATTACCCCAACACATCTTGGAGGCAGAACAGATTGCAGATTGAAGGTCTTATGGCTGGGTTGGTGTCCCAGTTCCAATTCTGGAAGCTTTGCTTTGTTATAGAAGATGGTCATGGTCAGTTCAGGTTCTATTTCCCCCATAACTATGAGTCTTCACTAGGTTCACAAAGATTCCAGGAGTTTCTACTGTATTAGGTTGCCACATTGCCCCTCAAATGTCCCCAATTCCAGTAATCTTTCAATAAAAAGAAAACAAAACAAGCCAACACAAAAAAGAATGAGACTTTAAGTGTTTATGAGCCTGCTGAAGCTCATATACTCTGGGTTAAAACCTCCTTAGTCAAGAATGCCATCTTAAGCCCCCTTGTTTCATACTAAAATCCCAGTGTGAGGTGGGAAGATGGCTCAAGGCACTTATAGCTAAGCCTGATATCATGAGTTCAATCTCCAGTTCCCCCACATGGTAGAAGGGAAGCACTGACTCCTATAAGATATCCCCACACCATGATCACCATGATCAGCAAACACACACACACACACACACACACACACACACACACACACACACACACACACACACGAGAGAGAGAGAGAGAGAGAGAGAGAGAGAGAGACAGACAGACAGACAGACAGACAGACAGACAGACACAGACAGACAGATAGACAGAGAAAGATACTAAATAAACACAATACAATCTCAATGTGTTAACCAGTCATTGAAAGATGAATCTATGTTCAAATTTATTTGAGTGTTCATCTTTCACATAGTAAGCCTAAATAGTCACTTTATGTATGATTTAATTTTTCATAAACAAACAAAACCCAAATTTATTATAGCTCATTGATTTTAATTAATTCTGCCCACACATGCATGGGTATGTGTCTTTCTGCTGGAGCATGGAACATCCTACTGAGACCACACATCAAAGAAAACTAATTCTCTCCCTGCCAGCAGCCGTGAACTAGCAATATCTTGTTAGCTTCATGAGCCCCTCCTTCCATCCATGCTAGAATTTTGATTGGCTTGATCTTCTTCAGGTTTTATACTGGCAGCACTAATTAAGATTCAGTGGGTTAAAAAATTAAAGGAAAGCATGAATTTGGGAAGGGGTTGTATTGGATTTGGCTGGAGTTGGAGTGGAGAGAAGAGTGGCTATGCTCAAAATACATGATATACGTGCATGAAATTCTCAAAGAATATAAAAATGTAATGTAAAAATATACTTGTTTGTGGAAACTACACTTGTTTCTATGAGTGACATTTTCTCTTAGAGAATAGTTGAGGGAGGCAACTTATTTTGTATGATTTTTGAAAATCTAGCAAGGCTCACTGCTCCCAGCTGGGTTTATTTTGGGTGGTTACTGGATAACTCCTAGAGTTGTCCTGAATATTACTCTCCTCAGGGCCTTCCGACTTCTCATGCAGATCCGTATTTCATTTTAACAACAGTAAGGCTCTGCGAATTCCAAAGGGTCTCACAATCACCAGCACTGCAGAAATGCAGCCTGGCACATCTTGTCTGTAAAATGTTCAAGGTTTCTCACGTAGTTTCTACAAAGTGTATTACTCTGGGCATTTTAAGAAGGCAAACAAGTTTCTGCTAGGAAAAAAAATGCATGTAAGTGATTGTCATGGTTTGCAATAAGTGTATTTATCCAATGGAAGGAGGCTCTATCCCAAAATATGAGATATTTTATGTTAAAAATTTTGTGAAGAATTAAGGATTTTGAGATTATTTTCTTGAAAAAAGAAGATTTAGTTCTAACATGCACATGCTTTATCCTCTCCTAATGATATTCTATCTATTAAAATATGTATGTTTGGGTTATACAGTCTTTTAAAAAATATTTTCATACATCCAGACTTATTTTTAATATAATAAAAACTACATATTTTATCTTGGCTATTTGTCAGTTAAGTGTTCACTATTATACACAACCCAAATCCCTTGTAAATCCTAGTGATGTTTGATAATAATATAATTGGTAAATGAGGGCAGCTAGTTCCCTTCAGAATGGGGCTGGTCTCCAGAAAGATTGAATCACAATTAGACACAATCACTGAGGATAAAAGAGCCTGAGTTCATGTCCAACAATCAAAGACATACTCAATAAAATTAATTCTTCAAGGACCAGAACAAACACATGGAGGTAGCTGGATGGTAGCATTTATAAGAGGGGGCTTGGAAATGCCACACATTAGGGCTAGAAAGATGGCTCTGATGTTAAGAATTCATACTTGTCTCCTGGAGGACCTGTTTGTTTTGAACACCTACTCCGGGGACACCACAACAATCTTTTAACTCTAGCTCCAAAGTGTTTGACTCCTCTTTTTGAGATCCTTGGGTATATGCATTCATATTTTTATAGGCCCTTACAATGGAAAACACAGACACGGACACAGACACACACACACACACACACACACAGACATTCTCTCAAAGCTAGAGTCTCCCTCTGGCTCTTCTTCTGTACTCAGTGTAATACTCTTTATAATATATTAATAAATGTAAGAGTTTCACTGACTTCTGTGAGCAATATAGTATGTAACCTAACCCTAGGAAAAGAATTACAAATTTTCATTTGTAACCCAACAGCCAAAAATACAGCTGAAAAACTACTTGCTCCTGATATCTGAGCAGGGAAGATCTCACGGACTGGGATCCAGCCAGTGGAATGTAATATGCTCCCCAAGAAGACAATACCAGAACGTGATTATATAGAACACCAGCTGGTATCTGGGGGAGAATAGTTTTGGCAATTCTGCACATAAGGTCACCAAGGTCCTTTGTGTTGCTGCCTCTGCTTTCCTCTTACCTCTGCTAATATTGCCTATTAGTTAATTAATTATATAATTCAAGGTAAGTTGTGAACATTTGTTTATCAGGGTTAAAGAAGTAGGCTGTTAACTGGCTGCTCTGATCTGTTCCTTCACTAATAAATAGTTTTACATATTTACCAGGATATCCCACTGATGCATTTCATTTGTGCAATCAAAATATAAATATAAAGCTTGTCTATCAATGTCATGTCTGCAAACAGTTTTTATAAAAGTTACAAATATAAAGGTGAAAGAATCATATAATTATAATTAAAATATGCATCAATTTATCATTAAATTTGAAGGAAAAAAATCGATTTGAGGAAGAAAATGGCATATTCACAGGAAATGATGACTAGCAATAGTCTTTAAATATATATTTCAGTCAACTCAGAATTACGTAGAAACAGAGAGGTGACATATAGCTGACATGCTGTCAATTAGATTTATTTGAATGACAGTTTCAAGATGACTCACATGGATTGTTTTTGACTGCTTTACAAATTCTATCCATGGCACTGGCATATGAAGACAAAAAAATAGCAAATATAAATGCATGTGTGCGCGTGTGCCCACACACACAAATTATAAGAAACTTTTCACTCTATTGTACAGATACAAAATGCAACAAATAAATATAGTTATCGCTTCACAAAATCCCAAGATTATATGTAAAATGTCATTAATTTTGAGAAAAGTGTTGGGATTTCTACAATAGAACTTTTGTAAAACCAATTTGTAAAGAGATAAGGTTAAGCGTTAGTCAATGTGCCCGGCGGTGGTGGCACACGCCTTTAATCCCAGCCCTTGGGAGGCAGAGCCAGGTGGATCTCTGTGAGTTTGAGGCCAACCTGGTCTACAGAGCAAGATCCAGGACAGGCACCAAAACTACACAGAGAAATTCTGTCTCGAAAAACGAAAAAAAAAAAAAAAAAAAAAAAAGAGTTAGTCAATGTTATGTCCTCTCGCTCTTTCTCATGGTTGTTGTTATATACCCTGATAGTTTTGAAGAGATATTCATTCAACGGTAACTACATTGAAATTTGAAATTATGAGCAAAGGAGCTAGGCAAATCTGTAAATGGACATAGAAGTCAGGATTTGGGAATGACTCAATTTAAATTTTATGTGTTTAAAAACAATTTATTATAGGAAAATAAAAAATAATCAATTAGAATAAATTTGACAGTCTACTGTAAATGTTACTATCAAAATAATCAAATCATGAGATTAAACAAATGTTTCTATCACATGAGTCAATTATAGGTAGATATCCCTTTAGTATCTATTACATTAATTCTAGTGGGAACAGGATATGGAGAAATGGTAGAAGAAATTACAGTGTCCTGTTTTAAACAAGGATGGCTTTACAATGAAATTGTACCTTCAGTTGACTGGGGAAAATGTTTGCTTGTACAAATATTTAATCAGCATATTTCATGGACATTTGTATAGGCCATTAAAAGAGAGCATTTAAGCTTAAACTTTCAAGAAATGGTAACATGATTTGAATAATCAACTACTTCATTATTGATAGTCCATGCTAAGTGAATTCTGTTTGCCAGCATGTTCTAGAGCAAAAGACCATGGGTCTAAATCCTAATCTAAGATTCACTATGCACACGACACTTACAATGTTTACAGATTAGAAGCCACAACCACATAAATTATAAATCATAAATTTGTGGAAAATAATATATGAGAGAGTATATGAAAATAATGAATAGGATAGTTGTGGCAGTAAATTACAAATACTGAAAATATTGATTATGCATGTCAACTCCTAAACTGACATGTGCTATCTAAGCCTGATACTGATCTCTATGTCTTTGCCAGACAGTGTAACTTATTCATAATACAGTCATGAATTACTACCAAGAATGTATCTGATGTCATTCTTTAAAAGTAGAGTGACACAGTGACCAGGGTCATTCATTGTGGAGCTAGATCCTGTATGTAAAGCTCAGGCTTATGCCTTACAAGTTGTGAGATCTATCATAAGTTAATTGCTTTCATATTTCTATTTCATTTCCTTTGGAGGAACTGAGGAACCAATGCAAATTTACCGTAGATGATTGGCAAGATTCAGAAACTCTGAAGTTTGAACAATCTTTACAGGCAATCCCTGACATAGAAAACATAACAGAAGGTTTTTAGTAGATACACAGAAAGAACTACAATGTTTCATAGGGTTTTTCCCTATATTTCCTCCATATCTGTATTTCAAATACTAAATGCAGATATTTGATGGCAGTTTACATATGCATTAATTACCTGAAGAACTTCATGCAGGACCCACTTTAGACTTTAGGGAATAAAAGTAGAACTATGAAGTTCTACTAGGACTAGCTCCACCTGTAGACTTCCTGACTTGCCATTCTCAAGGACTAAGATGTTTTCAGATGCACTCCTCACAGGTAACCTCAGTATGTTTCTTTGGATCAATGAGTGCCATTAATGACTTGTGTTAGAGCCATTTTCTTTTCAAAAGGACCTTACCTTAAAAAAAAAGAGTAAATCAATTCTTTAAAAACTTCAACAAATGTCATTTGAGCAGATATTCAGACGTGTAACAAAGTGCCGTATCTTCAGATTTTCTCAAAGAGAAAAGCTGACCACAAATGCAGAACCCTTGTTTCTGAAGAATTTGTATTTCATCTTTGTGGTTTTAAATTTTCTTACTTATAAAAAGGAAACTTAAGTTTTTTTTGTGGTTTCATTTGTATGTTTTAAAAATTATGTTTTGATTTGTGTGTATCTAAGGCAATTTCGTGCCTCATATGTTATGTACAAATCCTCAGTAAATTCTCTTTCTGATTGTGTAAAAAGTCTCAGATAAATATTGTGGTATAATAAAAGAGCAGAATGATCATAGATCCTAGGAGAACTCAGTAATATTATTCTGCTGAAATGACATAGTAATAATTTATTGATATACCCATAGACCAGAGTACATCTTAATGGCCATCAGAGGTCCTTTTTCTTGAAGCAGATGGCAGTTAGCATAGAGACCCTTAACTGGTCAATGTGATGAAAATAAGAAACTATGATGTGGCAACACCTACAGGTCCCTTTGGTGCTGTATGCAACACAACCAAATGTCCTACCTCCTTCTACAGGGTCTAGTTTAGTGAGTCTCCCTGACTGTCCACACACAATCACAGTTCTCAACCCTCCAGACCCAGCTTGGATCCCACAATCAGTGTCCCAGTCTGTTTTGGCCTCCCTTGCCTGATATGAAACCTATATCTAGGCTTCCACCAGGACATCTACTACCTACCACCAAACCTATAGGGACCTCCCTTTGACATGTACTAGCTTTTCACCCAGCCAAATCTACCCTACAATCCTGGCTTGTGCTAGCAGGCACATTTTATCCATCAGCCCAGTCTCCTCTATCTACTTGACTTTGTTCCAACCTATGGGTCCAACCTGCCCTTATAGCTTCCTATAAGGGAAATTTATATCTCTAAAGACTTACAGTAAAAAAAAATCAGAAAAAGCACAAATTATTTAATGTTGTAACTCATACATTTTTAAAAATTAATTAAAAATTAAACAAACCAAAGCCAAGCACAACTGACAGCAAGAAATAGTAGAAATCTGAGCAGAAATCAATGAAAAGAACACAAAGAAATGGCCCTGGGTGTTGGAGCAGGATGCCTGAATTGATATGGCCCCTGAGGGATCACATTCCTCAGACACTGACATGGTCATAGGTGGTGGCCTAGACTCTGGTGTCCACAGGGCCCTCACTGGTAACAGGACCCATAGACATCAACACAAGACCTCCAAGGCTGAATCGGAGCCCAGTCTAACTCACAGCCCTTGACAGGAGCTCAGGCCCAGATTTTACCAGTGCTCTGGGTGACAAGCAGGCCATCCATGTCAGCTGGTTCCTCACCACTCTTGCCTTTTCAGATCTTCCCAGCACATGAATCATTCTGCCTCTCTCTGTCTCCTGTTTCCCCACGCTGCCCTCACTCACCAAAATGGAACCCACCAGGCTGGCTATTGGTTAATTTCTTTCTGCCCCAAGTCTAGAGATGAATATTACATTATTACTGTTATAGATATAAACAATATCTTTGACAAAATCCAACATGCCTTTCTGAATATATGCATTTAACAACAATTATTAAAAAATATGTTATGAATTAGCAACACTAACTCTATTGGAGAGTCTGACAAGAGAGAATGGAAAGAGAAACTGATATAACTATGTTATAATCTCAAAATAATTTTAAAAAGTACAGTACTCATAAAAAGAAAGAAAAGAAACTATACAGTCCCCAGGCCTAAATGGTAACATACCCCTCCCCCAAAGCTTAGGGATCTTCAAGGAAAATGGAGCAAAAAGACTATAAGAGCTGGAAGTAGTGAATGCCTTCAAGGAAACAGTATGTTCCAGACATAATATTAGTTGCATATATATACTCACAGTGCTTATAACATGAATCTGACCTGTACAAGCTCAAGGAAAAGTCAGACAAAAAAACAAAAAAGCAAAGAAGGAAAGCACAAAATCTTACTAATGACTTCGAAGCTATTGATATTTGGAACTTTCTGGAAGATGGAGAGTCAACTTTCTATGTTGTAACCTCTGGTTGGCATACCACTATGCCAGGGAAGGCCAAATTCTGGAGGCTAACTATGCTAAACAAATTGGGCTTAATATGGAGACAGAAGGAGAAGAATGAGGAGGAGAAGGAGGAGGAGGAGGAAAGGAGAGGAAGGGAGAGAGGGAAGAAGAGGGAAAAAAGGAGGAGGAAGAGGAGGAGAAGAAGGAGAAGTAGAAGAAGAAGGAAAGGAGGAGGAGGAGGAGGAGGAGGAGGAGGAGGAGGAGGAGGAAGAAGAAGAAGAAGAAGAAGAAGAAGAAGAAGAAGAAGAAGAAGAAGAAGAAGAAGAAGAAGAAGAAGAAGAAGGCTCAAATTTATAAATTTATAAAGAAGAAAAGGAAGGGCCGAACTGCTTTCTTGATTGCATAGAAGGAGGTCCTTGACCAGTGCGGTACCATGGCCAAAAGCAATGTCTAGGGAAGTCATAGCAGATAAACAATTTTTGTTTTCTAAATGGTCAGCTTGTCAAATTGACTTCTAATTTACAGCTGTATCCACAGCTTCATGCTTTCCAAACTGTGTTCACCACAACTTATTTCAAAGGGTGGTGATTAATGCAGATATGCAGTAATATTCAAAGTGTTAAAGTACTTTGAATGTTCAGCCAAAGAAGGGACATCTATGTCAAACTCTTCCCTCAAAGCTCAGGGAATCTTGAGGAAGAGGAAGTTGAAAGACTAGAATAGTGAAAAAAGTGGAAGAATTCTGTGAAATTCTGTCCTCTGGACAGGACATGGCTGTTACACAAATGAATTCATAGTTTCTATGGTTGTCATCACAGGACTTGCCCAAGATTTTTAATAACTTTTAACAAAACAGTTAAAAATACCAACATGGATTTGAAAGGGGCTCTTGAGACCCTATTTATAGAAAGAAAGAGAAAGAGAGAGGGAGGGAGGGAAAGAGGGAGGGAGGGAGGGGAGAGAAAGAGAGAGAGAGAGAGAGAGAGAGAGAGAGAGAGAGAGAGAGAGAGAGGAAGGAAGAAGGAAGGAAGGAAGAAGGAAGGAAGGAAGGAAGGAAGGAAGGAAGGAAGGAAAGAAAGAAAGAAAAGAGAAAGAAAGAAAGATGGAGGGAAAGACAGAGGGATGGAGAGAGAAAGAGGTGAAAATAAATAATATGATACAGAAGATCTACTTTCCTGTTTATGCTTTTTATTTTCAAACTATTTTTAAATAGCAAAATTGAGCCCACATCTCTAAAAATACCTAACAATTTTGAAAAAATCATTTAACAAAATTAAAAAACCAACCAGAAATTAATAAATGCAGCTTAAAATTATATTTAAAATTTCAAAAATATTAAGCTAATATTTATGAAGTAATTATTGTCTAATTTATTTTGTAGATATATATTGAATATAAAATACATGAGAATAACTGAAAGATGTTTTGAAAAAGAGATTAGTACAATTTGTCCTCAGGAAATTCAATGTGATATTAATTCCTGTCTGCTAGTGTCTTTTAAAATGAAGTAGGAAAAACCTACCTCAAATTTCACTCAACTATTTGAAAGTTACAGAAAAATTCACAAAATGTCCCTGATGTCCTTGTTCACTTAAGCAAGGTACAGCCACCTGCATAGAATATGATGGAACTCTGAAACATGTCCTGTTAGTGTAAAGGGTACCCATGTGTTTCCCTGCCCATGTTCTGTTCCCTGGCAGTGCATTAAACTTCAGGAGGTCAGATATGTTCTATTCCTCAGCATCAGTAGATACACAACAGACACTCAAACAAATGCCCATAATTAAATGAAACTCATTTTACTGTTAACCATTTGTAATGGTTAATTTTCAGTGGCAATTGAATTTAGAATTACTTGGGATTCACAAGAGGTTATTTTAAGAAATGTTTTCCAAAGGAGAAAAAGCTCACATTGGGAGTGCATGGTTATGGACCAAGACTTGCATTTTATACAGAATGAGTGTGTTAAAAGATTAGATGAGTAACAGCATTCTTCTCTTTCTTCTTCCTTAATGGATGGCATGAAAGTACCCAACTTACATTCTGGCTGTAGCTTAGAGAACTGTTCTACTGTCATGGCATTCCCACAGTGACTATCTTTATCACATCAAACCATAAGTTAAAATAAATCCTCCCTCCCTTAAGTTGATTCTATGAGGCATTTTAACACAGAAAGTAAAGACATACAGAAAATTGGTACTGAAAGTAGGGTTATTGCTATTATTAGCCTGACTAGGTACCTTGCAGGCTACAGTAATAAAATGGCTTTGGTGCTATTGATGTATTGATGCACTTGGTTGCCTCTCAGTGGACCAGGGCAGGTCCTTTTTGCTAAGATATACTTAGGATACAGGACTCAGTTGATTTAAGCTGGAGCTGACCTGAAAGTCTCCTTGCAGTATAGCTTTCAGGGTACTATGCAGCCTGCTAAGGGAGGAAAACAATGAGACAGTCTTACCCAGCTGCAATACATATGAATCACAAAAAATGACCATCATGGCAATATATCCATCAAGGTGCAATAAATGGTACTCACATGTTGGTAGTGACCAAGAGTTGTCTAATTGGACTTAAGACATTCTCAACAGGAAGGAAATCAAACCTAGCCAGCTTCTTGTGACGACTGAGGTCATGAACATTAGAAAGAATTTACTACTGCCACGGTGCTAGTCTAGCATAAATCTTTATTACATTCAAAATCTTACCCCTATGCCCAAGATAACTGCAGCTATTGAATCACTAGAAGGTATATTGGAGCATAAGTTTGTGGCTGAGAGTGTAGAGTGAGTGAGCATGAGCAAGACATTTTCTAGATAAATTCACTATTTTATATGTTGATTAGGACACTAGGAATTTACTAAATGACAATTTCAGCCTTGAAAAACCAAGCACTTATGCTCATTTCCAAAATTGTACAGATGAGAATGATAGTATATATAAAGAAAAAATGAAAAATGGATACAAAAGGTGTTTAACTTTTCTGTACTAACCACCATCCATTATACCACCATCACTTCTCCCATGATGACAGAAAGCCACACTAATTTATGGGTATCAAAATGTAAATTTAGGATGCACATCGACACTATATATGTTTAGGAAACTGGGCAAAGCAGTACAGAGAACAACTCTAGGTGGAGTGCTCAGCCATAAATGGCCCTACACAAGAGGGGTCATAAAGCCATGATCGTGGGGGACTGGAGCAAGAGTATCATCTGTACATGGCAGAACCATTGCCCTCACGAACTCACAGCAGCTATGGTTGCTGGTCAAGACCTGTGCAAAATCAAGCAGCTAAACTCTCTAGGATGCATCACAAGCTTCCATTACCACCAGAGGAATCATTTACAAATGGCTGCTAGGAAAAGAATGTTCCATTATTCTAAGGATGTGGTCCCTTCTTGGTTGATTATGCTCCAGTAGATGGACCGATACCCATGCATACATGAGCAACACAAATTTGACTCAGTGGGTAGATAAAAAAAGTAAGGTAGAGAGAAGACTTGAAGTTGTGATGTGGGAGGAACTAGAACAAGGAGTAGGGTAAATGAAGATGAAATTCTTTTTTTTTTTTTTTGGTTTTTTCGAGACAAGGTTTCTCTGTGTAGCTTTGCGCCTTTCCTGGAGCTCACTTGGTAGCCCAGGCTGGCCTCGAACTCACAGAGATCCGCCTGGCTCTGCCTCCCGAGTGCTGGGATTAAAGGCGTGCGCCACCAACGCCCGGCTGAAGATGAAATTCTTATAAAACAGATGAAATATTATTTTCTGTGGTGGTAATCTAATTATACTGAAATGTGATTTTGATTGTATGTTAATAAATAAAGTTGCCCAGGGGTCAGAGCTCTTAGAGCCATAGCAAGAGTGTGGCGGTGGTGGCACACGCCTTTAATCCCAGAAAGCCAGCCTTTAATCCCAGGGAGTGGTGGTAGAAAGCAAAAAGATATATAAGGCGTGAGGACCAGAAACTAGAAGCATTTGGCTGGTTAAGCTTTCAGGCTTTGGAGCAACACAGTTCAGCTGAGAGCTATTGGGATGAGGACACAGAAGCTTCCAGTCTGAGGAAACAGGACCAGCTGAGGAACTGGTGAGGTGAGATAGCTGTGGCTTGTTCTGTCTCTTTAAATAGACTAATAGGAAATAGAGCCCTGATTAGGGAAGCTGGGACACCGCAGGCGGAAGGGTGAGATTTCAGCTCTGAGCTCTGACCTCTCGGCTTTCTCTTTTGCATTGTTTCTGTGTTTCTTATTTAATAAGACGGTTGGTTACATCTATAATTTTCAAAAGATATTGTAAAAGAAAAGGCAATATAACTATGAGAATAACTACAGAAGGAGAACTGGATGAATTATATACCTCTAATGCATAGTTTATGTTAACTTGACACAAGCTGAAGTCATTGAGGGGATGCTGTGGATATCACTCTATATAAAGAAAACACTAATGGCCAGTGACCAGGCAGGAAGTATAGGCGGGACAAGGAGAGAGGAGAATTGGGGAAACAGGAAGAAGGAGGGAGAGACACTGCAGCCACCGCCAGGACAAGCAACATGTAAAGACGCCAGAAAGCCACCAGCCACGTGGCAAGGTATAGATTTATAGAAATGGGTTAATTTAAGATAAAAGAACAGTTAGCAAGAAGCCTGCCATGGCCATACAGTTTATAAATAATATAAGCGTCTGAGTGATTATTTTATACGTGGATTGTGGGACTGCGGGGCTTGGTGGAGCCTGGAGAGAAGCCTTCCAGCAACAAGGGGAGGAACCTCAATTAAGAGAATGCCACCCTAAGATCAGGCTGCAGGCAAACCTGTAGGACGTTCTCTTAATTAGTATTTGATGGAAGAGGGCCCAGCCCACTGAGGGTGGTGCCATCTCCAGGCTGGTGGTCTTGGGGTATATAAGAATTCAGTCTGAGCAAGATATAGGGAGCAAGCCAGTAATCAGCACCCCTCATGGCCTCTGCATCAGCTCTTGCCTCCAGGTTCCTGCTATGTTTTTGTTTCTGTCCTGATTTCCTTTGACAATGAAATGTGATGTGGAAGCGTGCGGCAAGTAAGTCCCTTCCTCCCCTATTTGCTTGTTATCATGATGTTCATCACAATAGTAACCCTAAATAAGGCAACACACATAGCAGTAACAGCATTCTCAAATCAGGATACAGAAATGTGATGGATTTAGATGTAGAACCACATAGTGTATACCCAATTTAAGCACCCATGTTTGGTTTCTGGCTTCCTTATAGTTCACCAATTATTACACATAATTCAGTGAGCTTTCTAATTGATATGCTACATTATCCTAGTTAAAGTTCTTAGAATATTTTTAAGTAACTGGAAACTAGGCATACTGCCAGAACTTTAAAAACATTTTCAAAATCTTTGCAACTAATTCTTTTCCCAGGATGCTCTTTCATATAGGAATTGACACCGAGTAAACATATTTTTTCTTCTATAAGGCAGTTTTACTGACACTTAACATTTGATGCCACCAAATGAAAGTGATACACTAGTCATATCAAAATGAAAAAATCCAATCTCCAAATTCTTCTTTAAATAAATAGAGCTTACAATCCCTTAGTGAGATGAAGAAGCTTTTTTGCTTTATTGGCTTTGGACAAAGTTGTAGATATAAACATAGATTGGCTGATGCAGCAGAAATTTTGTAGTTTAGTAGGTTCTGAGATATTATATTGCACTACCTAAAATACACCCACAACATCTACGATTCATTTATGAAATTAAATATGCCCTGTAATTTTCATGGAATGCAGAAGATGTATTTGTGTGTGCAGATGCTGCTTCGGAATAATTTCACCTAGCTAAATGTCCATGAAGTCGTTTTATTCTCTCATGATTCCTTATTATGAAGATATCTCTTGTATAAACAGATGCTAACTTTTTCCTGCCTGAATCATCCAAGCAATATAACTTGATATTTGCATCCACGGTGAAGAATTTGGCAAGTAGACTTGGATCATGCTGAATAGGTATTTAAATGATGTTTACAGAAAGACATTTTATGTTTATAATATAATGTTATGGGAAAGAGCAAAATACAAAATTATATGCACAATGTTGTGATTTTAAAACATGACTTCAACTTCTTCAATAATTTCTTTTGCCAAGAAAGAAAGTCCAAGAACCCAACTTTATTGGCTATTTTGTAAAAGAGCAATAAAATTATATAGGTGGTAAAATCACAAATATGTAAAAATGAAACAATAGTGCTTATTTCTATAATATAGAATTGTGAATTTTTGAAAGTTTGTGCTTTAAAGTTTTTGCTCTCTCTATAAATATCCTTTGTGAATGAATATGTATTATTACCTTTACTTTTTAAAAACTTGGTAAGACAGTAAGAGTAATTAAAATTTGTTGCAACATGTATGAATTTATCAAATAATAAATGTAATTGGTAGTAAGGAGCACACAAGATCTTTTTAGCATGAATGAGCTTATGACTGCTTTAAGCAAGAGGAGGCAGAAAAAGTGATAATATTGGTCTTCTGGGGTTAGATCAGGAAGTGCAATGCTTCTGAGAATGACACACAAAATTAGATTTCTTTAGATTGTCCTGATAGAGAAGGGCATTTAGATACCTTGTGAGATGCTACTGAGTCCAGACCACCAAGCAAAGAGGCAAGTTGGTGTGTGTGTGTGTGTGTGTGTGTGTGTGTGTGTGTGTGTGTGTGTGTGTGTGTGTATCCCACAGATCTACTTGAGTTTCTCCAGGGGAGGACCCACCTGTTCTGGAACATACAAAAGCTGAGCTTTTGTGTCTCACTTTCTCAATGACAAAACCCTTCTGTATAATAAAGTGGCTTCTTTCTAAGTTGGTGGTGAATTACAGCTACCATGCCAGTCTCTGAAAGATCTGGTTACACATGGTGGTCTCTGCAAACACCAAAACCAGCAGAGTACCAATCCCTGTGATGCAAGAAGGAAGTCTGGTATAACATGACTCAGTAGCTGATATTGCTTTAAACTTCTCGAATCTGACAATAGGCTGTTTGTACAGTACATAGGCATATTTAAGTACAGTAAAATTTTGTAAAAAGTTTCCTGGTGTAAATTAACTGCACATGTACAATAAAGCTGAAGGAATAATTACATTGAAAGTATTTTCAAAGTACATGACACCTCTTCCATAAAATTGAGTTCCACAAATAGACTACATGTGTTATATTGAGGGCCTTTAAGAGGATCTGGTGTTGTCTCTGGTGTTGTCATACAGGTACTGCAGAGGTCACTTAGGTTAATAATCACCTCCAGTCCTGTTTGTAAGAGAATGGGGGAAACCCTTGGTCACACAGATAACCTTGAGATCACGAGGCTATTTTTTTTTTTTACTTTTTAAAATTATTATTATTTTATTTTATTTTACAATACTATTCAGTTCTACGTAACAGCCACAGATTCCCTTTTTCTCCCCCTTCCTGCCCCCTCCTTTTCCCCCCAGCCCACTCCCCATTCCCACCGCCTCCAGAGCAAGGCCTCCCCTGAGGACTGAGATCGACCTGATAGACTCAGTCCAGGCAGGTCCAGGCCCTCCTCCCAGATTGAGTCAAGTGTCCCTGCATAAGTCCCAGGTTTCAAACAGCTAAGTCATGCAATGAGCCCAGGACCTGGTACCACTGCCTAGATGCCTCCCAAACAGGAGATCGCGAGGCTATTAACCACATCCATTCCCAGCCTTCTAGGCTGAAAACAGGGAGTATATTTCTTCCTTTGAAGAGACAGCCCTGAGTCTATAATAAAAATTCTTGGTTTCCCTAGTGCTTATCTGTGAACACAATGACTTCATACCCTCTACCATTACATATCAGGAATATTATAACAAGCAAGACATAACCATTTAAAATTCACAATGAACAAATTATACTCAAAATAAAATTAATAGATACCTGAAGTGCATTGTATACTAATTATTCAACTACTCAGAAATAGCTTAATTTTTTGTACTTACTATTTTTTGTTATTCCTACCAAATGTGTGGTATTGCATTTTACTTGGAATTTTCCATTTTTATGGAAATAATCTAAAGAACTTATTAAAATAATCATTTTTATCAAAGCATTTTCTAATAATTATGAATCAACAAAAATGTCATAGTTTCACTCAAATACTTGTGGCCTGGGTGATGGTTCAGTGGGTAAATTATTTCCTATGCAAGTGAGATCAGTGTTAAGATCCCCAGAACCCATGTAAAATGTCTAGAGGGAATGGCAGCTCTCCCTTAATTCCAGTTTTAGAACACAGAGATCAGGAGAGTGCTTATATCTGCAAACTCCTGGATTGCTTGAGAGAACTTATTTCAATAAATAAGATGAAAAGTAGATCATTCTAAACATCAACATCATGCACACACACACGCAAATGCATGCATACTTGCACACACAGAGAGAGAGAGAATAGGGAAGAAAAAGTTATTAATGTTTTTAGGCCTCTTATCAGGATGAAAGAACAAAGGAAAGAACTAGAGGGTAACACATGGAGAAAAACAGTGATTTGAAGAGGTCTTCAAAGACTTGACAATAACTCATACACTGTAGAATGAGTAATATACATAGGTTTTTGAAATTGAAGGGGCACAAAGTATTTCATGGTAAAAAAAACACTTTACATTATATCTCAGTTACATCCACTTAAAATTCCATATAACTCCTATAAATGGCCCCTTAGGTCCCACGAAAAAGACTTCACTACCCCATGGAAGCTAATTTCATCTAAGCTTGCCAGGAAATTAATTTTAATGTCTTATCGTGAGGTCTTCATGCTGACAAAATCCATACTGAAGTTAATGAGACAGGGGTCTCAACAGAATACTTGAGATTTTTAAATTCTACTCAAACAGCAAGAGTTCAAGGACCTGGGCTTCATAGCTTCAGCTTTACCAACATTTATAAGAAGGTGGCATAAGTTACATTAGACATTATTCTTGGTATGATGCTTTCTATGTATCTGAGCCTATATATGGGATGCATCCATCTTTGAATTATCATTCAGAAAGGTTTTTTGGATGTCAAGAATACTCAGGGGAACATCTATGTACTCATGACTCCTTTTTTGCTATCCTCTGCCAATTACTGGTCCTTTGTACTCCTCTCATAATTTTGCCTTTTTCAGACTACTGTGTAGTTGGAATCTTAGTATGCATTATTTTAAAATTCTTATGTAACCTGATAATGAATTTGAAATTCCTCATTGTTATTTCATGGCTTAATGTCTCGTTTCCTTTTAGCACAAAATAACATTCCATTGACTAGGTATATGACAGTTTATGTACATACTAATAAACATATTATTTCTAAGTTGTAGTAATTATTTCTTTGCTGCTATATATTGGGGCAGGAAAGCTTGCTCAGTGGTTAAAAGCACCTGCTTCTCTTGCAGAGGATCCAGATTTGGTTCCCACTATGCATATGGAAGAGCAAATCAGCTATAAATCCAGTTCTTAGGGATAGGATATACTCTTCTTGTCTCTGTGGGCACTGCATGCACATGATACACTTATATATAGTCAGACAACACATGCATACACATAAGATAAAAATAAATTAAACAATGTTTCTTTAAAAAATACACACCTTTTGTGTGGTAACAACACTTCCATTCACCAAAAAATGTGAATGTTCCTTGCTTCATATGGCAAGAGCATAAGTAGTCTGATCAACTACTACCAAACTGTCTAGAATAGCTGTGCCACTTTTCATTCACAAGATCTCTGTGTGTTCAAGGATACAGCCAGCATGGAGACACACGCCTTTAATCTCAATACCAACCATAGAAGACCTGGAGGTCTGTACAGACAGGCAGTGACGAGGAGGTCATGTGATTGGGTTTACAACCAATGAGAAGGCAGAATAGAAAGTCTATAAAAAAGACAGACAGGAAGTAGGTCTCTTGCTGTGGAAGATAGCAGCAGCAACAAAGGGTAAGGTTTTTAGCTCTTAGCTATCGCTCTGACCTCTTGGGCTTTCATCTTTGCATTGGCTCTGTGTTTCTTATTTAATAAGATGGTTACATATATATATATATATATATACTTAGCTTAGTAAGAGTGATAAGACCAGGATTTCTGTGAAAACTCAAAGCAGAATAGTGTGTGTGTGTGTGTGTGTGTGTGTGTGTGTGTGTGTGTGTGTGTGTGTAAAACAGTGGCTTCTGTGATATTTAACAAAAAGGGAAACAATTCATTCTGCTGGAATGGGAAATAACTGAACAGACCTTTAAAAAAGACTTTTGAGTGTACTGCACAAAAGCACAATTCCAAATAGAGGAAAAGAGAAAATTTATTCAGGAATGACTTTAAATGATCTAGCAATGTTCAATTAGAGCCTTAAATGGTGGAATATTAACTATATATATGCACATAAATATAAATATATAAATATGCACATATATGTCTCTCTCTATACATATAAATATGAAATTGCCAAATTTAGTTTTAAAATCTTCTGCATTAAAAACCAACATCTTTAAAATTATATAGTTGGAGAGCTATGAAACTAAAAAAAAAAAACTTTACACTTAATAAACTGTAAAATTAAGTGCTAGGCATGAACTGTAGACTAGTGGCTGTGGAATCCCCATGGGACTGGACTAAGCCCTCTGGATACAGAAGACAGTAGTTTGGCTCGAACTTTTTGCGGGGCACCCAGGCAGGTGGATCGGGATCCATCGCTGGTGCATGGGCAGGCTTTTGGGAATCCAGTGCCTGTGGTGTGACGCCTTGCACAGCCTTGGTGAAGCTTGGACATGCCTAGGCTCAGTGTACCTGGCTTTGCAGACCACATCCCATGGGAGATCTTGATTTGGGGAATGTGGGGATGTGGGGTGGCTTGGGAGGAAAGGCTGGGGGGTGAGAGGAGGGAGGAGGTGGGATCTGTAGGTGGTATGTAGAGTGAGTAGAAAATGTCTTAATAAAGAAAAATGAGCCAGGCAGTGGTGGAGCACGCCTTTAATCCTAGCACTCAGGAGGCAGAGGCAGGCAGATCTCTATGAGTTCGAGGCCAGCCTGGTCTACAGAGGGAGATCCAGGACAAGCACCAAAACTACACAGAGAAACCCTGTCTCGATAAACAAAACACAAGAAAAATGAAAACAAATTAAAAAATAAAAATAAACATGGAAAACAATAAAAGTTTCATAAGTTTAAAATTAAAAATAAAATTAAGGGCTAGGAAGATGGGTGAGTCAGTAGTGATTGCCACACAAGTTTGGATAACTGTGTTTGCATCTCCTGTACCCTTCCATTCAAATAAGCCAGGCATGGTAGCACTTATTTGTAATTCTAATGCAGGGCAGATGGAAACAAAGGGGTCCTGTGGCTTGCTAATCAGACAGTCTAACAGAATCAGTGAACCTAGAATTACTTTAGAATTATTCAAAACAAAAGGAATACAAGACGTTTTAATTGCAAAGCCAGAAATAACTCATATACAGATTTTGCTGCAAAATACTATTGGGTGAAGGCTACCCAATAGAGGGAATATTATACCAAATAACTGTAGGTCTTAAAAAGAATTGTAAATACCCAAACAAACAAATATGCAGAAAACAACATAAATGCCCCAAATAAATATAGCAAAATATAGCACATAAGTAAACTTAAGTGATATTATCATATAAATATCTGTAAAAGTACTACTGATTCAAAGAATATTTTAACAATGTATTTGAGGATAATGATGAATATAGAAGTCAAAAGTGTGACTATGTTAGCACACATTCTGACAAGCAATACATGCACAATGCCCTGCTACATATTTAAATTTATGTATTATAAAATCTTAAAAGATGGAGTGGGGGTTAAAATTACACACTGATATACTATAGCAAATCTTATGTGTCTACTAAAATTCTAGTTTTAGTCTGAATTATTAATATTTTATTATGTACCTGTATAAAAAGGTATTATAACCATTAGAGATATCGGATATCTAAAAGAGATGTATTTGTTACAATGAGATCAGGAGAATGAGAGAATAAGTTTCTAATATGCAGCGTATTAGCTTAAAAGAATATGAGGAGGTACAAGGATCTTGCTCAGAGACAGCACAAAAAGACAACACAAAGACTGCCAACTGCAAGCCACAGGAACATGTTTTGGAAAAAAAATCAACCCTGATGATACTTTGACCTTGGGATATATAGCACAATTCTGAGAAAATAAATTTTTGTTGCTTAAGTCATCCAAATATTTAAAGACCTGGAAATATTAATAAATTACTTAAAGCCTGGTTGTTTTTGTTTGTTTGGGGTTTTTTTTGGGGGGGGTGGGCTATTGGTTTATTATGGAAGAACTGGCAAGTAACAAAAATGATCAAGACAGCAAAGGACATGAATTAGAATCAAAACATAGTGTTAGAAGGTGAATTGTGTGAAAAGGAAATTGTGAAGAGATGGGAAAATACCAAAGTCATAGAAATATGCTATATTTAAATCTAATGGTTTGAGCAAACAATTTTAATGTAATTAGTCTAAAGAAATAAAGGGGACAAATTAGAATTTTCAAAGAGACCAGATAGCATTACCATTTTACAAAGAAACATACTTAGAATATTGAAAAATGTCAAGATCCTAATAGCAAAATGATAGAAAAATACAGTGTATGAGCATTATTCTTATTCTTAGGAGGCTAATGTAGTGATATTAATATTAGAGTTCATATATGCTAGAAGGACATTTTAAGGAAAAAGCATCTTGCTTTCATAATGATGACATAATTTACCAGGAAGACCTTAAAATATGTAAACTATTTTGTATAGCAACAGTAGTTTAAATTTCATTAAACAATATCTTGTAGATCTATAAGGAGAAACACAAATATATGATTAAAGATACCAAAACACAAGTATTTTTTAAAATTTTAATGTTAATTTTTTAATATTAATATTAAGACTTGCTAGGAAATTAGTAAGAATGAAGATGTTCTTACCATATCTATCAGACAACTAGAATAATAGATATTTATATAACTCTACCCAACTAAACTAGAAAACTCATAATTTGATTCTATGAATTGTTTTGAAAGAGGCTGCAGAAGTCCAGTTCCTCCTAAAATTCAGCCACACCACACTTAACAGTAAGAGACAAAATAGCAAATTCTGTTTTCACTAGTTACCACACTCAGTGTAAGGCTGAGCACTCCATGGCATAAGGAAATTCCTTCAAGTCTGTGTCTTCTATGTTGAGAAAGATTGCTGGTAGGTATGTAGCAGATACTTAATTAATGTTCATGAATGAAAGAATGCATAAAAGCATTCTGTTAGTTCTGAAGCATAACAGCAGACTTTCTCAAAATAGATAGTGTGGGAATATATAAGGAATAAAGATTCAAGATAATTATAGCAAAACTGAACAAATACTGAGATGTTTTGACTCTCTCCATGTGTCTGTTTCACATAACATATGTGTAATGATGACTCTAAAAAGATTAATTAGCTTTTAAAATGTGTGATAAATTAACGTAACTAAATGTGTGTTTAAATAATATATTAGCACATTATTTACAAAATGAAGCTATCTAAAAACAACAGCAAGAAAGTGAAGCTCAAGGAAAAGATGTTGTCAAAATGTCTCTGTAGCATAAGCTGGTAAAGTAATTCCAGGAGCCACCACATGAGTTTTGCTTAATGTTATATTTATTCCAATATTTAGATACATTTTAACCAAGAAAGTAATATAATCCACTTTTTGTTTATTTGTATATATATATGCTGTCATAGTCACTTTTCTCTTTGATACTTTTCTATTGTTATAATAAGATACCATAACCAAGAAACCTTATAGAAGAATGAGTTTACTTAGGGGCTATGGTTTCAGAAGGGTTTAGAGGGCACCCTAATGGCAGGGAGGGTTGTAGCAGGCTTTCTGGGATCATCAACCTCCAAATCATGACATAGAGATTTATTATTAGTTATCAATGTTTGGCCTTATCTTATGCTTGCCACACTAGCTCTTATAACTTACTTTAACCTGTTTCTCTTCATCTACATTTTGCCTCAGGGCTTTTTACCTTTCTTTCATGCTGAATGTCCTAATCCCTGTCTGTCTGTCTGGTGACTGCCTGACTGGCTCCAGGTGACTCCCTTTCTTTCATCCTCATTCTCTCTTCTCCCCCCTCCTTCTCTCATCCTACTTTTTCTCTCTTTCTGCCAGTTACGCCTATCCCACCTCTGCCTAGCTACTGGCCATTCTGCTTTTTATTAGACCAATCAGCTGTCTTAGGCAGGCAAGCAACGCATCTTTACACCATTAAATAAATGCAGCATAAACAAATGTATCACATCTTTACATCATTAACCAAATTTAGCATAAATAAATGGAATACAGCTTTACACAGTTAAGTTACACAACAGGACAGCAGCAGCAAACATGGTCATGGAGTAGCTGAGAGGTCACATCTTGATAAATAACTTCCACGAAAAAAAAGCTAATTGGGAGTGATGTGGGCTTTTGAAAGCTCAAAACTCACCCCCTGTGACACACTTCCTCCCGCAAAGCCATAGCTCTTAATCTTTCCTGAAGAGTTCTATCTACTGGGGAGCAAAATTTTAATCTATGGGGACATCCCTCATTCAAACCACCTCATATATATATGCATGTAAATATGTATATATTTTACTAATATATTAAAGGAAAAAAATCTATGTGCAGATGAATCAGTAAAGCACATTACTATATTTCAAAGCACTTAACTGTTTTCTTGTGTGCTTCAATAGCATACATACCTTACTGATACATTTATTTGATTAGATGAGAGGATTCAATATTACATAGTTGTAAATTCCCAATGTATGTAGTAGATATAAATTTCAGCATTTAAATATAGATAGTATAGATAGGGAAAAAACTGATTTTTCTATAAATGGGATGCATAATTATGGAGTTCAGAACTCCTGAACTGGGAACTCCCTTTCCTGGTTTTCCATGTGTTGGGCCTGGTTTTTCATGCCTGTAGTTACTCACAAGGGAAGCAGAGACAAAAGGGTTACAAATTAAAGGCCATACTTACTTATCTATTGAATCCAAGAACAATCTGATTAATGAAAAGAGTTTGTTTAAAACATTTTAAAGTTATATCTAATTAGAGTGGACATTTTCCTATGGGAGGGCTGCTTAGTGGACAGATCCTCATTATTTTTCTCATTTTCAGTGTCAGTTTTAGCATGTATGTCTGGACAAACCCCACTTCCTCAGTATAAGAACTTAAAGACTCCTAGTAAAAAGAATACTTTGAGGTCTTATGTAGCATATCCAGAAACTGACACCTCACATCTTAGTCATACTCTTCATTATGTCATTTTGCACATTCTAATATGTATAGCTTGACTTTCATGTGGAAACTATAAGAAGAATAATGATTATGATTTGATCCAGTAACCACAAATTATAATGTGTGGTATTAGAAATATTGTGTCTTCGGTGTCATAAAAAAATGAGGCAAGACTACATATTATAGGGAGCTCAAAAAATCTCATGTATTGCTGTGAAAGTAGCTTAGAAATGGTGGTATTTCCACACACATGCATTTACAAAGGATCACCCCTGTAAAACTTACTAGCTGGAAATTAGTGTCAAATATGGGCTTTCAAACAGCAGGATCTGGTGATGGTATATGTTTGCATTCCAGTCCTCTTTGTAAATTTGCAAATGAGATAGCCACTCCTCTCCAGGAGAGTTTTACTGGAATAAAACATTTAGCTCTGGAAAATACATTGCTTCACTCTCTCACCATTGCATTGAATGACCTTTGACACACTCACTACACATGAAAATCTCATTGTGATGTTATATTCTCCAAGATATTGAGAATATTGAGCTTGTTGCCAGCCTCTCTGCTCTCAAATCCTCCAAGTATTTGAATGTCCTTTGGCTTTTCACTGCAAAAATGTGGCACAGAGTGGGGAAGGCAGGAGATATCTACTAAAGATAAGACTTTGGGGTTTCTCTTGAAACCCCCTGCTTCTGCATAGGGTCTTAAAACCTAACAGAAATGAGGCACAGAGTCTGATCATTCTTTTATTTACAACACTATCAGTTAAACCAAGACAAAACTCAAATGCAGAATTTCACTGTTACTAATTCTGGTAAAAAGAAATTGTACATATTCTACCTCTTAAAAAATGGGAGCAGGGTTTACAATACATTACAGGAAAACAAATGTTGGAATTTCAAAATACTGTATTTCACACATGACTTCTGATTGAATTAGTGTGAAACAAAAACCTGGTTTGAAATCAGTATGTATAATAAAAGTATGACTTGTTTACATTTTTTCTAAAAACTGAAATCATTCATGAAGGATGAGAACTACAGTTATCTGTGTGTATAAGTTTACGTATTTGGTACAATTAGAAATTATATCAGTTTATGAAAATGATAGTAGTAGGTCCTCCTCCAGGGTCCAACATGTCTCCACCCACAGGTATTTGGTTAGATTAATAGTAGCAGACATATATTCCTCTGACTTGTCAGTCCTGAAGTCTAGCTAGGCAATTGGTTAGCCCCAAGTGCCAGTATTAAACCTCTGGGATTATCTCACTGTGCTGTTTCATACACCTTACAGCTGGACAGCTTTTCTTTCTTGGTATCTTTCATTGCACCATTCAATAATACTATGGAAGCTGGTTCCTCAGGGAGGAAATTTCCCAGTCAATTCCTCCAATAGGTTCTAAAGTCTGTGCTGTCTTTGGAAAGAGTCTATATTGTTTTTGGAGTTGGTTGGACCCTGTTACCATCCCCTCTGTCAACAAACAGCTTAAAGAGATACTTCTTATGCCTGACACTGGGGGAATTTGGTAGATAGTCTATGATTCTTTGGGGGAGCATCATCATCTCCTGTGGCATAACTCCATTGTATGTGTGTATATATGTGTGGGGGTGGGGGGGTATGTGTTTTAAGCTTATTTAGCTTTTTCAAACATTATTTATTCCTCAATCCTCCCTGTCATCTGCATCACCCTCTCTTACTCATCCCTTGATAGAGTGTCCTCATTTCCCTCTTCATAGTACCTGTGTCCGTTATGACACTGTCTAAAGCTTCTCTTTGCTCCATAATTCTTTTTCATTTCTTGGCATCTGCAATTACATCTGGTTATAACTCAAATCTAAAGATTCAGAACCAGGATCGATATATTAGAGGGAACATGTGTCATTTTTCTATTGGATCTGAGTTACCTCATTCAGTGACATAGTTTGCAGTTCTAGTCATTTACTTGCAAATTTCATGATTTCCTTTTTCTTTACAGCTGAATAGGAGTTCATTGTGTATATGCACCACACTTGCATTATCCATTCATCCATCATCCATTCATTAGATGAAGGACTTCTAGGTTGCTTCCCTTACTAGCTGTTGTGAATAGAATGGTATGGAATACGGCTGAGTATGTACATCAAAAATTTCATTAACATTAAAACTTAAGATATGTTTTAATGAAAAGAATCATTGTTTAAAATGAAATTGGTAATTACTCTTCAATCCTTGAAATTAAACAAGCTCATAGAACAATCTAATCACTGGTCATGAAATCATCGTTGCAAGATCAATTCTTTGAAAGTTTCAAATGAAATTGTTTTAAAATGTCCTGAATGCTATTCGGTTGACCAATCCCACTACTGTGTATTTATAACCAAAAGGAATTAAATCAGTCATCTGAGGAAATATATGTGCTTTTGTGTTTATTGACTCACTATCCATAATACTCAAGAAATACAGGAAGCACAAATGTCTATCAGTTGAATATGTAAAGAAATTAAGATACGTCTGTCACAAAAGAATGAAATCCTGCCATTTGTAACTACATAAACAAAACTAGAGATAATTAATCTAAGTAAAATTAGCCAGGCTCTGAAAGATAAGATTTTGCTTTCAAATGGAATATTCAAATATTGATTTCATAAAAGTTAAGCGTTTAATAGTGTTTTCTTAATCTGGGGAAAATGAAAGATTAAGGAGAGTTAATCAATAGGTACTAAGTAACCATTAGATAAAGTAGATCTGTTATATAAAATATTGACTATAGATGTCTTAATAAACTATACATTTCAGACAGATAGAACAGATTTTGAGTGTATATTTTAATCTGAAAGGAGCAGTAAAATCCTTATTGCATAGATATATTTGCCATTGTTTAAATGATACACTACATATGCATGGATTGAAGCAGAAATTCTTTTTTTTCCTTTTTTTTATTTTACAATACTATTCAGTTCTACATAACAGTCACAGATTTCCTTGTTCTCCCCCTTCCTGCCCCCTCCCCTTTCTCCCAGCCCACCCCCCTTTCCCACCTCCTCCAGATCAAGGTCTCCCCCGAGGACTGAGATTTACCTGATAGACTCAGTCCAGACAGGTCCAGTCCCCTCCTCCCAGATTGAGCCAAGCATCCCAGTATAAGGCCCAGGTTTCAAACAGCTATCTCATGCAGCGAGCCCAGGACCTGGTACCACTGCCTAGATGCCTCCCAAACAGATCAAGCCAATCAACTGTCTCACCTATTCAGAGGGCCTGATCCAGTTGGGGGCCCCTCAGCCTTTGGTTCATAGTTCATGTGTTTCCATTCATTTGGCTATTTGTCCCTGTGCTTTATCCAACCTTGGTTTCAACAATTCTCGCTCATATAAACCCTCCTCTTTCCTGCTAATTAGACTCCCAGCGCTCCACCTGGGGCCTAGCCATGGATGTCTGCATCCAGATTCCTCAGTACTTGGATGGGGTTTCTGGCACAACTATTAGGGTGTTTGGCCATCCCATCACCAGAGTAGGTCAGTCCCAGCTATCTCTCGGCCATTGCCAGCAGTCTTTTGTGGGGGTATCTTTGTGGATTTCTGTGGGCCTCTTTAGCTCTTTGTTTCTTCCTTTTCTCATGTGGTCTTTATTTACCATGGTCTCCTATTCCTTGTTCTCCCTCTCTGTTCTTGATCCAGGTGGAATCTCCTGCTCTCTTTCCCTTGACCCTCGCCGTTCATTGCTCCCACTCATGTCCAGGCTGTTCATGTAGATCTCATCCATTTCTCCATCATTGGGTGATCCCCGTGTCTTTCTTGGGGTCCTGTTTTCCAGGTAGCCTCACTGGTGATGTGAGTCCAGTCATGCTTATTCCACGTCTAGTGTCTAGTATCCTCCTATGAGTGAGTACATACCATGTCTGTCTTTCTGAGTCTGGGTTACCTCACTCAGGATGATTTTTTCTAGATCCATCCATTTGCCTGCAAACCTCATGATGTCATTTTTTTCTCTGCTGAGTAGTATTCCATTGTGTATATGTGCCACAATTTATTTATCCATTCTTCAATTGAAGGGAATCTAGGTTGTTTCCAGGTTTTGGCTATTACAAACAATGCTGATATAAACATAGCTGAGCAAGTGCTCTTGTGGTATTATTGAGCATTTCTTGGGTATATGCCCAAGACTGGTATAGCTGGATGTTGGGGGAGATTGATTCCCAATTTTCTAAGAAAGCGCCATATTGAATTCCAAAGTGGTTGTACAAGCTTGCATTCCAACCAGCAGTGGAGGAGAGTTCCCCGAGTTCCACATCCTCTCCAGCATAAAGTGTCCTCAGTGTTTTTGAACTTAGCCATTCTGACAGGCTTAAGGTGGTATCTTAGAGTTGTTTTGATTTGCATTTCCCTGATGATTAGGGATGTTGAGCAATTCCTTAAATGTCTTTCAGCCATTTGAGATTCCTCTGTTGAGAATTCTCTGTTTAGTTCTATGGCCCATTTCTTAGTTGGACTGTTGGTCATTTTGATGTCTAATTTCTTGAGTTCCTTATCTATTCTGGATATTAGCCCTCTGTCAGATGTGGGGTTGGTGAAGATCTTTTCCCATTCTATAGGCTGTCGTTTTGCCTTGTTGACTGTATCCTTTGCTCTACAAAAGCTTCTCAGTTTCAAGAGATCCCATTGATTGATTGTTTCTCTCAGTGTCTGTGCTACTGGTGTTATATTTAGGAAGTGATCTCCTATGTCAATGCATTCAAGACTACTTCCTACTTTCTCTTCTAGCAGGTTCAGAGTAGCTGGATTTATGTTGAGGTCCTTGATCCACTTGGACTTAAGTTTTGTTCACGGTGACAGATAAGGATCTATTTGCAGCCTTCTACATGTTGATATCCAGTTATGCCAGCACCATTTGTTGAAGATGCTTTCTTTTTTCCATTGTACACTTTTGGCTTCTTTGTCAAAAATTATATGTTCATAGGTGTGTGGGTTAATGTCAGGGTCTTCAATTCCATTCCATTGGTGCACATGTCAGTTTTTATGCCAATACCAAGCTGTTTTTATTACTGTAGCTCTATAGTAGAGCTTGAAGTCAGGGATTGTGATGTCTCCAGAGGTTGTTTTATTGTACAGGATTATTTTGGCTATCCTGGGTTTTTTGTTTTTCCATATGAAGTTGAGTATTATTCTTTCCAGGTCTGTGAAGAATTGTGTTGGTATTTTGATGGGGATTGCATTGAATCTGTAGATTGCTTTTGGTAAGATTGCCATTTTTACTATGTTAACTCTACCTATCCATGAGCATGGGAGATCTTTCCATTTTCTGACATCTTCTTCAATTTCTTTTTTCAGGGACTTAAAGTTCTTGTCTTATAGGTCCTTCACTTGCTTGGTTAGTGTTACCCCAAGGTATTTTATGTCATTTGTGGCTATTGTAAAGGGTGATATATCTCTGATTTCCTTCTCAGCTTCTTTGTCCATTGTATATAGGAGGGCTACTGATTTTTTTGAGTTGATCTTGTATCCTGCTATGTTGCTGAAGGTGTTTATAAGCTTTATCAGTTCCTGGGTGGAATCATTGGGGTCACTCAAGTATACTATCATGTCATCTGCAAATAGGGAAAGCTTGACTTCTTCCTTTCCAATTTGTATCCCCTTAATCTCCTTATGTTGTCTTATTACTCTGGCTAGAACTTCAAGTACTATATTGAATAAGTATGGGGAGAGTGGACAGCCTTGCCTCATTCCTGATTTTAGTGGAATTGCTTTGAGTTTTTCTCCATTTAATTTGATGTTGGCTGTTGGCTTGCTGTAAATTGCCTTTATTATGTTTAGGTATGTTCCCTATATTCCTGATCGCTCCAAGACTTTTATCATAAAGGGGTGTTGGATTTTGTCAAATGCCTTTTCTGCATCTAGTGAGATGATCATGTGTTTTTTTTTCTTTGAGTTTGTCTATATGGTGTATTACATTGACGGACTTTCATATGTTGAACCACCCTTGCATCCCTGGGATGAAGCCTACTTGATCATGGTGGATAATTGTTCTGATGTGTTCTTGGGGTCTGTTTGCTAGTATTTTATTGAGTATTTTTGCATCAATGTTCATGAGGGAGATCGGTCTGTAGTTCTCTTTGTTTGTTGTATCCTTGTTTGGTTTGGGAATCAGGGTTATTTTAGCCTCATAGAAGGAGTTTGGTAATGTCCTTTCTGTTTCTATTATGTGGAACAATTTAGAGAGTATTGGTATTAACTCTTCTTTGAAGATCTGGTAGAATTCTGGGCTGAAACCATCTGGTCCTGGGCTGTTTTTGGTTGGGAGACTTTTAATGACTGTTTCTATTTCCTTAGGGGTTATTGGACTATTTAAATAGTTCATCTGGTCTTGATTTAACTTAGGTATGTGATACCTATCCAGAAAATTGTCCATTTCTTTTAGTTTTTCCAGTTTTGTGGAGTAGAGGTTTTTGAAATATGACCTTATAATTCTCTGGATTTCCTCAATGTCTGTTGTTATAGCCCCCTTTTCATTTCTGATTTTGTTGACTTGGATTCTCTCTCTCTGTCTTTTGGTTAGTTTGGATAAGGGCTAGTCTATCTTGTTGATTTTCTCAAAGAACCAACTCTTTGTTTCATTAATTTTTTGTATTATTCTCTTAGTTTCTATTTTATTAATTTCACCTCTCAATTTGATAATTTCCTGGCATCTATTCTTTCTGGGAGACTTTGCTTTTTCTTGTTCTAGAGCTTTCAGGTGTGCTCTTATGTCACTAGTGTGAGATTTCTCCAACTTCTTTATGTGGGCATTTAGTGCTATGAATTTCCCTCTTAACACTGCTTTCATAGTGTCCCATAAATTTGGGTATGTGGTGTCTTCATTTTCATTGATCTCTAGGAAGTCTTTAATTTCTTTCTTTATTTCTTCCTTAACCCATTGGTGATTCATTTGATCATTATTCAGTTTCCATGAGGTTGTAGGTTTACTGTAGTTTTTGTTGTTGTTGAAATCTAACTTTAAACCATGGTGGTCTGATAGAATACAGGAGGTTAATCTAATTGTTTTGTATCTGTTGAGATTTGCTTTGTGGCCAAGAATGTGGTCGATTTTAGAGAAAGTTCCATGGAGTGCTGAGAAGAAGGTATATTCTTTTTTGTTAGCATGGACTGTTCTATAGTTATCTATTAGGTCCATTTGGGTCATGACATCAGTTGTGTCCTTTATTTCTCTGTTAAGTTTCGATTTGGGAAATCTGTCCAGTGGTGAAAGTGGGGTGTTGAGATCTCCCACTATTAATGTGTGGGGTTTTATATGTGGTTTAAGCTTTAGTAATGTTTCTTTTACATATGTGGGTGCCCTTGTGTTTGGGGCATAAATGTTCAGAACTGAAACTTCATCTTGTTGGATCTTTCCCGTGATGAGTATGTACTGCCCTTCTTGATCTCTTTTGATTGATTTTAGTTTGAAGTCTATTCTGTTGGATATCAGGATGGCTACCCCCGCTTGTTTCTTAAGACCATTTGATTGGAAAGTCTTTTCCCAGCCTTTTATTCTTAGGTAGTGTCTGTCTTTGAATTTGATATGTGTTTCTTGTATGCAGCAGAAAGATGTGTCCCGCTTTCGTATCCATTCTGTAAGCCTATGTCTTTTTATAGATGAATTAAGTCCATTGATATTAAGGGATATCAATGACCAGTAATTGTTCATCCCTGTTATTTTTGGTGGTAGCGTGTGTGTACTTCTCTTCTTTGGGGTTTACTGCTGTGGCTTTATCTATTGCCTGTGTTTTTGAGTTTGTATCTGACTTCCTTTGGTTGGAATTTTCCTTCTAGTGCTTTCTGTAGGGCTGGGTTTGTGGATAAGTATTGTTTGAATCTGGCTTTGTCTTGGAATGTCTTGTTCATTCCATCTATGATGATTGAAAGTTTTGCTGGGTGTATTAGTCTGGGCTGACATCCATGGTCTCTTAGTGTTGAAGCAGAAATTCTTGAGATGGAGCAGGAAGTAACAAGAAACATTTCTGGCTAAGGATTAGAGGTATGTGAAAAGAACTTTTCAAATGTCCTTCCGAGACAAGATAATTATAATTATTTCCATATAATAGATTTTATAATAGTGTAAAGGATAAATGAAATGATCTATTTTAGATAAAAAAGGAAACCTCTAAACATAATATTAAATCGTTACATATCTTGGCCTCTTTATCTTTGCTATTTTGCATGTCTTAATATTGTTGATTGATTACTCTAAAAGAAATTGGATCTCAGGTTTTCTTTTGCTTTCCTTTTCTTTATTTTTACTGATCGTGTAATTATTTATTTAGTTTTATTTATTTATTTAAAATCTCATTGAGTATTCATGGCAGGCCTAGAGCTGTCAATGTAGAACAGGCTGGCATCAAACTCACAGAGATCCCACTGACTCTGTCTCTTGAGTGACTGTTTTAAAGGCATGTACTACAAAACCTGCCAAAGAGGACTGGATGATGCATGGAACAGTCCCTGAGCCTGCCAGGTATTTTGATCATTGTATTTTCTCATTCTAAAAGGGGAAGATATAGAATTGTTGTTGGAATGAATGTTTCTGCAGGTGTCCGGATAAGAAACTGATCATATCATTGATTTTTAGTAAAGCAATATGCAAGCAGCTTGAGAACAGAAAATAATAAAACACACAGTATTCACTTTCATTATTCTAGCTATCCCAGTTCCTTGGAAAATTTACAATTTTTCCTTTGTTCTCTGAATGTCATAATTGCAATATAATATGCAGATGATTTTCTTAAGGAAAAAATAAAAAAAACAGTGATTTATCATAAAAGTTTAATAACTCAATGGCTAAGATAATATGATTTCACAAAAATGTCTAAAGATAAATTTTTAAATGTTTAAAGAAAGATATAAATTCATGTGAAATGTTATAAAAATACTTTACAAATATACAAATTTAATGAGTAACCATGGCATAAGACAAATATTTAAGTCTTATATTTCATGTTGAACAAGTGAAAGTAACTGTGAATTATTATTATAACTGAAAACTTTCTTTAACCCAGCAAAACTGCATTGTTTCTAGAAACACAGAGCTTCATAAATATAATGATACCAATGTGGTGGTATTGTGTTCCCCAAAATATTGTGTATGCTAATAAACTTATCTGGGTTCAGAGAAGAGAACAGCCACAATATTAAACATAGAGGATAGGCAGTGGTAGCACATGCCTTTAATCCTAGCATTCCAGAGGCAGAATTCCCTCTGGAATCTCTGTGAGTTCAAGGCCACATTGGAAACAGCCAGGCATGGCGACTCATGCCTTTAATCCCAAGAAGTGAGCCTTCAATCCCAGGGAGTGGTGGCAGATAGCAGAAAGGTATATAAGGCGTGAAGACCAGAAACTAGAAGCATTTTGCTGCTTAAGCTTTTAGGCTTTTGAGCAACAGTTCAGCTGAGACCCATTCTGGATGATGACTCAGAGGCTTCCAGTCTAAGGAAACAGGATCAGCTGAGAAACTGGCAAGGTGAGGTAGCTGTGGCTTGTTCTGCTTCTCTGATCTTCCAGCATTTACCCCAATCCAGGTTTGATCTTATTAATAAGAACTTTTTAAGATTCCTGCTACATACCAATGTGGACCTTACATAGTTTTCTTGGAAACAGAACCTTGGAATTCAAACATATTTTATGATGAGAACAGATCTGTACAATGAATATCTTAATGCATATTTAAGGAATGTGATGAAATCTCTGCATGATATAGAATAGAAAAAATATAACACAGATTGTTATTCATTTATAAAACATTTAGAAACTCTTATTTGTAATGCTACTATTTAGAATGCAAATGTTCCCTGAAATGTTTTAGGTCTAATGACTTTCACCAAAATATTATCAGCTTAATAATAAATTTCAATGTAACCAACAATAAAATTGACAAATAGTGTAATTTTTCTTATCACAAATCAGTAATTTCAAGACTTAGAAAGGTGCTGACTGAATGGAAAGAAACCTCCACTTTCTAACAACCACTGATGTAGAAGAATTTGTGACCTTGGCATTCATAATAGTAAACTGTGGGTCAAGATAATTTCTATACTCACTTTTTAATATTTAATCAAAAACAATAATCGAAAACAAAAAATCACTTGATAATGCCAATTAAATTGCTATTCTCCAACAGACACACACATAATTTTATGATATTTCTGATTTTTTATTTTGATTTGTAAAGAAAATTAATCACTCATACATTCTTCATTTACTGAATTATTAAGTGTCAAATAATGACTGAGGTGTTTACTAATGTATTTCAACTGTTTCAGATTATATATCATTCTATAGTCATCATACTGTTTTAAAATTGCTGATCAACAAAGCATCTCTAAATGCAGACTCTGGGTTAATGACCTTGTTAATAAACTAATCTAAATGCATGCCTCTGGGCATCTGTAAAGAAGACAGTTCTGAGAAAGCTGCAGAAGAAAAAAAGAAGCTTTGAATAATGCATGTGTTTATTCCCTTCTATCTCCCTGCCTTCTGCTTGTAATGATATGTTTTGATAGTTGTAAATACCAGGGATTTGTGGATGAAAGATATTTCCTACCTTAAGGTATTTTACCAATCTTGAGATTTGACATATCATTGGATCATTCCAATAGCAAAACAGGTAAATTCTGTTTAATCTTAAGCTGAAAAATGGTAATGATTACATATAAGCTTTAGTAGAAATGATAAACATTTTGCAAAACTGTAATTACATTAATAAGTTTGAGCAACAGCATGTTTCAGTGAAACATATGAGATCTGTGACAGATATTAAACAGCCATTAACTTTTAAATAGGGATATAATGTTTGTCAGAGTATTCGTGCCTTATTCTAGCCACCTTATAAAGATTTGGATGGTTTTTGTTTTGTGGTTCACCTAGGTCTTCAGATTTTGATCGTCCTCTTCACTTCATGGAAATAAATTAGTATTCATCACAGGAAAACCAAACACTGTTCACTGTCTTTGGTATGCTTTAGCAATATGATTCCAGCAAAACTGCATTGTTTTCAGAAATACACAGCTTCATAAATACAATGATACCAATGTGGACCTTACAGGAGTGTAGGTCTCTCACTGTATATACAAAGATTGCATCCACATCATGAAATCGTCATTGTGCGATGCTACTCCTGAGTGATTGTGAACACATTTTTATTCAGCCCATCTAGGTAAACTATAGCAAATCAAAGTAAGTATACCACAAAAGTTGAACTTGGTGAGTCAGTGAGTTTTCTTGGGGTTTCTTACAGGAGAGTGGTGAAGGATTAATTACAAGGAACAAAAGTGGCTCATAAGTCTGTTGCATCCCCAAAGCCCATCCCAGCATGGGTAACAGCTCATGAATGCTTAGGTTAGATCTCACTGTATCATGAGAATGTCCTTCCAGGCAGTTCAAGTAATCTGTATCTCTTAAACTCAGCTGGTCTACATGTGTCTATCTGCAGTTCTTACTGCAGATAGAGGCTTTGGAAGTAATGGTGGACTAAATCAGGTCAGGTTAAGAGACTACTTGACACTTCTGAGTTACGTGCTGAGTTTAAGGAGCTTCCCTGGAGGATGGAATATTTCACCCCCTTTAGAACATCCTGAGTCTTGTTGAGCTCTCCAAGATGGAAGATTTTTGTCTTAGAGGAAATTACTAGATGGCATTGACTCATATTTGTTTAATGCTGTATGCCTTTACACAAATTAGTCACCTGTCTAGAATAGTGGTGAATAATCACATTCTGAAGTGGTGTTAAGTAAATGATAATTATACTAAAATCCGTAGACCCAGGAAGGCTAAGTAACAAGGGCTGGGTGATTTCTAAGAAGACATGTGGATTTTCCTGAGGAAGAGAAATAGAATAGGTTTTGAGGGAAGACTGGGGATGAGTGGGACTGGGAACAGGTGGGATCTGGTGGATGGGGGAATATGGAGGCAAAGAGGATGGGAAGAATTGACTCGAAGTAGAGCACATTTAGGAGACAGTGTGCAACCCTAGTGAAGGGGCCTCCTGCACAGAAGGGACTCACTCCCTCCCAGACCCCACATTAGGCACAAAACACACCCAAACAACTGTTTTCACAGAGCGATACTTTATTAATAGGGAAGAATATTTAAAATGTCTGCTTTCTGACTCTGACAGAAACACAGCAGCAAATGACCTTGCAGGTATTATTTTTAAGAGGAGAAGAAGGGGAGGTCTGTGTTAGAATGGGCTAGAATGTGCTGATAAAGGAGATAAGGCATGGGGGAGAAGGGAAAGGAGACAAGGGTAAGAGGACAGGGGTGTTTGTCCTGGAGGGATAAAGGACTAACTCTGGGTAGAAAGGAAACATGCGACTCATAGGCAAATGGTTTATAAAAGTAAAATGGGAAACCCTGTGATGGAATGAGGTGTTTAATTTTAATGTTAATTAGGTGAGCCAAAGGGGACTTCTGATTGCTGGACTTCAATACTTCGTTAGCTGAACCTATATCAGGAGGAAGAAGTGGCCAACTAAGGGGATAGACCTTGGTGGCTAGCTTTAGGAATGTAATCTAACAGTTTTTTAGCAAGGCAGAGGGAATGGGGGATAAGAAAAGGCCTGCCAGAGCCACATGCTTGAGTGGTCTCTTCACTTAGTGCAGTAGAAACTCCCAGGATTCTACCAAGGTGACTCTAGTGAGGCCTCCTTGTAATTGAGGACACAGAGCCAGAACTGGCCATCTCCTGTAACCATGCAACTTCCAGTAGTGAAACTGGGACCACAACCCAACCACAAAACCTTTGGTCTACAGTCTATCCTGCCTGCAAGGTATTCTGAAAAAGAAAAAAAAAAAAAAAAAAATGGAGGCGCGGAACTTGTGGGAATAGCCAACCTCTGATTGGTTTAATTTGAGGCCCACAGCCACTAGAGGAAATCCATGCCTGATACTTCCAGGATGGCCAGAAAGCAGTGGCTGGATAGCGCAGAGACTTACGATAGCAAAAATAATCAATAACAGATGATATTCTGCTATACTTATAGATTTGTGCCCAGCCTAATCGTCATCAGAGAAGCTTCTTTCAGCATTTGAAGAAGCAGATGCAGAGTCTCCTTGCCAAACACTAGGTAGAGGGAGCCAAAATTGGAGATCTCCATTGGGTCCCTCCATGTGGAGCTCAGGGAACCAGAGACCATAATGTGTGTGTGTGTGTGTGTGTGTGTGTGTGTGTGTGTGTGTGTGTGTGTGTGTGTGTGTGTGTGTGTGTGTTACGGTTGTTAGCTTGGTGGTTTTTGGGACTCCTAATGATGGCAGTGGGTGTGTGTCTTACTCTTTTGCCTGCTCTTGGGACCTTTTTCCTCTTACTGGGTTGCTTCTTCCAGCCCTGATATAAGGGTTTGTGCCTAGTCTTATTATCTCTTGTTTTGCCATGTTCATTTGATATCCGTGGGAGGTCTGCTCTTTTCTGAAGGGAAAAAGAAGAGTGGATCAGGGGGAGAGATACTAGTAATCTACTCTCAGTTTTTGCCACAAACATTGCTGTGCTACCATTAAAACAAGCTATCAAATGAGATGCTGGTTAGATGTTATCTAGTTATGTATCTTTACTGCGAAAAATGGCTTCCAGTACTTTTATTGTATACTTGGAGATAGAAGAAAGGAACGGGTTCTTCCTTCAATAAGAGTGGACATATAGGCTGTGGGTACAAAGAAATGGATAAATTTGGGGTGCTTTTAGAGTATTCAAAGTATTCCAGTTTCTTTACTGGAATCTGATGAAAGTGACAGAATATCTTCACTGTAGCTACAGACACCATCTTGGGTTTTCATTACCTTCATGCATGAACCATCAAATATCATATGTAATGTAAAGAACATGGTCTCTGGTTCCTTGTGTCATTTCCAGTGATCCACCCATGCTTAGGGCATATTATAGTATTTCCTACTACTGACATTTTAACCTTTCATACCCTCTTTTACTTAATATTCATACTCCTGTCAATCAAATTAAGCTACTAAATAACCCGTTCACAGACATTTTATGCCCATTTCATCGTAATATAGGGGCTAGTTTAGTTTATCACATACAAACTGGTTAATCCTGTCAGTATTTTACTCATCATAGTTGGATTTTAATTCACTTCTTTTAATTATGACTAATGTATTTTAGGCTATAATAGCCATGGTGATATGATTTCCCCCACTTCAAACACAGGGCCTATCATGTATTAGGATTGAATAAATATTATTCACAAAATTGATGAGATGATTCACAGACTGAGGACTAAAATTTACTATTGATTTTCTACCACATCTTCTTCATTGTTATTTATCTTTAAGACCTTGAAGTATATCTTAGCACATTCAATCTGTGGCCTTCCTTATTATGAACAATTCAGTCTTATTTTTGTTTCTTTGACCTCTGTTTCTCATTAGCTGTGATTTTTGCTCCAAGGCCTAAATGGAAAACAGAAATCTCTCCTTTGAAAAATATTTTAAATTTCTCAAAATATTCTCACTAAGAAAATGTCTTCTGAATTTTTTTAAAACATTGTTTACTTTATACTTTTATGATTAAGTGACTTTATAAAAGTGTTTTAAGATGAGCAATGCAAAATATGTTCCTTTTTCATTAATATGTCAGTTTATTATGTGTCGGTTCTACATTTTTTTAGGAACAGGGGATTTGGGCAGAGTGGTTGACATAGAAACAAGACAAATTATGTATTTCAACTTAATCCTAGGTTGGTTACTAGGTAACCATATGGAGAATAGAAATAAAGGTCATAAAAATGACAAAGAAAGACACAAGAATAATCAGTTAACAGCATTGTCTCTCAGTTACATTAAATATAAATAAGGAGCATTTTTATATTAAATGAGGAAGGCAAAGTCATCTAGTTTAAACACAGGGAAAAACATGATATTAAAAGACTCAAAGAAAACTCAAGGTTCTGGAAGATAAAAAAGTTGTTTTTCCTTCAGAAGTCTCAGTCAAATGTGACATAACCTATTAGACATACCCACAAATGATGGAAAGTTCAGCACATAGACTAAGGGTTAAAGAATATGTTTTGGATTTTAGGGCAGCATCCCCCACCAAAAAAAATGTCAAATACAAAGTATATCTGTATGAGCTTATTTTATTAATAGTGAATTCATTTTTACAAAATAAATAGTATATTAACAGATGAAATATTAACTAGGCAATTCCTTAAAATGAAAAAATTCATTATTACATGCTAAAAAATCTCACTGTACCCATTCATCAGACAATGATGCATCCAGATGTACCCTAAAATCACAGGCATTAAAATCCTAGTGTAGATGTTGTAGAAACTATATTCAAAAATTCATAATTTTTGGTGATTTAAATGTTCTTCACAAACTTTAAAGAAATAGAAAAGAGTAAACTAACCATATTAAAATTATTTAAAATATTTACACTTAAAACTATATTGCCCTTGGATCCAAGTAAATAGAAGAATGTATGAACTCTGTTCTTACCCTGGCGTGTCAAGAGCATCCTCCATGGACTGGCTTCCTCATCTGATACCACAGTAATAATTCCTTACCTTGAAGACTCCTCAAACTCTCCCATGACCCCAAACTCACACTAAAGTTGTCTAGTAAATGCAATAGGCTTCAACTGGTAAGGTTATCTTCAGTATATAATTATGATCCACTTTTAATAGAATGGCCTGGAACGTCAAACATTTCTTGGGACTAATACGTTATTTCTACAAAACCTAAGTAGAACATGTACCACTTTAATTTATTTTTTTCCTTTGTACTATTATTGTCTTTTTACTAAAATTATTTATTCTCTCATTTAAGTCATCAAAAGCCAATATTTGTTCAAAACTCCAGTTACTAAATCCATTGTGAAAAGAAAAAAAATTGCTCACGTTTCCCTGCATGCTCTCAGTTAAAACTTGTGGTTTGGGTCATCATAAAAAGAGCAAAGCAGTATCTTTGGTGGAATAATTGGAAGCTGGAGTTCATACAAAGAAAGAAGGGTGATGCTCCATCAAGAATGATGATGTGACCAATGCTAGATAAAACTATGTATGCATCACCAGTACTGTTGTGGTAAAAGGGGTTTCTAGAAGACATAATTTGTGAAGAAGAATATTGCTCTTTTTTATGATATAGTGAAACATAAAATGAGTGGGAGATACTGTCTTTGGCAGTGGAGAAATTCAGCAATATATATTAAAGCCCAAAAGGAAAAACAGGATATGAAAACGATTCTTGTGCATTGGTTGAACCACATTTAAATGTCAATGATAACTCTTTAATAATTATTTTGAATTTTCTTAATTTACAAATGTGTGGTCCAAAAGCTGCTGCTACCAAGGCTGATAATCTGAGTTCAGTCCTCACGTACACATAGTGGAAGAAGGGATCTGACATCTTTAAGTGGTCACCTTACATTCACAGGAATGCTGTGTTATGATTATCTCAACACACACCCCCACTCACACACACAGAATAATTATTTTAATATTTTAAAGTAAGATATTTCACACACTTCAATTTTGTGCAAAAACCACTTTTGTCCCTCATAAAATAATCCCTTACATACTAACTAACCACACAGTTCCAAAACTACACCAGATCCTTGAAACCATCACTTTATTTTTAAAGTATTACCCAATTTAAAAAGACATTTCATAGAGATAGAATTATGCATGATTTGGGCATTTTCTCTGAATCCTTTTACTCATAATGCTTTTAGGGTTCAGTCATGTTATAATGAGTGCTAGTACCTCATATCTTTATTTTGTGATAAAAGTACATTCATTAGTGAGCTATTATTTTTTTTTCTTTTTAAAAACTTTTTTTAATTAAGAAAATTTCCATTCATCCTACATATAAGTCACAGATTCCCCTGCCTTCCATCCTCTCACCCCTCAGCCCCCCCCACCAATCCACCCTGCATTCCCACCTCCTCTAAGGCAAGGTCTTCCATGAGGAGTCAGCAGAGCCTGGCACATTCAGTTGAAGCAGATCTAAGGCCCTCCTCCCTGCGCCAAGGTTGTGCAAAGTGTCTCATCAATTCATAGGTTCATATGTAATTGGGTTATTTCCATTTTTGCCTATTCTCAATAATGAGGATAATTCCAATAAGATTTTTGTCAATATATAAGTCTCAAGTATAACAAACACACACACACACACACATATATATATATACATATTTGTATTATATATACTTATAATATCAAAATAAATCTGTACTTATTTGCTTAGTAGTCATACTGTTTAATGAAATGGCCTCAAATACACACCAGTAACAAATCATGATTCTCAATTTTTAAACATGCTCTCCTTTATTTATTACATAGTCAGTGGAACCTAGTGAATGGAGCCAATAAATGAGGTAGACTAAAATCCCATGCAATAGGTAACTTATTCAGAGCATCAGACAATTTATTCTCTGAGGGTTAAAAAGAATCACATGATTAAAGTGTTAAGTCACAAGGTCATACCACACATGATAAAAATATGCTTTTCCATAGAGGCATAAAATAATAACAGCTGAGGTAACCTCACTTCAATTTGTGACAACTTGGAGGAACACAAAAACACATTCCAAAATGATTCTTTGTTTTGAAGAAATCAAGGTCAAAAAATTCTTGCCTTGTTTTCTTGGAGTTTTCTCACAAACACTCAAAATTCTCAGGAGTCCATTTTGGACTGTTTTCTGACAATATGCCAGTGGCAAATATCTATAGAAGATAGACATATATATAATATATAAACATATGACAGATTGATGAATAAAGGATAGCTGTACGAGTATCTTATGTATTTGTGTATGTTTTTTGTTTCTTTATCAATCAATACTGAATAATTTTATTTAGATAGTGTCCAGTAATATTTTAATTATTTTAGTTCTTTTAGTATTACTGTTGTTTTCCAAGTAGATGCTCTAGAGTTAAAATCAGCTTTTTAACTTATAATAAGTTAGTTCATATGTTCAATGATTTTTGTATATTAAAAAATTCACTTCTATATAATGCCTCCATCTTTTGTACTATCTTGTCTTATAAATGGCATGCTTATATAATATAAATGAATACTAAAGGCTTAGGAACCTAAGTCATAAAGTCTCAGCTACTCTACTAGTTTCTGAAAAGCATTAGTAATCATAGGTCACATCTCCTTAGTGTTATGCTCATATCCTGGGTCTTCCTCTTACTTCCAAGATGACAATGGACAAGGTTCTTGGACATTCTTTATCTTGTACTTTTTCAGTACAAACAGGAATACAATTCCTGAAAACATAGTTCAAGGCAAATACATTTACAAAATAGATTAAAAAATAGAAATCTCAAAGTATATAGATTGTTTTCATATACTCTGTATTCTATTATATAAAATAAAAAATTTAAAATCATTAATTTTTTCATCTAAGATTTCATTTGTGACAACAGACTGTTAGGTAAAATTGCCATCTATAATTTCTTATATTAATATTTTTGGAAACTATGCAAATTAATTAGCAAACCATTGCAGTTAAAATTCAGTTTTAGTTCTCGCATTTCTTGAGAACAACTTTCTCACTTTGGAACGAAAATATCATTAAATTTCATTACAGCCAAACATTGTTTCACCTTTGATTTGGGGCATCTGAAATTTTTCTGGAGATTAGGATTCTGCAAAGGGCTGTTTTATTGCTCCTCCGTGGTAGGCAAGGAATTAGAGAGATCATTGAGGGCAGCTGCTAAAGCTGTGCTGAATTACTTTTCTAGACTCTAAGAACACAAGCAGACAAGTTCTTATCAGTGTGTTTGTGGAGTCAGACTTTTGCTTTTTAACCTCACATCATTGACCTCATGCATTGACAGACAGGAAGTGAACTTTGGCTAGACTGAAAATCATTTGTGAACACTCTCTCTCCTTTGTGACACTCCTCAGATAAGAAACATTGTCCCCTAAATTCTAAATAGTCACCAGTACTCTCAGTACTTTTGCACAATTATCTGAAACCTCCCAAAATAGGACCCACACTATAGTTGGCACAAAGCAAATTTCCATTTTAATTCTTGTATTTCTTAAAAGTAACATTCTCACCTGAGAATGAATATACCAAATTCATTATAGCCAAATTCCTTTGCACCTTTGAATCTGGCCCCTGAAAACTGACAGCTTCAGGGAGACTTTTGAAGATACTTTCTGATGGCCTTCAGAAAGCTCTAAATGTATTTATTCTATATAAGATCCAAATAAATTTCATAATTTATTTAAAGATGACTCTGATGTCTGTATATATTTTGGCACTCATGTAAATTTCGTGGAAAACTACTGTCAACAGTGAACATTGTCTTCTTTCTCTCTTTGGTTTTCCATTCCAACTGGAATATCTTCTTAGAGTACCATTTTGACAATGAGGAGGAAGGAATAAAGATGAAAGATCTTCAACAAGTAGCCCTGTACTCCCAGGGAAAGGTCACTCAAGGTATTTTACATAGCTATATGCTTTCATGGAAGACTTCTAATCAGGCAAGCCATTCTGATGGAACAGTATTGTACAGTCCAATTTTATTTGGCACAAAATCAGACTACATAGCCTGCTATTTATTACCAGGCTACCTAGAAGGTGCTTACAAAGTCATGAGTCTTTGTACTAATGTAGACAACAGGCCATTATGAACTGTAACTTTAGTTTGGGGAGAAAACACAATGTACTTGGTATGATGAAAGGCATGCTTTCATGCTTCCTTTTTTCCTGTTTGAAACCACAGATCCTTTTATATCCTCTGAGATGTTTGAGTGATGGAGAGAGTTACATTTCTTTCTTTACATAAATAGATAGTCACAATGTAAAGAAAAGGAGAGAACTGGAATGCTAAAATACAAATTGTTAAAACTGACATTCCAAGGAGTTTTAAGAATAATGATTTTACTTTTTTTTTTGATTGTACTGTTTTTAACCTAAAATCGAAGCAACTGTTTAATTGTAGGCAGAATATGAATATTTTCAGAGAATATATTACATGTGTTACTTTTTTGACTATTTCAATGCTACCAGATATTTTATTTTCTTGAGATAATTATGGACAGTAAATATCAGCAAAATAAAAGGATTTATCAAAGTTCATACAGTTAATTAACATTTGGGCCCAGATTTGGCATCCAGCTTGCTGGAACTGTATATTTGTGCCAGGTTTTGGAAGCAATGTAATCCAATTCATGGATTTGGCTGGCCCACAAAAGGGAGAGGCTCACTGAAATATGTGTTCAGGAAGATAGGTACCAAGAGGGATGGATGTCTAATGAATGTGCTGGTGTAACTATGAGGCTTATGAAAGTATCTGGCTCACAATTAGGTGCCCAGTAACTGTTTGTTGAGGAATGAATAAATGAAAATATGTGGAGATTTGAGTTTTTTTTAATATTACACAGTGTAATTACTGTCACCTCAATCTACCTTTCACTTTGACTCATCCGTTGCATACAGTTCCAGTTAGACAAAAAATTTTGGCATTAGCAAGTAAAACATGCATGTGTGATTTTTCTATGAAATAATTAAAGCATACGGTAGTAGATAAGGACATACATACAGTTTCTACTTCTGATAGTGACCTGTATATATAAAAACCAAATATGTATCAATCCATTTTCTGTCATTCCATTCTTAATGGAAATTATCCAGAACTATTTTCTATTTTTCAGTTCAGTTTAGAGGCTTGGGTGGTTTTTACTGCAAACATTTGGAAAGTGGATGAGATAAGGAAAATAATGTCAACCACTGAACATGGTGTCCTTAAAAAATAAATTGCCCGTCCTTGTGACCTAGGTCACAAGGGAAGTCACGTAGTTCAGACTGTGTTCGAATATAATCACCAAGAAAACAGACTGAGTTGAATCCTGCAATGCCAATGCTTACTGCTCATTTTGCACAGGTCAATAACCACGTAAAATGGCTGTGTTCTTAACTGTGACAGGATGTGACAGAAATAAATATATTTTAACAGGAGATTTTATTATCTAGAATTGATATGCATCAGCCCTCACTCACATTTTGCTAAAATACTAGCTTCTCCTAGAGTTGTTGAGAGGGGTAAATAAACTTATTCTCAAAGGATGACTCACAGGTTCATCCACACATAAAGTCATTCCAGGAAGTTTTACGGCACAAAGAAGTGAATTCTTGTATTATAAGCAATAAAATTCCTTCTCCCATTCCTTGAAGACAAAAGAGAACTTCTTATGAAGAAGGCAGATTTAAGTTAAAGGTGACTTCATAATGGTCTTCCTTTAATCATCTAGTGGACAATCAGTTTTTTCTATCTTAACTTAAACCTCAAGAAGAGGATAGATGGACAGAAGTCTCTTGTCAATTGTATCTACAGTTTGTGAAACTTGGTAGAGAAAAACATCAATATAAGAATGCTATTCATCTTTATATATAATGTTAAAACATCACATCATTTATAAAGACCATGTATACAGTATGTGAACTGATATTTTTGTACCAGCCTTAAGCATATTACCACTATTTGCTTTACCAGGACTTACTCAGAACATGTGCTTTTTCTGCATGCCTTTAATCTCAGCACTCAGGAGGCAGAGGCACGTGAGAGGCCTGACTTGTCTACAAAGTGAGTTCCAGACAGACAGGACTGTTACACAGAGAAACCCTGTCTCAACATCCTTCCACCCACCCACCACCCAAAAAAAGAAAAGTAAAAGAAAAAAAGAAATGGATCTTACTGACTCGTAAAAATAATAATTCTAGTTAAAATATTTAAATACGCTGAACTTGATCATCTAATTGCAGGCAGTATCCTTTTAGTTTAAAGAATTCACCGTACAAGAGTTTAAAGATTACAATCCTTCCTGAATAAGGTATACAATATGTGCCATTCCATAATACTAATATTATGTGACACTATTATAATACTTGATTTGGATATGTTTAATTGGATAAATATTTCAAAGCCTACTTTTGTGATTTCTTGTCAGAGAGAGGTAGCAGACATGTGAGAATTACCTCTGCCAGTTTGTAGCTGAATGATTCTTTCTTAGCTAAGGACTTTGATTTCTGTGAAAGCTCTCAGTTATCAGCCTGACTGGATCTGGAATAAACTGGAAGGCAATTCGCTGGGTTCTCTTCTGAGAGATGTTCTTGATGAGATTACTTGGAAGGAGAAAAATAACATTAAATGTGAGTGGAACCTTCTGATGGCAGCCCAGATAAAGGACATGTGAGCAGGAAAACTTTCCTTTTGTCTCCTTGACTTATTCCTTATGGGAAGTTACTCTATCCTGTTGCTGCTATAGAAGATTCCTTAACTGATATTAAAACCAAATTCTTTGGGCTTCCAACATTGGCTAAGACCATCAGATATTCATGAATATCCCAGTTCTACAATGTTAAATTGGGCCTTTGAGGCTTCCATCCTTGTGGACAAGGGAGTAGTTCATACCAAAACCCACACACCATGGTATGAGACAACCACTGTTGGACTACTCTGACCATATTATGTAAGCCAACCTAGTAAATTCCCCAAATCTATTTGTCTCTAGATCATCTATCCATCCATCTGTCTGTCTGTCTGTCTACTTATTTATCCATCTATTTACCTATGTACCATCAATCCATCTATCTATCTATCTATCTATCTATCTATCTATCTATCTATCTATCTATCTATCCCTATTTACCTATCTACCATCTATCCATCTACAATCTAGCTAGCTAGCTAGCTACCATCTCTCCATCTATCATCTATCTATATATCTATCATGCATCTTCTTTCTGTCAGTTACCACTTCTTTTACTCTAGAAAAACCTAAAACAAATATCTTTTATATCTCTTTTGAAAAATAGTGTCATTAATTACTATCTTTCTAACAATTTCTTTTCTTTTAATTAAGAGATTTTCTATTCATTTTACATATTGACCACAGATTCCCTTGTCCTCCCTCCTCCCACTCCCCAGCCTGCCCAACCCCCCAACCCCATTCCCACCTCCTTAAAGGCAAGGTCTCCCATGAGGAGTCACCAGAGCCTGGTACATTCAGTTGAGGCAGGTCGAAGCCCCTCCTCCCTGAACCAAGACTGCGCAAAGTGTCTTATCATAGGCACTAGGTTCCAAAAAGCTGGCTCATGAACTAGAGACAGGTCCCGGTCCCACTGCCTGGGGGCCCCCTAACAATTCAAGTTAAACAACTGTCTCACTTTTCCAGAGTGCCTAGTCCAGTGCCATGGGGGATCCTCAGCTATTGGTCCACAGTTCATATGTTTCCACTACTTTTGCTAGTTAAAGGTGACTCCATCATAAACTACTGGCTATGGTCAAAAGGGAGCCTGAGCTGACCTATTCTGGTGATCGGATGGCTGAACACCCTAAGTGACATCATAGAACCCTCATCCAGTGACTGATGGAAGCAGATGCAGAGATCCACGACCGGGTCCCAGGCAGAGCTCCAGGAGTACAATCGATGAGAAAGAGGAGGAATTCTCTGAGCAAGAGATATCGAGACCATGATTGGAAAAATTACAGAGAAAACTTTCTCACAATTTCTAAGACTGAGGACACAAAGTTAAAGCAACTAGTAATGTGTGAAATAGAAGTGAAGCTTCATGATATTATCAAAACTTTCCTTCTGCCAATGTATTCATTAGAATATGAACCATTCATGACAAGTATGATGCATGACAACATTGCCTTTTGTTGAATGGTTTATTAACCAGCCAAACAATACCAAATACATGCATTCAGGGTTTTAGTTTTGTTGCTATTTTGGGTTCATTGTCTCACATTTATTTCAGAGGACTTTATTATATACTGAAATTTTCAAGACATTCTGAGATTCAATTATTTACCACTCTGAGTTCAGGTTAGTGCTATCATTTTGACTGGATATCTTATTCCTTGAAAAATATCTGGCCTTCTATGACAACAAAACAACTACACTCAACATTATTGATTATTTACCAGGGAGCAGACAATTAAAACTTTGTATCTTTGCAAAACAGTGAATGACACAAATATAGAGAATTTAAAGATTATCACTTAACTCCAAATTTTACATACTTAACACAATAAGAGAAAAATTCTAATGTATAACAAAAATCTAAGAATAAATTGGAAATTCAATGTAATTTTATATTTAAATTGTATCCATCAAGATGTCTTTTAATGAAGCATCCTACTACTAATTAGAGTTAGAAAGCTTCTTCAAGTACAAATAATAGAAAAATATGGTTTGATATCTCATTTCTTTATCATCAATTTTATTTCCTATAGTATAAGACAATTACATTTCTAATTATTGTCATGTACAATTTGATTAGAAAAGTGAACAATCATATAGTATTAAAATTATGACATTTGTTTTTCTAAACTATGAAAACTAACAAACATAAATGTCAACCTAATATAGTATTTAAAGATGGCTCATGGATGTGGGGGGGCTGACTAATATTATTCTTAGTAGGAAGATGATTCTTATAATTAAGCTTCTTTTTAAGCATGTGATAGGTAGATATTTTTAAAGCAAACAAAATTAGTAACCAGAGCATCAGATATTTTCTTCTCTGTAGAAACTCTGTAACTGAACATTCAGTTAAGGATTGAGAAATATATTTAAGTACCGTATTTCTTGGGAAAAATAAACTACTTCAGAAATCTTCTCTGCCTTCAAGTCCTAACTATGCTTTATAACTCCATAGGGTCCACTTCACTGGGAAAGGCTAACACTTCTGAAGAAGCATCTCTTTCTGTACTTAGAATTTATTTATGAATAGACAGTGTGGTGCTCGAGGTAAATTTCTGTCAATAAAACTCTTTGCTATGTTCCCATCACCTGTGTGTACTTATGATCCTAGACCTAAATAAACATAATTTGTATTTGTGATACTGTAGGAGTGAACTACCATTTTCCTGGTACGGAAGAGGTTGTACAGGCAGGCAGCTGCACCCTTCACAGACATTTAGATAGAGCACATGATGTACCAGCCAATGCGAGCAATATCCCAGACAAATGAGGCATGTCCCTGTGCTCTCATCTGAGGTTTCCTCGGGAGACATAGCCACAAATAACCACAGCTTGAGTTAGATATGAAAGAAGCTTTGGTGGAAATATAAACAAGGTTGTGGTAAATGTGAAAGAAAAAGAGTGAAAACATGTCTCTAGGGGAAACAGCTGAGAAATTTTGTTGAAGGCTTCTAAGCAAGACTGTAGAGATTTCAAGCAGAGGGAGCCTTGAACGACTCAAAGTTTTCTTGCTCTGGACTGAGTGCATTTCAAAATTTTAAAGCTACATTTGACTCTGCCATTGATGAGTGGAGAAGGGGTCAGTGGAGGGTTTTCCTAGCAAATACTGATGACTCGTTCAGGTTCTCCTGTACCAGGAAATGCTTGTCTTCCTTGCATAGTCACCCTGGATCTTCATAGTACTGCATGGTGGCTGCACTTGATTCTCCTTTCATTTCTGCATGTGCTTCACATACGACTGTTACGGAGTAGATGTAACTGCATATGTTCTACACACAAGATATGTTTCTCTATCCATTTAATAAAACTTCATCCTTTGAGGATAATAAATGCTTTGAAATCCTAAGCAGATGCAATTTCTTTTTATTCAGTAAACACATTCCTCTTTTCAGTTCAGTTTTAGAGTTGTCCATAAGTTACAGTGTCCCTTACAGTGGCTAGCCTAGTATATGTTTGCAAGTATGAAAACATTTTTTTTACGAAAAAGAAAGAACTATAGAAAATTTAACTCACTGCTGCTAACAGCAATAGGATGTATTAGAAGCTACTAGAGTAAGTATATGACATATGAACTTCTTTACTTTCAACATAACAAGTCATGACAGAAACCACAATGGATCCTCAATATGCTTGACTTGATAACTGATCAATAACTGTCTTTATTCTAGTTATTTAATAGGGAAATACACTAGCTGTTATATTTTTCTCCAATAATGTTCATATTCTGCCCATCTGGAAACAAGAAGCCCCCTTCCCTTGGACTTTCGAAGTTGGAAGTAAACGCCAGTATGTTTGATAGAAAAGAAAGGACTCCTTGAGTTCTGTCATTCTCATTGCTGCAGTAACAAGCAGCATTTGAGACCTTCTGGACCCATAGACACAAACTCATAATCATGGGCAACTGGCTTTACAAGGCATAAACTTCTGTTTGGAAAGTTTTGTAAATGTTAGCCTGACACAGACTATAATATTCTGACAGTACAGATATTGACACTAAGAAGATGATATTCGGATTTTGAACCTGGAGTATCTCAGGTCAGATCAACAGTTTGTAATATATTCTCCTGTTTCTAGAATTTCTACTCTACTGATAGTTTCTCTTATTATGTAGAAGTCTTTAAATTCACTTTAATCTGATTTGTCTATTTTTTTAAATTTTGATTTTCTGTGTTTGGAGAAACATATACAAAATACTATTTTTATATGAATATATTCAAGTGTTTCATTCACATTTTCCTCTACAAGTATAAGAGCTTCTTCAATCTCTTTTTTTGTTCATTTTTGTAAGAGAAGATCACATGGGCCTCATGATGTTATATGAATTCCATACACTCAAGGATATACTTAGCTTTCTAATCATTTTGCCTTTACCACCTGACTTTGGAGATTACAGACAAATATCATGGTCACGTACATGGAAAGCAAGTACTCTACCTAAAAACTACACTCCCAGGTGCCAATACTTTAAAATTTTATTGTGATCCACATTTCAAGTGAACCAATCAAGAATTTTAGACTTGAAGAGATTTACTAAAAGATATGCATAAGGATGTACAAAAAATCATATTTAGAATGTCTCAGTCCAAATGTCATACTGCTATTCCCCATCCTTTAATAAATATATGTAACTATGGTGCTTGTGACTGATAATTTTGGCTAAAAATTGAACATTCAGGGCAGCATTGATCATTAAAGAAGAAAGTGAGAGTGACTATTACAATTAAGAATTTTTCATTTTTTCTGTTTCAATTCCTCCTGTTTTTATTTTTTTACCTAAGAATTTTTTTTTATTCATTTTTCATACCAATCAAAAATTTTCCTCTTCCCTCCTCCTGCCCCCTCCAAGTCTTCCCCTCCCAACCCACCTCCATTCCATCTCCCATGGGGAGGCACATCCAGTAAAAGACAAGCCCAAGCCTTTCCCTCTGCCTGTAGGCTGCTCTAGGTGTTTCATCATAGGTAGTACACTCCCAAAAGCTCACTCATGTACCAGGCATGGATTCTGATTCTGCTACCCGGGGGCACCCAAGCAGATCAAGCTACACAATTGTCTCCCCATGCAGAGGGCCTAGTCCAGTCCCATGCAGGGTTCACAGCCATTGATCCAACTTTCATGAGTTCCTACTAGTTTGGTTTCTTTGTATCTACATGTTTCCCCATCATGATCTTGATGCACTTGCTCATAGAATCCTCTCTCATGACAGTGAATTTGTGATAAAGAAATTTTATGAGCTGAAAATGACATAAATAATCAAAGCCAAATGTATTTTCTTATTTCCTTTGTTGTGCTTTACTAATTATTATTGTTCAGAGCTTATAAAGTTCTTTGTATTTGAACATACTTTATAGGCTGCAATTAACCACTTACCTGAGATAATTGTGACTATTACTCTCACTATAATATGCCTATAAATTTAACAAGCAAAATCAATTCCTTTTAGTTTTTTTGCACAGGTGTGTATGTCTCTCAATGTTAGCACTGTGTGTGTACATTTGTGTATTGGGGAATGGCAGATTCCTGGTGAAATATAATTATAAGTTTGGATCCCAGAACGCACAATAGGTGATTGGTAACCACCTGCAACTCTAGGTCTACAGTATCTGACACCTACTTCTGTTCTCAGGGGCCTCTTCACTCAGCTTCAAAACAACCCTGCACAGACACATATATAAATACATAATTAAAAATTACAATATTAAAAAATAAGTACTCCACTTAGCTATTTAAGTATTACAATCTTTTAAGATATTTTACCATTTTTACAACCAATAATGATGTTTTATTTGAGCAAGTAAGTTCATTGAATGACAGATTTACTTTAAAATTTTTTCACATTTATTTGTCTGTGCACACATGTGTGCTTGTTTGTGTATGTGTATGCTTGCATGTGTGGGAGTTTGTGTATGTGCATGTACATGTGTATGTGTGTGTGTGCATGTGTGTGTTTGTGCATCTGTATGTGAGTGCATGTGCATATGTGTGTCTATATTTGTATGTATTTATGTCTGAGTGTATGTGCACATTTGCATGTGTGCATGAACACACATGTGGAGATCAAAAGAAAAATGTTCAGTAGTCAGTTCTCCTTTTCCCTTTACCATCTGTGTTCCAGTAGGTTCTCAGGCTTGGCAGCAAGTGCCTCTGGTCACTGAGCCACCTCCAAGCTCTCAGATTGAATTTCAAGTGTGCAATTCCAAATGTGCCCCCTCTTGGCTCAGAAGCATAGGTGTCATCTAGATGCTTGGAGAAGCGCATCCCTCTGCTCAATCCTAGGCATCCTGTGAGAATGTCTCATGTGGAGTTCCCATATCTGTTTTGCTGGTAACTCAAGATATTGTGTCAAGTGTTAAATTTTGAGGAGCATTGATTGAAGTAGAAGGATAATTTATATAGACTTAGGATTACCTGAAGCAATTGTGCAATCTAGAGCAGCTGTTGCCCAGGGGTCTGATAGTCCTACTGAGGCTTTATACATCATGAGGTCTTATCACAAATACTAATGGTTCCTATTGAAATATAAAAGCAGCTATAGATAATACATTAACAATACAGACAACCATGTTCCAATGAATAAATATTTATTTACAAAACAGAAAGTAGCTATACTGCTAATTCTCAACTTTATTATGCTTTTGTAGTAATTCAAGAACTAGACAGCTGACAGATTCAACACTTTAATTTTCCTCAAAACTCATATATCAGAGCTCTAACCTTCAGTGTGATAATAGTTAGATGTGGATGCTGGGCTTTGGGCTGTAATTAGGCTTAGATGAGTTTGTGAGAATAAATCCCTTATGATGGGATTAGTTGCTGCATGAGAAGGAGACAGACAAATCTCTCAATCTTTCCATGCACACACCCTGAGGAGAGGCAAAGCTTCATGAGTAAAGAGCACGAACAAGACTATCCATCAGCCAGAAAAAGAGCCCTGAACAGGAATCCCGTTTACTGACACCTTGATCTCAGATTTGCAGGCTGCAGGGCTGTGGGAAATAAGAATCTGTTAGTTAAGCCACCTGGTCCATGACATTTTGATATCATAGTCTAAATTGTCTATGACAACTCTATACACTGTTCTGGTGTCTAAGGTCGAAGTAGAAACTCTGCATCATGCGGCACCCTACATATGAATTCAGGGAAGGTTTCTTTCTGTCTGTTCTGCCCAGACACTGTTCCTTTGGAATGTTTCACAATCCTTTGGTTTATAACATAGTCTATTAACTAATGAAATTACATGTCTCCATCACACCTTAGGTTTTTTTTTTGTTTTGCAGGATTAATTATGATAATAATCAAAACAAAGGACAGTGATATAACAAGAGGCCTGTCAAAATAGTACCTATGATTTTTTACTCCCAAATGCAATAAACACATTTTCTATTTCCTGGAAAATGGCAGCTTCCTTAATTGTTTTTCTCCTATTCCTATAAAGAGAACAATGAACCATAAATAGTTCTAATTATAAAAAATAACACCAGGAATCTCCTACTACCTGCTCTGAAATGACAGCTGCCAAGGAGAGGGGGGAGCTCCTCCTGTAGAATACTAGCTCTGCTTTAGGTGATATACCTGACATTTTAGAAGAGAAAATGCCAATGTTAATTTATCAAGCTAAAATTTGCAGGTGTATTTTTAAATGCAACCCAGTTTCCCAAGATTTAAGGTGGTTCCTGGAAATGTATTAATCAATGACACTTGTCCACATATAATCAGTACTAACTTTAATATGGCAAGAGAATATGGACACCTAGTACTTTCATCTTTGAGATGGCCTTACTCAGAGCAGATTCTAAAAAAAAAAATATTAAATAAAATTAAATCTTTGGCTGAGAATGAACAGAAGCCAAACTAGAATTTGGTAGCAATCAGTACAGGTATGAATTTGGAAGAACTTTTTCTGAACGGTTTGTGCTATTAAATATGGAAACATAGGTATAGTATTTTAATACTGATAGTAGCTATAGAAGTCAATTAAGTTTTAGTTCATCCTTTTCTCTCAAAAATATTTATGAGAAAAAAGTGAAATACCCTATATTTGCAAACAACATGATACTCTTGATACTCTGGGAATGTCAACATATGAATAAATAGTTATAACATAGCATGGTTAGTATGTTCAGAGAACAAAGGAGAACTTCAATACCCATTATTAGAAATGGAATCAATGTTTCAAAAGTGATAATGGTTGAATAATACAAAATTCCTCGCATGTGTCAATATTATCCTAAACACTAGAGGAACTTCAGTGACCAAAATATTTTAAAGCCAAATAAACAGCTACAAGCTCATAATAGGTATATTTTAGCAGCTGGTAAAATAAATGATATACCCATTAAATATATCAAGAGTTGAATTATGCAATATGCTTGAATTGGCATGTATTATTGATAAAAAGCCAAAATCCTGGTTTAAATAAATACATTTAAAATAGAGTGCAAATAAGTCACATCTAGGTAAGGTATCCTGGCCCATAAAGTATGACGTCAGCCTTTAACAAATATAGTAGATGGTGAAATAACTGTGAGTTTTCTCTTATATTGTTACTGGTATTATAAGAAAGTACCTTAAAGTGAATAACTCATAAATAATAGAAATTCTTTTCTCACACTTAAAGCCTGGGATTTCCACTTCTAGAACTGCAGTGTGTGGAAGCTATAGCTCTTCTTCTTGTTGCTATGACCGCATGAACACTGCATCCTCATAGAGCAAAGGAGTGGGAATGGTATGAGGTCTCTTCTACAAGGTTATCCTTCCTGTTCATAAGCACAGGAACTGCCTCCGATCACTTTCCAAGAGTCCTTTGTCCCTAATATCACTGTATGACCATAAATTTAATTTTTAATTTTGGGTGAATACAAGCATTCAAGGCAATGCACCCATGTCACCTTATGTCACTAGAAATGGGATCTCAGTAAAAGTATGAGCTAGTGCTAATACAAATAGAAAGGTTCATAGTCCTAATTTTATGGCTAAGGTGCTAAAGGGATGTGATCAGAGATTAAAATGTTTCTCTGAAGTAAGATAGATGTAATGATAACACATAGTTCTGATGAAGTTAGGGAAAAAGTGGTTTGGTTTGTGGATACATATGTTTCAGCAACCTGCAATTGGTTATACCAGTCTATATGATTCTTCTATATCCAAGCTTTTTATAGTTGACGGGGAAAAAAGTGACTGGATAGGATTTGCCTGGAAGGTTACAGTATTGGATCTCAGGTCTACAAATTTCCCTCCAGTCAGGGTTAGCAGATATATGGTAAATATGAGCATTACAGTAGGTAGCAAAAGTGTGAGGGAAAGGGTTATGGTTTAATTGCTCGATTAAAATTTCATCTCTGGAAACTTAAAAGTAAATGATTCTATTTCTGTTCAGTTTATAGTGCATGTAAACTGGACATCTTGTCTTTTCTTTTTCTCCCTGTATTTAAACAAATGCAATATAGATTAGAGCAACCTGGTCCTGTCTGAATTAGACCTCATGCCTCATGGAACTTTTGTAGCCCTCAAACTTTAATGTGTGCTACATAGTTAGGACATCATGATTTAACACTGGAGTCATAAACCCTACTGTGAACACAAAACCACATAATAGAATGTGAGGTTGCTCCTAAGATAATTCATCTCATAGATCAAAGTTTTGGATCAATAAATGAAATTGTATATTGTGACTGAGTAAATCTATGCTTGGTCATGCAGACATTTATTTATGTCCTGAGGTCACCCTAAACAAAATTAGTAGTTTAGGTCATGATTTTTAGTCCCTTAAGGTAATTAATTTTCTTACTGAACTAATAGATTAAGCTTCACATCTTATGTATTTATTACTTTCTTTTCACAGGAAAGTCAATTTCACTGATTAGAAGTAATTGGCAATAAAAATCTAGTGTAGCCAGCTATTTATTTCCTTATTCAGAGATAAGAGATTATTTTATATATGCTACAAAGACAAAAGGATAGTTTGTGATTATATATTGTAATTATAAATTGAGCTTTGGGGTGACATTTTAACAATATTTTAAAGGAAGTGAGTTATGTCCAGCCTGGAGAAGTGAATTCTGGACCAAAGAAGAAGCTTTCACTTATTGACAACCATCTATCATGGCTAGAGTGCAATGAATTCTGCAGAAAGGGTATGTCACCATGGGACACATTGAAAGGATTTTGTGGATGATGTTTGCATTATACTAACATGTAAAAGTTTGTAAATTAGAACACAAAGCAACCACGTGGTACAAATAATGAGAACAGTTATTCACATTCAATTCAAAGGCAGGAATTTATAGGTAACAGCATCTTTGATCTTTAAAGCAGTCTAGAGTGGGTAAGTATTTATCACACGGGAAGCTCAGCAAATAAGTTATCTAGGCTCCCATGTTCACACTGTCAGTGGTAGACAATGAGTAATAAAAATCCGTGGTTGGGCCAGGCGTCAGGCTGAGCTCCAGGAATCCAATCAATGAGAGAGAGGAGGGATTCTGCAGCCAAGAACGTCGAGATCATGAGGGGAGGAAGTACAGAGATGACCGGCCACGCTATTGGAGGCCCATGAACTGTGGACTAGTGGCTGTGAAGCCCCCACAGGACTGGACTAGGCCCTTGGGATACGGAAGACAGTTGTTTGGCTCGAACTGTTTGGGGAGTACCCAGGCAGGGGGAACTGGATCCATCCCTGGTACATGGGCAGGCTTTTGGGAATTCGGTGCCTGTGATGTGGCGCCTTAAGCAGCCTTAGTACAGTGGGAAGAGGTTTGGACCTGCCTAGACTCATTGTGCTGGGCTCTGCTGGCTCCCCATGGGAGACCTTGATTTGAGGGATGTGGGGATGTGAAGTGGCTTGGGAGGGAGGGCTGGAAGATGGGAGGAGGGAGGAGGTGGGATCTGTGGGTGGTATGTAGAGTGAGTAGAAAATTTCTTAATAAAGAAAAATGGAAAAAAAAATCCGTGATCATCTATTGCTTCTCTATGCTTCACACTGTGTCTTGAAAATGCAACTTCTAATGAATGCATAACAGAGTCTAAAATATTAACCACATACGTGGAGTTTGCACTTGTGGACACTGCTAGGAGAATAAAAAATTCAAGAAAATAAACATGATTATTTTACTTAATTAAATATATGCTTACATGCAAAGTAACAGAGGAACTATTAGGGGGGAAAAGGAAATATGGAGTAAGTAGGTTCTCAAATTCCAAAGTATGTATACAAAAATGTTAGAGTTTTATTGTTTACACCTGGGTCATGTTTACATAACATGATTTTATTCATTTGTTCATGTGGGATCAACATATGCAGCCTTTCTATAAAGTCCATAGCCTTATAAGTGGTTACTGACATTATTAAGAAAACTCTATGTCAACTAAATCTTCATTTGATGATGTATCTTCCATGATATCTTCAGTAATTTTTATAGCATGGGATCCTGAAATTTTCTTTATCTTCTGTTTTTTCTTATTCAGTAACAAGATGACATTTTAGTTATTATATGCTAATTTTGGCTGATAATTCATGATAATATGTGTTTGAGTATGGTGATATTTTATTTGTAGTAAAATGTGATTTGTATGTTAATAAATAAAGTTGCCTAGGGGTCAGAGCTAATAGCAAGCCATAGCAGAAGCTGGGCGGTGGTAGTGCACACCTTTAATCCTAGCACTTGGTAGGCAGAGCTAGGTAGATCTCTTTGTGTTCAAGGATACAACCAGCATTGGAGACACATGCCTTTAATCTCAATACCAACCATAGAAGACCTGGAGGTCTGTACAGACAGGCAGTGACTAGGTGGTCATGTGGTTGGGTTTACAACCAATGAGAAGGCAGAACAGAAACTCTATAAAAAGACAGACACACCGGAAGTAGCTCTTTTGGAGATGTAGGATCACAGCGACAGTGAATGGTAAAGTTTTTAGCTCTTAGCTGTTGCTCTGACCTCTTGGCTTTCATCTCTGTATTGGCTCTGTGTTTCTTATTTAATAAGACAGTTGGTTACATCTACACTTGAGATTTAAAATTAAACATTAGGAAAATATTGTGGAAGTTACCTAAATCTAGTATTTGCTCTGACATCAATATTTTGCCAAATTCTTCAAGTTGACAAAGCACAGAAAATAAGTCAAATCAATTCATTGGCAATGTAAGGAAAAAAATTCTCTCATACTAGTCACTGCTTCCAGCTGCTGTTTTGTCCTCCCAATGCACCTGAAAACGCATGTCCATATCACACATCAGAATACTACAATCATTTTAGCATTATTGTCTTCATTAGTAACTATTGCTTTGCTGTTCCCTTATAGAAGTATTAGGCAAACATTTGAGAATTGAATTTAAACATCTGAAACTGACTTGAAGCTGTCATTTGATATTATATAATTTCTTACATTTTCACAAAAACCATGTAGAGTGCTTTAAGTAGAGACAAGTTGCAAAAATGCTTAAATGATGTTTGAGTTCATTTGTTCAGCTATATATGATACTAGATAACTTATGAAAAGATAAAATGTGCTTCTCACATTCCTGGTGACCAGAAAGTCCCAGGTATTCTCCATGGCCATGACAGACACTTTATTTCTTTCAAATCTGTAGTAATGGCAGTGCTTTTTAAAATTCCACTATTTATTTTGTGTGTGGTGGGTATGAGATGTGTCTTGGTGCAAGTGCTGAGATCAGGAGACAGCTTGCTGGAACAGGCTCCCTCTTTCCACGATGTTGGTCCTAGAGACTCAACTCGGGATGTTAGCTTGGCCAACAAGCATAGTCACTTTCTGAACCATCTTGCAGCCACAGTAGCACTTTACTTTTCTCTCTCTCTCTCTCTCTCTCTCTCTCTCTCTCTCTCTCTCTCTCTCTCTCTCTCTCCTTTTTCCCCTTTCTCCCTCCCTCTCCAACTTTAATAACTCTAAGGAAACTGAACTGTGCATTGCTTTTTCAAAATAGAATTATTTTTATTCTGTTGCCCCCATTGTTACTTATCTGTTTATTTTATATAATTCTACTTTATTATGTCAGATGTTAACTTTGAGATATTTGTCTTTTTTTTTCCTAGCCCCTCATAGTAGGAGTCCTTCCCATCGGCACTGTAGCTACAGATTTCCTCTTCTTTCATGTCTCTGCCTCAGCCCCAAGCTTTGTCATAGTTTGTCTTGGTTTTAAGAGTGTTTTTTTTTTTAATTTATCTTAAACTCTATTAATTGAAGCATATTTTGTAATGTAAGTTTGAAAGCTTATGAAAATCTCCACATTTTTTGTAGTCTTTTGGTATGTTAGTTTCACAAGGCTGCTGAGGTTGTTGTGGAAACAATAAACACTCACTCTCTTGAGTGGTTACTGAAGTCTGTATGACATTAGCTTATTAGTCAGCAAATGACTTGGCATTTTAAACCAAGGAAGAAAATTAACGACCTCACTTGCGCTTGTGTCCAACAAAACTTACTCTGTTTTAGAATACCATTTCTTTAAATCAGTGGTAATGTATTCCTAGTTCTTTTCACCTCGTGGTTAGAAGTCAAATGAAGAAAAGGAAGAAAGAAAGAAAGAGGGAGGGAGGGAGGGAGGGAGGAAAAAAGAGAAAGAGAGATAAGGAGGGAGAAAGGTATGAGGGAGTTAGAGAAGGGAGGAAGAGGAAGAAAGGAAGAAAGGAAGGAAGAAAGAAAGAAGGAAGGAAGGAAGGAAGGAAGGAAGGAAGGAAGGAAGGAAGGAAGGAAAGAGGTAGGGAGGTAGGGAGGGAGGGAGGGAGAAGAGAAAGAGACAGATAAGGAGGGAGAAAGGTATGAGGGAGGTAGAGAAGGAAGGGAGGAAAGAGAAAGAAATGAAGGAAGGAAGGAAGGAAGGAAGGAAGGAAGGAAGGAAGGAAGGAAGGAAGGAAGGAAGGAAGGAAGGAAGGAAAATAGGTACAAGAAAAGACAGTGTGAATTTTAACTGCAGATAGTAAAAAGGAATTGTTTCAAATCAAATTTGATATCTGTACATCTACATTTGTAATCATCTGTATCTGATTCTGAATTTTTAACTAACAATCAGATATAGAATGTATGCAAAAGTATATAATCAATCCTTTATGTAACTGTTTTATTCATAGACAGGAATGGTCAACGGTCACTATGTTTGCACCATTTTTGCTTTGTCCATGGCTCGGCATTCTTTTGAGAGCAAGGAAGGTATAGAGACTGGCACCTTAAGAATGCTTAATAGAAAATTACCATTTGTCTTTTTAAAAAGGGACAATTCTGCCTTGTCCCTTCAGGTTTAGATTGTTATAAGGAATGACAGTATCTATTTCTACTTTCATGTTATAATTATAAACATTGATAAGTTATATTAAAAAAATCTTTGATGATTGAAATATTCAAGGAATTTTAAAAAATCTATTGCACAGTGAATCTCCGGGAATTCCATTCTATCCAAAAGCATAAAGCATATGCTTCAAATCCTAGTAAACATCTCTGTCCTTCACCTGTCTGGAAATAGCCACTCCGAATGATTGCATTGTATATAATCCTGGTTTTATTATCTGGCCATATTAAAGAGTTTACAGATTTACATATTGAAGCCTCCGCCTCAGGCTTCAGGGACTTATTGCTATGTTATGGCTCATATCCTTTCTTTAATTCTGTGTTTCCTGGAGATACAGCCAATCAAGTCACAAGCTATCTGTCACTTTACTATCACCACTCAAGGGATTCAGAACCTGGGGTCAGGTTTGCTTTTCAAGGACTTCGGCTATGAAGGCATCTTCATGGCATCATCCATCATTTGTTGCTTCTATTGGGGTTTTTTTGTTCTAACCTTCAAACAGACTTTACATACTTTTTCATAATCATAGGTTTATTATTTTCTTCAAGCTTGCTAATCAGGAACAATAATCTAAGTGACACTGCAACCTCGATGTTTTTAAACCTGCAGAATAAGAAACTTATTTAAAATCAAATCTCTCTCACATGAGTAAATATTCCTTTCTATAAAATACATTATTATAATTTTCTTAAAATATACTTGATGTTTTGGTTGTCCTGGCATTCTTTGGCTCCTGAAAACTGAATGCTTCTGTGTGTGCATGTGGTGTGTGTGTGTGTGTGTGTGTGTGTGTGTGTGTGTGTGTGTGTGTGTGTGTATGTGTGGTCTGAGTATGCCAATGTGTGTTTAAGTCTGGGTTTGGTAAAAAATATATATATATATATATATATATATATATATATATATATATATGATGTGAAAAGGAGGAGGAAGTAATTATTTGTTAAGAAACTGAGATAACTGAGATTATAAAGCCAAATAAGCACAGAGAATTAATAATCAAGAAAAGTTATAGTTTCACAAATACAAAGTTAAATAAGTTACAAAAAACAAAAAATTTCATTACACTCCTAAGAACCAGGATGACTGCAAAAAGGTAGTGACTTATTCATAAAGTAGGGGAGATGCACTCATGAAATCTTAACTATATGGTTTTCTAAATGCAACCTGCATAATGACAATCCCAGTTAATATCCCAGTGAGGATGTGGAAAATCTCACGAGGGCCTACCCTGAATGAACAACTACAGATAATCAATTGCTACTAAGAGAGGAAGAATCAGTTATTATTCAGGGACTTCTTTCCTGACAAGTTATCCAGTCCCAAGTGGTCATTCCTAAACACACATACATATGAGTAATGTTAATGTGTGTGTGTGTGTGTGTGTGTGTGTGTGTGTGTGTGTGTGTGTGTAGCAATAATAATTAAAGAAGAAGAGGTAAAGTATTTCAGAGGGAATGGAGTAATTGTCAGGGTAAAGGATGGTTTATAAATTATTTAAATATGTTATTCATGTATGAAATTCTCTCATAAATACACGTGTACTATTGGTGAAACTGAGTAAGTGGGGATAAACCTTCACTTTCCCCACTTTTGTTTTCTGTTGTGTGTGTGTGTGTGTGTGTGTGTGTGTGTGTGTGTGTGTGTGTGTGTTGCACATACTCATAGCAACAAGAAACATCTTTGGAAGAGAATTTCCTTTTAACTGTAGAATTGATCTTTTTCAAATTAACTGAACCATCACTAGGAAAAATAGATAAGTTTGTATTAGTTCTATACTTCTAAGATCTGTATGTTTTCCCTAACATTAATGAACCTCTTTCCTGACGATCTGAGAAAAGTATTTATTACAAAGTCAGTTGTGAAAACACTGTTTTTTTTCCAGCTTTGCAAATATTTCCAATTAGAGCTGGGGTTGAGATTATACAGAATATAGTACAGATTGTCATTGATTGTTTTTTCTCTCTGCTCTTTGAAATATCAATTATCCAAAAATGTTTATAATATTATTAGGTTATATTATCTCAATGTTTTCATTTTCTTTTCTATTTAATTCTTTCTCATACAATATGTTTTGATCGTGTTTTCTGATTCTACATTTCCTCCCAGATCCTCCATGTCTCCCCTATACACCCATAATTCTGTCCACTTTCACAAAAAAGAGAACATGAAAATATACAAGCAATATCTATAAGACAAAAAATAAAAGCCCAAACTAAAGAAAGCAAAAATCACCTCTCATTGCACCCCCAAAAGAAGTCTATGAAACTGCTTTTGGTTGGCCAACTACTCCTGGGCCTGGAGCCTGCCCTGAAAAGTGCTTGACAAACCCAGGGGCATTTCATTGAAGAAAACTGAATTTTCCATTTGCCAGGAGGCAAATCCATTGCAAATAGCTTCTTTCTTGCAGATGTGAGCCTGTATCAATTCCCCCAACACCTATCTCTGTGCTGGGTTCTCATCTAACTCAAACCTATGTAGGTTTTGTGTATTCTCCCACAATCTCTGAGTTTGTACGTGCATCCATCCAGTTGCATCTGGAAGACACTGTTTCTTTGGAGCCAGTCATTACCTCTTGCTCTTATAATTCTTTTACCTCCTTATCTACATAGATTACTGAGTCTTGAGTGGATACATTTGATAAAGATATCCCATTTCACTCTGCATATGGTCCAGTTGTGTGTCTGTGTTAATTCCATATACTGCAAGAAGAAGCTTCTCTGATAAGGTCTGAGCAAAACACTGATATATGGGTAAAATAGCACTATGTCTTAAGGAGTAATTTAATTGCTATGTTTCTCTAGTAGAGCAGTAGTAATTTTACCCTAGACAAAAAACCTATCCAGTCTCAGATTCTTGATCACTTCAGTAGTGCCATGTATGGGTTCCATACCATGGAGTGGGCCTCAAGTCCGATGAAAAAGTGGTAGGCTATTCCCATAGCTGAACTATTATTGTTGTTGTCTTTAATATTTTCAATGTGAAACTCACAAGCTGGGTTCATACAATTCATACCAATTATTCAAAGTATTTTTTCCATAATTAAGATTTCAGGATTTAATACTGTTAACATACAGATCATCTAAGAGATAAACTAGGTAAAACCAATATAAACAAATTCCAGTTCCTGTTTCTTCCATTTTAATATGATTGGAAGCTATTTTCCTTGGTCAGGGATACAGGTGGGCAGCATTTATTTTTTTATGATCTACTCGTTCTGTTATAAAAGATGTCATTAACAATCACAGCATTTAGTTTTAAAGAGTCTAGGTATCACTTTAGATCCATTTCTCAGTGCTCCATGAGGAAGGAAAACAAAATAATTAAATTTGATATCACTGCTTAGGATATTCTTATATGAAACTACAGTGTCAAGATCTGAACAAGAAGTAGCAAACATCTTACATTAAAACATGATGTGCAATGAAAGATATTTTGCCTGTTATACTCTTGAAAAATGAGTTATCTCATAAGAATGTCAATATTTTTACTAGAAAATAAAAAATGGCAAAATTGAAAATGTCAGAAGATAGAAATCACTGGCTAAGTACTGACTATATCACAGTGTGGATCCAATGCCTCTGTTGTCTTCATCACATATAGTCCTCACAATCATTCCATGATACTGGGAATTTTAGACCAATTTCTTTTTTGTAGAAAAGGAAACAATAACAAGAAAGGGCAGTAACATGCCCAAGATTGTTGAAAAATAGCTGAGAGCCAGTATTTTATAGTAAGCTTTTTCTGACTCTAAATTCTATTATGTTCATAATTATACTGAATTACCTCTCCACCTCAGATGCGAAGTTCAGTGTTCCAAGGCTGAACCACTCTACCTGAGAAAGTTGCATTGCAGTGACCTCATTGTGTAGCACTTCAAGAGAGTACTTTCTCATTAATTAAGGAAAATTCCCTCTTGGCAAGAGCAGTCCCCATTGTAATGAAAGCACAGTGCTGTTCTGCAATTTAATCTGGATGCTTTCAGCTCAGAGGGCATGGAGAGAGGCAACTCTGAGCCATTACTTATGCCATCCCCGGTCTCTGCAACAATTATCCAACAGGGATGGCATTTTCTTATGCCAGGCTGCCAGAATAAAAGTAGTTGGTCTCTTGTTCATCTGCTGATAGTTACTTCTAAACCCTGTTTATAGCTTTAGATCTACCATGGAGGTGATGAAAGTCCATATTGTATTTTTATTACTATCAAGCATAAAGAGAAATTGTCCAAGTATTTACTCAACAGCTTTATAGATAAATGAAGACCTAAGGTGTCAAAACATCTCCACGCCATCTGCTGCTGTCACTTTTGCTGCAGATGCCAGCAGGCAACATATCCAAAAGGTTTCTAATAGTGGCTTTCACATGAAGTCACCATATTAATATTAATTGTACTGAGTGTATTTGGCAGAACTATGGAGTGAAACTCAAGGCATGTGTTCCTGACCCCCTAGTACAAAAGTAAGCATTTAGGATCAGAGTCTTAACTGTTTCTTTTTTGATTATCTGCTATAACTCTGACAGAAATTGCCTAGCATATGCTATTAGCACTTAATTAGTATGTATGATAGGCGGTTTTTAGTTCATTTATTCCCTATTATATCTTAAGAAAGCCATTGCTGCTATCATCTGTGAGTGAGGAAAATAAGATTTCCACTCTCAAAATTTTCAGCACTCTGGTTATGTGGCTTTATGTATTTGAGGGCTTACTTTGAATTATGCATTTTATATATGTATATATATATATATATGAACAATATTACCTAGTCTCATTATTATCCTGTTAATAAGATGCATAAGATGAAAAGTTTGAAATGAGAAAGAAATAGGTTCAAATTCTGTTTGTCTTAAAAGCTATATGAACACAAGAAAATAATTCCCTGAGTGAGAGATAAGTACTAACTAAAAAACCAGCAAAGTCTCCAAAATGAAACAAAAAATATAATAGCAAAAAGATAAGCCAATACCTTCATATCAGTTTCTAATATGCTTACAATATCCCACACACACATTTTTATATCATAGTTTATTAATCTCTTTTCCAATTATCTACTCTCAAAAACATTAGAACTACTAACAATAGCCCTACATTTCTTTGATAAAAGGTTTTAAACATCTGTATTTAGATCATGATTTTTGATATTGCCTTTCAAAATGGTTAATGAATAAAAATCATTAACTGATTTTTATGTCAGGATTGAATTGTATTCAACATATATAAGCATAAATACTTCTTATATAATTATCAGTGTTAATTATCATTCATTTAAAGTATACTCTTTTTTATACATTTCCATGTTAATACAAAGACATTATGTTTACACTGAAATCATTCTATTCTATTCCAATGACTTGATAAACCACCTGCTTATCCATTCTTCTTCCTGCATTGAATATTCTTTACATATTTCACAATTGTTAAATTTATGTTTATGCATATTTTTATACATAGCTATATAGCTATTTTTATTATTTTCTTTCCTAAAATGTGAAGGTTGA